>NC_073304.1:198917138-199236411 GCF_027595985.1 Sorex araneus
ACCCTAATAGCTCTCATCCTATTTCATAGGGCCCAGATCTCTGAAGCATATGTTAGTGCAGGAAGAATGGTGGAGTAGAAAAGATGTGCCCAGAGCCTGAGATTCTTCAACCTCTTAACAACTTCCCCTGCTGAACCCCTCTGTTTACGTCGAGGATCACTTCTTTGTATTTTGGGACAACAGCGACATTGGTCAAGCAAAACCATCGATTGAATATGATATGGTCAATTTCGTTGTGGAACTGTCCACCAGGAGACTCCATTTGTATTGATGATCACTTCCTTGTAGAATGGTGAGATCCTGGTAGTGAATCCATAATACAGCTCCTGGAGGATTCTTATGTACTGAGTTTGAATGCCCTGTTTGGCTAGGGCTTCGATGACCGCTTCAGTCTCAACAGAATCAAAGGCCTTCTTTAAATCAATGAATATTAGAGAGAGTGGCATCTTGAACTCTCACGAAACCTCAAAGAGCTTGGTCACCATGTGGATATGGTCAATTGTGCTGAATCCTTTTCGGAATGTGGCTTGCTTATGTGGTTGTCCTTTGTCTAGTGTTCTGTCAATCCTATTCAGGATGACTCGAGTGAACAACTTGTAGACAATGGACAACAAGCAGATTGGGCAGCAGTTGCCAATGTTGTGGATGTCTCCCTTCTTGTGCAACAGAATGATCCTGCTGGTTTTCCACTGGGACAGAACCTTGCATTCAGACAGGTAGCATGTGAAGAGCTGAGCCACTGTATTGATGAGTACTGGTGGCGGATTCTTCAAGTGTTTGGGTCTGACCTTGTCTGGACCGGGTGTTGTATGTTTCTTTACCAATAAAATGGTGTGTCGGATTTTGAAAGGGAGAACACTGGGAATAACATATCCATCCTTCAGAATTTGGTATGTGGGCAGGTGGATGTGGCTATTGAAGAGATCCGAGTAAAAATCATGGATAACCTTGTCCTTCTGGAAGATGTGATAGATCCATCAGGATGTTGGAGGGCAGTCATCTTGGTCTTATAGTTGGCGAAGGACAGGCGGTCATTGCAAATACTTTCCCTGTGTTCTGCCACATCAGCCAACACTGTTGCTTTTCTCTCTTTGAAGTCTTCTTTTATCGCTTCTCTGCACAGCTTTTCGAGCTCAGACATTAGCTTATGATTGCCTGAGGCTCGCACCAAACCACGTTGGTGAATGAGCTCGAGAGTTTCCGAAGACAGGTATCTTTTTGTGGCTTTCTCTCTCTCTTGGCATTTCTCGCGCAGTCATGGAGGTGCTAAACTAGTTGACCGTATTCCTCGTCTGTGTTGTCAACTTGGGCATCTTCCCATGTTGCCGCAACAGTGCCAAAGTGCTCCCAGTTGGTGGTCGTTCTGGGAGTTCTCTTCTTAAATGTTGCAACCCTTTCTCCCTGCTCTGTGAAGTAGAATTTCACACAAAGGAGATGGTGGTCTGATCCCATTTGGAATTTTGGGACAACAGCAACATCGATTAGGCAAAACCATCAATTGAATATGAGGTGGTCAATTTTGTCATGGAACTGTCCACCGGGAGACTCCCATGTCCTGCGTTTAGATTAAGCCTTTTGGAACTGCGAGTTACCATGGATGGTCTTGGTCGACATGATGAACTCAGACAGTCTCTTATCCTGTTCCTTCCATTCTAGGCTGTGGGTCCCAATGTGGAGTTCTTCAGGCGATCTTGGCCTGTCATGGCGTTTTTTATCCCAGGGATGGGTGGATTTTTCGGTGAGTAATTTGAATATGTCATTCAACTATTTCTTTTCCTGTACCATTTCATATGAGAAATCTGTTGTGATTCTTCTGTTGTTTCCCTTATTTTAAAGTTTCTATTCTTCCATGAACCTTTAAGAAATTTCTCTCTCTCTCTCTCTCTCTCTCTTTGGATTTTGCCATTTTGATCACTCTATGTCTTGGCATTGCTCTACTTGGGTTTATTTTGCTTAGTACTGCTTCACCCTCTGTAATCTGTATGTATATAAGCCTCCCTCCAGAGAGGAAGGAAGTTCTCAGCTCTGATCTCTCCAACCACTTGTTTTTACCCTTCCTGGTTTTCTTTCCCTTGTTATAAAATAATAAAAATAACTCCTATAATTTGGAGGTAAAAGCAAGTTATTCTTTATCTTATTCATTAAGTACCTTACATTATCATCCATTCTAGTGTTTCTTTTTCTCTTCTGTCAGTTCCCTTCCAGCACTGATGCTGACTTATGTTTTGTCTTCAAATTTGTTCATATGATTCTCAACTTGTGCAATTCTGCTACTATGGCTTGCTATTTCTTTAGTTCCTTCAGTCATTTTTTTTTTGTGCATATTTCGTCTTCTGAATCAGTTCTTTATTGAGTTGGTCAAATTTCTCATCTAGTGATTGCTAACATTTCACTGGCTAGTGCTTGCTTAATTTCTATTGCCAATGTAGTAAGTGTTGATTTCAGGTCTTCATTGAACAGGTTCGAGTATTTTAATGGGCTTGAGAATATGCTTGGGTTTCTATCGCTGTTTGACCTAACACTTGGGTTCCTTTGTTTACCCATTGTTTTTGAGTTTTATGTGGATTAATGTTGGAGGTTTAGACTCCCAGAAACTTAAGAACTGATATGTTCAGTTATTTAGACCAAAGCATTATTGATAATACCTCTGTTGTTCAGATTTTTCCCATTTCTATATAGGCCATTAGGCTATGATGGGGGACTTTTGAACTTGTCACTCCATGTAGTTGATTGAGTTATATGACTATTGGGTCAGTGAAGGATGGTTGTTGCATTCAGTGGCTTCAATATGAAGAGTGTGTTCGATAATAATCTCACATTGGATGCTAAAGCATCTGTATGGTTTTGAGTTTAGAGATTTAGAGCTGACATCAGATGGGACAACTCCCTGATCCAGGGATGATTCCCTGATCTAGGATGTGGGGTCTGCGAGAGAGAAGCTCATAAGTTCCCAATGCAAGGCGTTCTGCCTGGAGCCTGTCATTGGTGAGAGGGAGCAGTGGGGCAGTCCCAGTGCCCAGAAGCACACACCTGAGTTTGGAGAATTAGAACTGATGTGAGACAGGGCAACTCCCTGATCTAAGGTCTGAGGTCTGTGAGAAAGAAGCTCGGAGAGTCCTGGTGCAGGACATCCCATCTGGAGTCTGGCCTGCAGGTGCCTTGGGACATGCAGGTGTCAAATGACTGACAAAAACTGCCATAGAATGTGAGGACCATGAGGTTTGATAAGGAAAGTGCCCTTGGGAATTCTTATCAAAATTGCGTTGAAGGGGCTGGAGCGATAGCACAGCGGGTAGGACGTTTGCCTTGCACGCGGCCAACCCGGGTTCAAATCCCAGCATCCAATATGGTCCCCCTGAGCACCGCCAGGGGTGATTCCTGAGTGCATGAGCCAGGAGTGACCCCTGTGCATCGCCGGGTGTGACCCAAAAAGCAAAAAAAAAAATTGCGTTGATATCAGGGGGCTTTCATAGTTAACTCACATTCTGGGACAGTGATTTAATATCATGAGGCAGCTGCATTGTGTGTGGGCCAGGGGTGTGGTGATTGGTAGAGCACATGCCTGGAAGGTGTGAGAGCCTGGATTTAACCCCTGGTACCACAGCAATAAATTAAAGGACTGGGGATAGTATTGCACTGTAGCGCTGTCATCTCGTTGTTCATCAACTTGCTTGAGCAGGAACCAGTAATGTCTCCATTGTGAGACTTGTTACTGTTTTTGGCATATCGAATACGCTATGGATAGCTTGCCAGGCTCTGTCCTGTGGGTGGGATATTCTCAGTAACTTGCCGGGAACTGAGCCCAAGTCGGTTGCGTGCAAGTCAAATGCCCTACCTACTGTGCTATCGCTCTAGTCCTGGGGTTAGTATTTGCACATGTAGTACTGGGGTTCTATCTCAGTACCACATTGCCTTGTAGCCATTCAAGAGTCTCCCGGTGGACAGTTACACAACAAAATTGACCACCTAGTATTCAACTGATGGTTTTGCCTGACCGATGTTGCTGTTGTTCACCTTAAAGGTCCCTCAAGCATCAGTGAGGTGATCCTGGTGATCCCTGGATAAGTAGGACCTAAGTAGAGCCAATACTTGGGTCTCAGCACTGAGCCACTGGTCCACATGATCCTGGACACCGCCTTCCCAAAGAAACAAAGTTGAGACAATAAAAATTAATTTAAAAAGCGGTGTTATGTCATAGTTAAATAGAAAAAATGCTGAGAGGGGCTGGAGTGATAGTGCAGCGGGTAAGGCATTTGCCTTGCACATGGCCAACCTGGGTTTGATTCCCAGCATCCCATATGGTCCCCTGAGCACCGCCAGGGGTAATTCCTGAGTGCAGAGCCAGGAGTGACCCCTGTATGTTGCCAGGTGTGACCCAAAAAGCAAAAAAATAAAAAAGAAAAAATTAAAAAAAGAAAAAAGAAAAAATTCCAAGAATCTCAAGGCAGATGATAAATTTGGTCCTGACTCTGCTGGGTGCTAGTTTCTTCATGGAGACAGAGGGAGGTGGGGGGCTGCTATATCCCTCTTGACCTTGCGGGGAGGAGGGGAGAGGTGAGAGGGGATTGGTCAGCTCTATGAGTGACGCAGAGGGCACAGTAACCTCGGAGGAGCAGGTAGCGGAGAAGCAGGTGTGAATCTGGGGTATAGCAGGGGAGGGGCCAGCCCCTCTCAGTCAGGAAACAGCATGTGTGGTGCCTTGGGTGGGAGGCCTGGGAATACGGTGCCACCGAGTATTCTGGGTGGACTGGACGCTTCAGCTCGAGGCAAAGCTAGAGAGTTGGTCTTAATGGCGGAGGATTTTTCTTCCAGATGATATTTTTATGCTTCGAAAAATAAACAATATTTATCTTAAGCTCAGTGTAAAAAATCGAGGATGTCAAGGAAGTGCAAAGGAAAAACAATCACATGTAAACTCACTACACAAAATAATTGCTGTTAACATTTGGTCATATGTCTTTTCAGCATGTTTTAAATGAATATATATGCCAGTCTAGCTTTATAAAAGTGTGAGCAAAAGAATAGTTTCAAGTCAGAGAGGATCACCATCAGGCTGGGATCACAGAAATATCCCAGGGATGGGTGGGTTGGTGGTGGAGGACTGGAGCCAGGGGTTGGCTGGGAGAGAGATAAAATGGTCTGGGGTCAGGACAGTATCACCAATACCACGGTGAAGGGACAGGCTGCCTACCCAGGCAGAAATACTTAAAGTGAAAACTGCTACCTTTGATAAGTCAAACATGAGTCAAGTTTGACCCAGGACCAGGGAAGTCTAGCTAAGATGGCTTTTCTGGTCCCTGCTCCTCTTCCTAACACAAGCACACAGTTTGGTCTCCCACCAAGAAACTGCTCCTCTCCTGCCACCTCCTCTCTGGCCCACCTCAAACACACTCCATTGTGCCTCTCTGAGAATCATAAGAATATCCCCACTCCGGCGGTCTGAGAGATCAGGGTCACCAGGAGCCTTTGGGTATTAAGCCCAACCATCATCCACACCAGGCAGCTTTGGGGTGATTTCCCTAACTTGGCAGGGACCACACTCTTGGTATCTCAGATCCTCAGCCACAGGCAAGACACTCGTCCCTTTCCCTGCCTCCCCACCCCCTCTTGCTTGCATCCCTGCCACCAAGCTGTGCCCGGAAATGAAGGTTATCACCAAGGAGCCCCGAGGCTGGTCTGAGAAATAAGATGAGCTGTGGGTGATGGAGGAAGATTGAGGGAGCGGATAATTGAGGGTCTGAGCGCCAGGCTCTGCACACAGCCAGGATGGGCTCACAGCATGGACCACATTAAAATCCCATCACCCACCACGTCCCGGCAGCCTCAACTGCCTCACTTCGAGAGCTATTTTGTAAGCAGTGTTTTCAGAGAGTTAACAAATCGGGAGAGGCCCGAGAAGAAAAAGGACCTTTGTTGAATAGCTTTTCTCTTACCAGAGGAAATGAGAGATGTTTTTTTTTTTTTCCTGTAACCCAATTTCCAAAACCTGTTATTACAGAACACGGGGGAATTTACCTCCTGCTAGGCTGAGCAGTCTGGATCAGCTGCAAAGGAAGCTATGAGACCAGCAGGACCCTGACTGGGAGCTGGGAGGGTGGTTGAGGGGTGGGCTTGGCACCCTCACTCCTCAGAACATGAAGGTTGGCATCTTCACCCCTCCAAGACTTTTTTGCTAACTTCCACCTTCCACACAGCATTCCTTCCCCAGAACCTGCAAGAGAAGTCTACGTGCTACGCCTCTGAGCCATTGTCCATCAGAGCCCAGCCCCGGGCCTGTGCTCCTTTTCTAACCCCTGACTTACGGATTCCCACTTCCGCTTGTCTGTCACTGACCCCTAGACCATGACTCAGCCAAAGATCAACCCGTGTGATTTGTTAAACAAAAATTTCAGTAACAATTTTAGAGCCATGATGTAGTAAAAGTCACCCTGGTGAGTTCATGGCAAGGCTGGCCATTTGCTGGCTGGTGGTGCATGACAGTAGGTGGATGTCCCATTGACACACTGGGCACAGTTGTCAGTGAGAGAAAGTCCGCCCTGGGCAGCATTGTAGGGCGTTCTTCACTGCCTGAAAGCTGGAGGGGAGAAACATGGACCCGAGACTCCTGTGTCCTGCCCACCTGCCTGCCCCCTAGTCTTGATTGTGACTCCAGAAAGGGCTTCTAGACGGCAGGGAGTTAAGGCTACTTGCTCTGTGGGATTTGGGGCTCAGGAGAAAGGGATTCCTAGGGCTCTGGGGCCCCATCTGCACTCTGGAATGATGAGTTCACAGTGGAATTAGGGCTCGTTGGAGAGAACACCAAATGGGGACAACAGTGGCATTGTGGACAATTCCAAGAGTTCTCTGAGGGCAGTGGAGGTGTTGGTGAGAGGAAAGGTGGAGATGGTGCCACACTAGCACCTCAGCAGGTGGTAACTAAAAATGTGCTTTCTGGGGTGTTCTAAAATAATAAGTTATAGTAACATGCATCATCAATTAAACACCTCCTGTCTCAGAGCCTTCAGAAGCCCCTAGACAGCAATGTTGCCACCTGAAAGCCAGTGTCGGTTTTCCCAGGCAGACCTTGCAGTGGGGGAAAATGCTGCTTGAGGGGGCTTGACACTCTCAGGCCTGAGCAAAGAGATGGGTGAAGAAAAAGCCTTTTCATACCAGCTACCATCACTGTGTTCTTTCCAGCTGCTGAGCCTGATGCTACGTCCTATATCTGTCTAGCCCAATAAGCTCTCCCACTGTTATGAATTGGCGGGTATTGTTATAATTGTTAATATTGTCTTGAGCGATAGCAGAGCGGGTAGGGCATTTGCCTTGCACGTGGCCAAGCCAGGTTTGATTCCTCTGTCCCTCTTGGAGAGCCCGGCAAGCTACCCGCCTGCACGGCAGAGCTGGCAAGCTATCCGTGGCATATTCGATATGCCAAAAACAGTAACAAGAAGTCTCACAATGGAGACGTTACTGGTGCCCGCTTAAGCAAATCAATGAACAATGGGATGACAGTGCTACAGTGACAGTTTGATGATAAAGTTGGGTTAGATGAGATGAAAGTCACAGCCTCTACCTCCACTACCTCTAGAGATGAGACTGATAGGAGAATGTAAAGCCTGAGAAAGGTCGCTTCTGGGGTGCACAAAGCAGGTGGAGTGAATGTGAGCCCATATGTATTTTTCTCTACAGCTGAACTCTCTTTTCAAGCACAATTCAGGCAATCAAGGCACCACGAGAACAGCCAAGGCCCAGATAAATTGGGTGGCAATGGGGGAGAAATTATAAAGACTGTCCACAAAGACCCAATGAGATAGCCCAGAGGAAATACTTCTCACACTGGAATCTGATGCTTTAAACTACCCTGGAGAGTTTCCCAGAACGGGAATCATTTTGCTCAGAAGTGTCTTACATTGGGGGTAGAGTTATTTGGTTGAGTTTGATTCAGCACAAAAATAACATAGTGTCCATCCAAGTTTGTGTGTGTGTGTGTGTGTGTGTGTTATGGGAGTGATAGTGAAAGCCTAGATGTAAAATGAATATTTGTCTACCTTGTAATGTAGGCTTGGAAGAGCTGACATTCCTTGAAGAAGGAAATGGATATGGAAAGATGAAAAATTGGGGGTGCCACTTCAAAGATGGTGTACTTCTGAGATGGTGTACTTATGCGTGGAACTTTTCTAAAGTCAGTAGGTAGGATTGTCTCTATATGCTTTTTTCCCTTTTTTTTGCTTCCTATGCTTTATGTGGAAGGAGGCTAGAGGCAATGGGGTGTGACAGGATGGACAGGCCAACCTGGTTGAGCACAGGATGCATCATTAGAGGTGAGGGGTATACATTACCCCCACAGGGAGGATTCCAGGCCAAGGACTAGCTAGAAACTAAAGATGGAGGGAATTAAGATGAAATGACACTTCAGACATTGCCTTCCTGAGAAGTGGCTGTCAATGGGACTTTCAAAACTAAAACCTATCCAAAATGTACTAGAAGCCACAGTTGGTAATGACAAGGAAGGGTCTCCCACCTACCATGTAGGGGCGGAGGGTTTGAAAGGATTTTTTTTCACACTCTCTGGAGAGTCTGCAAGATACCTATTCTTATCTCATTTTCTTGGACACATTTGAATATCAAATCCTGTTCTCTCTGGCTCCAATGTCTGTGTCTCCCATGTTTGTCCTTTTTTTTCCTTTCCAATGCATTTCACACTGAGTCCAGATGTTTCTGGAGTCTGTGAGGCTGGGTTAACAGAATTGACCTTGGTTACCTACAATTCCTAACTCCATAATCCTATCCAAATCTCTCCCCAAGCTAGGTCTACTCATGATCTAGGTCTCATGTAGATTAGGTGAATGGAGCTTAAATGGCATCCCTTTCTCAGTTAGAAGGCAGAAGAGAAGGAAACATCCTGATGAGATATTAGCATCTAACACCGAAACTCTCATTTTGGGAATACACCATGACACACGCAAGTAAAAATGAGTTTAAATGTATACAAAAGTGAGACTTCCAGGGATATGTGAATAAAGAAAACTTCATTGATAAGTAAAAATTTGCTTGTCATTATGTATTAGAATTCTTTAAAGTAAACAGAACCAATAGAATGTGTGTGTATGTCTGTGTGCCTGTGTATATGCATGCATGCATGCACATGCACATGTTAGATGTAGATAGATAGATGCAAAATTTATCATAGAAATTGGCTGGCATGGTTATAGAGATGGAGAAGTCCCACAATCTGCCTTCTGGAAACTGAAGAAACAAGAAAGCTACTAATTTAATTCAATCTGAGTTCAAAGGCCTAAGAACCATGGGAGCCAATGATATAACTTTCAGTCAGTCCCCAGACTAAAGAACTGGCATCTGGAGGTTTATCAGTGTAAATTCTGGAGAACAAAAGTTTAAGAACCTAGATCTCTGGTGTCTGAGGGCAGGAGAAGATGGATATCAAGGCTCAACAAGAGAGAGGAGTCCTTTCTTTCTTGTTTGTCCTAGTTGAGCTATCAACATATTGGATGATACTCCCTCACATCATTGAAGGTGATATTAGTTAATCTTCAAATTCAAATGTTCATCTCATCTAAAAACACCCTAACATACATACCCAGAAATAATACCTTACTTGGTTCTGGCATCCCTGAGCCCAGTCAACTTGATCCAAAAAATTAACTACCATAGAAGGGAAATGAAATGAAGAAGGAAAAGGATAATGAAGAAAGGGAGATAATAAAAAGCAAAAATATATATAACTTGACAACTCAACCCTTCAATCCTTTTCTAAAACCGTTCAATCTTTGGTGCTGATGTATCTGTTGCAAGCATAGGAAATAACTTTTTCAGAGTAAACATGTTTTTAAGCAAACATCAGGGTGGAAAAATAGTGCAAGGGTATCATATTGACCCTGGTTCAACCCTGGTTCAATCCCCATAGTGTTCCTCAAACACTGCCAGGAGTGATCCCTGAGCACAGAGCCAGGAGTAAAACCTGAGCACTGTTGGATCTGGCCCAAATATCCTCCACATTAAAAAAAAACATAGGTGTCCCTATGAGAAATAAAGGTAAGAAGTTCACAGGGATATCAATAGTCAAGAAGGCACAGAGAGGGGGACTCCCAGAGAATTGATCTGATTTGGGGAGGTGTAGGAAGTGAAGAGGCTGACCTAAGGCTCCAGAGGGATAGAGACACTCTAGAAGTAGGTACTTGAGTTCTGCCAAATTGAACTTGGAGTGCTCTCCAGAGAAAAACAAGATTCGATTCAAATCAAAGCACTGTGATTTTTCTGAGACCTGTGGTCTAGTTATGAAGGTTAGCGGCACAGAGTCTAATGGTCCCAGAAGAAAACACCCTGTGGAAAAGACACCTGCTTTTCATTATGTTGAAGTTGAGAGTCTCCACTCCTGTAAAGAGATGCCTCAGCAGTAGGAAATTCTGGCTTCCCTCCCATTTCGCCGCATAGTCGGTGAGTGGCTACAGGGCGGTAAAGGTCAGAGATAGAAGTACTAGAGAGTACACGGTGGTGAGGTCACTCCCAGCTTGTCCACCCTCCTTGGGCTTTCCCCAGAGACTGGAGTAGAGGGACCAAATCTAAGGGCAACTTTGACAATGAGTTGAGACAGTAGACTTCCTGGAGGTGTCAGGCGCATGAAGCGGGGTCCCCTCGAATCTAAGATCTTTGACACAAGCAGCAGTGTGGTCTCTGCCACCTCCCCTGGACCGGAGACATCCCACCTGCTTAAAATCATCTATTTTCTCTTTCTGCTAAACAGAATCTTCTAGTGGCTTCTGCAAAATTTAATCTTTCGTGAAATACCCTTCTACACCAAATAAAGGAATATACCCTTCTACACCAAAGTCTCATGGTCCACACTTTCCTATGCAAATGTGCAGGAAGCAAAACTGTGGAGCTGGGAAGCTGTCATCTTTGAGAGAAGACCTTTGTTGAATTTGTAAGCATGTGCATTCACATCTACCTATAAGCTAGCCAGCAGTGACCATTTCCCTTTTTATCTGACCTACAAAGACAGGTAATCTCCTGAGCATACACTTAGTTCTCTTGTGCTCCTGTTCCCACAGGCATGTCAGCTAATTCTGTTGGCCAACCAAACAGAGCATGTAGTAAGAGGTGCCATTATACCTGTAAAAGCATCGGGAAGTGGGCAAGTGGGATAAGACCTTCTCAGTGGGCATTTTCTGCTGTTTGGTTCAAAAGTGCTTGGCACTTTCAAGAATCCATCCCTTTATCTCACAATCATCCCATAAGCTAGCATTTACTGAGCATTTTCAGGAATATAGATAGGTACTATACAAAATGGACTGGAGTGATAGCACAGCAGGTAGGGCATTTGCCTTGTACGCAGCCCACTCAGGTTCACTTCCTCCATCCCTCTCCGAGAGCCTGGCAAGCTACTGAGAGTAACCCGCCCGCACCGAAGAGCCTGGCAAGCTACCCGTGGTGTATTTGATACGCCAAAAACAGTAACAACAAGTTCTCGCAATGATGATGTTACTGGTGCCTGCTCGAGCAAATTGATGAACAATGGGATGGCAGTGATACAGTGCTACTATACAAAATACTTTCTAAGAACAAACTCGTTTACTAACAAGTCCTCCTTTGGAGTAGGATTTAGAGGGTGGGGGTGGTTCCATCGAACAAGTGTTAAATTCAATCGTTTATCTAATTTGTTGGCCAGTGAGTGGAAGTTGAAACCTGGTATCAGGTCTTACTGATTTCAAAATGTCTGCCCTGAAGATCGAAAAGATTTCTTAGTCACAAGCCTCAGGGAATGAAATTATTTAAGAAACTATTCATTCACTAAACACCAATTATGACTTTACTATATGCTAAATAAATTGCTGAGTCAACTATCTCCCAATACAAACATGGCATGGCCCCTTCCTCCTGGGACCATAAGATCTAGGCTGCCACCTATGCTATCTATATGTAAATAGATGAAAAAAAGAGAAAGGTAGAAGGAGAACAAGGACTTATAGTGTATAATGGGGGTACTGAAAAGTGAACTATTCTGCTGTGTAGAGATAAGAATATTGGAGCTGAAAGAAGAGGGGGAGTTTCAGCTGAACCTTAAATATTAATTGACAATCCTTGAGATGAGAGAATAAAACTATCAAAATTTGACTCAAGACATACTTCTACAGGCTTGCTAATTTAGTGAATGACATCCCCAACAATCTTACTTTTTATATAAAAAAGCAAATTCTCCTTTATACATGTCATTCCATTAATCTCCATATCTATAAGCCCATTAGCAAGATTTGTTAAATATTTTCCCTAAGAATCTTTTTAAAAAATTGGGGGAGGGGTCACACCCAGTGATGCACAGGGGTACTATTCCTAGATCTGCACTTAGGAATTACTCCTGGTAGTTCTTGGGGGACCATATGGGATGCTGGAATTTGAACCTGGCTCGGCCATGTGCAAGACAAATGCCCTACCCACTGTGCTATTGCTCCAGTATCATCTTTAAAATTTTGTAAAGATTTTTTTCTAATTGATTGAGATTCTGTGGTTTGCAATATTATTAATAATGGCTTCTCATGGACATAATTTCAACACCACTGCCAAAACTAGTTTACTCATCCCCCTGGTCCAAGAACCCCAACACCCCTTCCTTTTAACCCTCTTCCCCAACTCAGTCATGTGAATCAGTTCTCCCATTATGTTGCCTTTGGATCTTTGTTGCTCTCTTGAGAAAGAGATCATCCTGTATCTATCACTTTCTTTCTGACTGACTTTACTCAGCATGATATCCTCTAGTTCCATTTATGTTCCACTGAAGAATCTTTTGAATACTCTACTTCTCCCCAGAGGCATTACTACCATCCAAATACAACCTGTCATTATACCAGTTAGATTGGCATTATCAGAAGCCTTCAAACTGGTCCTCACATATTCACTTTTTGCTAAAGCCTTTTTTTCCTGCAGAGATGAAATGTTTATCCATTGGAATGGTATTTTCCTAATAGATAGTTATGTGTTTATAACAGAAACTTAAAAGTCTTTACTAAGTCCAACACTGGTATCTTCTCAAAGTCTATTTTCATTAAAGATTTTTTTCTTGGATTCGATTTTCAATGGATGAGATTTTCTTGTTATATGCAAGTCTGGTGATTTTTTTTATTGTATTCAGGACATTATGATGATGTGTCACGGATTCTTGATTCTGTTATCTTCCTCTGAAGCATCTTCAATTTTGTTCCAGCAAATGATTTCATTTATGACAAATTATCTTGATATTTTATAGCTTGGTTTTATGCTTTTTTATGTGTAAAGGGAGGAATTCTGTGAAAGGTCAAGGTGTTTTATAAGCTCCTATAATATCAGAGGATTCAAATCACAACATTCCTGATGTATCTTGATGAATTTTATTTTTAGGTTTTAGAAGGACAGATCTAGAACAGTCTTTACAGTATGACAAAGTTCAAATTCTTTTCTTGTGCTGAGGCTGTGTCTCAGTGGTAAAGTGCATATCTTGCATGTCTGAGGCCCTGGGCTTGATCTTTAGTGCTGTATTTTTTCCCTTATAGGTGAGATAGTAACTATTTTAGGTTCACAAACCACAAGATATCTGTCTTAAATGATCATCACTAACATTTTAGCTTGACTATAAACAAATGGGCAAAAATGTTTTCTATTCAGTCTTTATTTACAATCACAGTTGACTATGTTTATAAACCACATAATACAGAATATGATTATCCATTATAGGAGCCACAATTAGCTGACCCTTGCTGTAGGAAATGATCTTATTTCTAAGGCATCCCCTTTCTGAAGTTTTGACTATTGGTCTTTGTTAGGTTCTAGCTGAGCCACAACTTTTACAAGAATGACTCAACCTCTGGTATTACAGTTCCATGTTCAATCCCACGGCCCTTTTGGGTAGGGTATGTACAGCCCACCTTCCCATCACACAGCTGTCTGGGGATTTGCCTCTTCATATCAGTTCTCTTTTCTGCAATGTTCTGTTCCATTGATTTCAATCACTTTAACAGTCCCTAAATCAGATCCTTTCTCATGAAGACAGTGAGAATGCCATGCTTTATTTGGGTGGCACCTCCATATATTATAATTAAGAAACTGTTCCCAAGACAAAAAAGCTGGAAAAAACAAGACCTCACCTCGTGATTTTCTCTTTTTCTTCTGAGACATCTGGTTTGAGATGCCTATCATCAATGCCAGAAATCCTTTTTGCTCATCTCTTCAGTCCAGGTATGTATTTTTTATGGCAGAGGGTTAGTCCAGTGCTATTTTTTTCTGTCATGGTTAAAAGCAGGAATGTCTACATTTATACCTGTCCTCTTCAATCTAATATCCACTCTGCAACCAAAAGTTTCTTTGCTATCAAATCATCCAATCATCTCTAGTGTCTTCCTTAAAATGGTTCAGTGACTCCCTATTGCTCTTAAGATAACATCTAAGAGGCTAAAATTGTTTTTGCCTATCAGTGTATTTTCAACATACAGAACAGAACCTTCCCTATGATAGGTATGCAATAAATGTTTTTTGGTCAATGGATGACATTTTTGACAGAGAGGACAACATAAGCAAAGACAGAAAAGCCTAAGATAGCCTGGGATATAATGAATTATTTCATAAGATTGCAACTCAGGATGCAGGCTGCAAATGACTCGATGGCTTCATGTGCAGAAAATAGAACAATTGAAGACCATGGGACCAAATTGCTCTTTTTCAATTACCAAAGACCTCAGCCCCTTTCTCAGTAGGAAGCACTTATGATGAATAGAGCTGACTAAGTGAGAAATTAGAAAGATTTCCTTCAACCTGGGCTGGCTGTGCTCACAGATGAATATGTGTGTAGGCAGCAGGAATGATCAATTTGCTAAAAATAACATTTCAACCCATTTTTACCAGAAGCCCTAAAAGATAAGAGAAAGCATATCAATGGCAAGATCACCACTTGTGTCATGTGTCAACCTGATGCTCTCCCCAATATGAGGGAAAGTGAGATCACCCCAGAGACCAACGTCTTTCTTGGGCAACAGGGGAAGTGACTATAAAAACTGCTACATGGGAACCAAGTGAAGCCCCCAAAGATTCCAAAGTTGGTTCAATATATTTGAGAGAAAAGTATAGACACAGGAAATTAGAATTTGTGATACTCAGAGGGAGGACATACAGAGTCTGGGAAGAAAGGTACTTTTTGGAAGGCAGAATTCAAAGAGGTTCAGAGGATCAAAGAGGCAGGAGTGGGTGACTTTAGACTGTGGAAGGATGAACTCAAAAGGTTCAGAAATTCTCTAAGACAAAGCTTTCACTGAGCTCTCACACACACTCCAAGCTGAAAGAAGTGAAGGAAGGAGCATTGGGAAAAAAACAGGCTGCTGGGAACTTACTAAGGAGTCAGACTATGAGGATGAAATTCACATCTATTGAGTAAGGTGGGCTGAAAGACCACTGCTTGGGACTTTTTTGAGTGATCTCATGTTCTCTTTAAAAATAACCCTTTAGACAGACACAGAATGACTGCACCGATTTGTGGAATATAAAATAACATAATATGAGACTGACACCCAAGGACTGTAAAGACAAGGGCCAGGGATATTGCTCCATAGTTGGAAGCCTGCTTCATGAGCTGGGGGAGAAGGCAGCTGGAATAGAGAAGGGATCACTAAGTCAATGATGGTTTGAGGTATTGTTTGGGATGAGAGATGTGTGCTGAAAGTAGATAAAGGACCAAACTTGATAGCCTCTCAGTATCTGTATTGCAAATGATAAATGTCCCAAAGTGGAGAGAGAGTATGTGGGGGATACTGAGGACATTGGTGGTGTAAAATGTGCATGGTGGAGAGATGTGTTTTCGATCATTGTATAACTTAAACTCAAACATGAAAGCTTTGTAACTGTATCTCATGGTGATTCAATTAAAAAAAAACACTGTAGCTCTGTAGCACTGTTGTCCCCTTGTTCATCGACTTGCTCGAGCAGGCACCAGTAATGTCTCCATTGTGAGACTTGTTGTTACTGTTTTTGGCATATCGAATACACCATGGGTAGCTTGCCATGCTTTGCCATGCAGGCAGGATACTCTTGGTAGCTTGCCGGGCTCTCCGAGAGGGACGGAGGAATGGAACCCGAGTTGTTCTATAAAACAAAACAAAACAAAAAAATCCTTTAATTTATATTTTTAGAAGGGAGAAAAATACAGCTCAGATAAGTTGAAATATCTGCCAGAAGTAATATAATGAAAAAATCGTTACTTTTGGACTCAGTTACTTTTGTAGGATATCATTGGTATGTCCTGTTCCCCTTGCCACAGGAAGTTTAGGTTTATCACAGTGCTCCTGAGGCACTTCTATTCCAATGTGTTTATCTGTAAACTCCTCTCTAAGGTCTCTTCCCCAACCAGTTTATCACCTTCTTCCTCCTAATCAGACTCTATTAACTTGTAAGGTTAGATTCCTCAGAAATCTATGATTTTATATGTATGAGTGAAATATTGTCTTTCTCCTCTCCTTATGTCTTTTGAATAATTTGCTTTAAAGCAATGTCCTTTTTGTATGGACAAAAGAAGACAGTTAACATTATGTTTTTGTAACTTGGGAGTTAAGACTCTGAATAATATTCCTTCCCGGGCATCTGCTTTCTTGACTTAAGCCTCAGTTGCCCTTAGTTCCTAGCATCCCAAAAGCAGGGTCCCAACGAGGGACTGAATGGACCCAGGGCAAGCTGTGAGCTACCCTGGCATTGAAATGGGCCAGGCCAAAGCGCCACAATTCTTAACTATAAGTTAAGAGCTTGATCATGGACAAATGCTGTCATGATCCAAAAGTAACGATGAGACTAGGACCCTGCTAGGGATAGGAAAGACTTATCTGGCCTGAGCGCTGTAGTCTGAGATCAAGATGACCCCAGGAGAACAATTCTATAAGGTTAATGTATCTCTTACTGTGTCCATACAAAATGACTAATATTATGAATGTATGCCTGTTGGACTAAGGAAAGGAGAAACGCACCCCTAGATGGTATTTCGCCCTTAGTCAGGTCATCTTTCTTTTTTTAAAATTTTTTTAAAATTTTATTGAATCACCGTGAGATAGTTACAAGCTTTCATGTTTGGGTTACAATTTCACAATGATCAAACACCCATCCCTCCACCAGTGCACATTCCCCACCACCAATATCCCAGTTATACCCCCCCTTCCCCACCCTCCCCCTGCCTCTAAGGCAGACAATATTCCCCATAGTCTCCCTATGTGCAGTCCCTCTATGTCTGTCCCTCTCTTTCTGACTCGTTTCACTTAGCATGATACTCTCCATGTTTATCCATTTATAAGCAAATTTCATGACTTCATCTCTCCTAACAGCTGCATAGTATTCCATTGTGTAGATGTACCAAAGTTTCTTTAACCAGTCATCTGTTTTAGGGTACTTGGGTTGTTCCCATATTTTGGCTATTGTGAACAGTGCTGCAATGAATATATAGGTACAGATGTCATTTCTACTGTGCTCTTTTGAATCCTCGGGATATATTCCCAGAAGTGGTATTGCAGGGTCATATGGAAGCTCAATTTCTAGTTTTTGAAGGACTGTTCATATTGTTTTCCAGAAAGGCTGGACCAGTCGGCATTCCCATCAACAGTGAAGGAGCGTCCCTTTTCCCCCACATCCATGCCAGCACTGGTTGCTTTTGTTCTTTTGAATGTGTGCCAGTCTCTGTGGTGTGAGATGATATCTCATTGTTGTTTTGATTTGCATCTCCCTGATGACTAGTGATGTGGAGCACTTTTCATGTGCCTTTTGGCCATTTGTATTTTTTTTGAGGAAACTTCTGTTCATTTCTTCTCCCCATTTTTTGATGGGGTTGGAGGGTCTTTCTTATACAGTTCTACAAGTATCTTGTATATCCTGGATATTAATCCCTTATAAGATGGGTATTGGGTAAATATTTTTCCCATTCTGTGGGCTCTTTCTGTATTTTGGTCACTGTTTCTTTTGAAGTGCAGAAGCTTCTTAGTTTGATGTAGTCCCATTTGTTTATGTTTGCTTCCACTTGCATGGTCAGTGCTGTTTCGTCCTTAACGATGCTTTTAGCTTCAATGACATAGAGAGTTCTGCCTACATTTTCTTCTATGGACCTTATAGATTCATGTCTGATATTGAGGTCTTTGATCCACTTTGATCTGACTTTTGTGCCTGGCATTAGACAGAGGTCAGAGTTCATTTTTTTGCAGGTAGCTATCCAGTTTTCCCAGCACCACTTGTTGAAGAGGCTTTCCTTGTTCCACTTTGCATTTCTTGCTCCTTTGTCAAAGATTAAGTAGCCATATATTTGGGGGTCTGTGACAGGATATTCAACTTTGTTCCATTGGTCTGCAGGTCTATTTTTATTCCAATACCATGATGTTTTAATTACTACTGCTTTGTAGTAGAGTTTGAAGTTGGGGAAGGTGAAGCCACCCATCTTCTTTTTTCCAAGGATTGCTTTAGCTATTTGTGGGGGTTTATTGTTCCATATAAATTTCAGGAGTGTTTTGTCAATTTCCTTGAATAATGTCATGGGTATCCTGGTAGGACTGCATTAAATTTGTATAGTGCTTTGTATTGCCATTTTGATCATGTTAATTCTCCCTATCCATGAGTAGGGGATGTGTCCCCATTTCCTAGTGTCCTCCTTTATTTCTTGAAGTAGTGTTTTGTAATTTTCCTTGTATAGATCCTTCACCTCTTTGGTTAAGCTGATTCCAAGGTACTTGATTTTCTGAGGTACTATTGTGAATGGGATTTTTTTTTAACGTCTCTTTCTTCTCTTTCATTATTTGTATATAAGAAAACCATGGACTTTTGGGTGTTGATTTTGTAGCCTGCCACTTTACTATATTGACTTATTGTTTCTAGGAACTTTTCTGTAGAGTCTTTAGATTTTTTCCAAGTACAGTATCATAACATCTGCAAATAGTGATAACTTGATCTCTTCCTTTGCTATCTGTATGCCCTTGATATCTTTTACTTGTCTAACTGCTATGGCCAAGGCGGGTCATCTTTCTGTATGAGAATCCGGCTTAGAAGCAGCATCTCCTGAGGGAAAGAACTTTAACCCTATTGATTGTAACCACACCTATGTGTAAACCCCAACCCCTCATGCTTGGGGATTTAATTAGGCTGTAAAAGTGGGCTGGGGGGCCAGATCCAGAGCTAGTGGTAGAAGAAGCAGAGAGACAGCAGTTAATGGGGATGAGATTGGAATAAATGGCAATTGAGACCAACCAGCCTGGCCCTCGTTCCTTCCTTTGCCTGCCCATCGCCATTGACCTCCCCAGGGTGGGGGAAGCGGCAAGAGACTACTGACCACAGGCGGCGGGAGAGAGATAGAGCGCCGCTGCCCTTTTGTGTTTACACAAGACTTGTTTAAAGTCCATGGTCCTTCATCAGTACTGTATTGCTTCCCAGGTTGCTCCCCAAGCATGCGGCTTTGACCCACACTAGGTGCTACTATCTGGGCTACAGGATGTTGAATGCAGTGCTTTGGAGAAAAGGGAGCTTCATAATGATTGTATAAATGTCATTGTTCAATAGAAATGTTTGACCTATTCATTTGCTTATAAGAATAGTTTTGATTTGCCTACCCTTGAGTATCAACACTAGAATATATGTATGCATATATGTATGCATTTATGTCATTGCAAAAGATAAAAATCTTGCTCTAACTCTGAGGTTCTGCCTATACATGTGCAAATTACTTGGTTTGTCACAGTTGGGTTTTAAAAACCAATAGAAAGATGCTTTGGTCCAGCATTGGACCAATAGAACTTGAAGTTGCTTGCCAGCTTAGCTCCTGACCATGCAAGGCAGCATTTATAAATTGCAGGAGGCAGGTAGATGGGAGATGAGGGCAATGAGTTCTTGGGAAGTAATAAAATTAAGATGAGATTTAAAGGAACTACTCTCTCACTAGTTCTAAAGTAGCCAAACACATTATGGCTGGACCCACTTTGTAGACCTAGGAACTAAAGCCTGATAAAACTTATTGGTGCCAGTCAGCACCAGCCCAGAGACCCCCATTCCCTCCAATGCTCCCCCAACCCCGAAGTTTCTGTTCTTCTTTGAACAATCATTCTCTCTTCCCTTTCTTCATACTCTGTAAATTATTTTACTTGGCTAACTTCTCCTTCTGAATTCTTTTCTGTGAGAAAAGTCAATGGACCTAGAAACCTGGCTTTCCTTTCCTTCAAAGAGCAATTTCTCTGTCCAGTGTGAGTTTTCATGGCTCCCCAAGAAACTAAATGGCAGGGATCATTCCCACATCAGGAATGCAAAGTGGAACCCAGGTGTGATTCGACAAAAACCTCCTGGGGCTGATGGGATATGAAGTCTGTATCTTGCAGATTCTCAGAGCAGACCCTAGGATTCCCCCAAGCACTTCTCTTGGTGATCAAGATGGTAGAGAAAGAAACGTCAGGCTCCTTTCTTGAGGCTCCCGCCTCTTCTTCCCACTTCATGTAAGTCACCCACAACAAAATGCTTACCCACCTGGAACCAGCTAAGGGTCTTCAACAAGCAGTGTGACTAGCCATGGAAACAGAAGACAAAACAGAAACCCAATCCAGAAGAAACCCAGGGGCTCTGTCCCCATGTCTGCACCACTTAGAATGCTGAGATTTGCAGGACATCATCCTGTGTCTTACGCACTTTGGCATCTTTGTCTCTCAGGAAGACCTGGGGACTTGAGGTAGAGCATATAGGAAGGAGTTTGCCTGTGTGTCAAAAGGAGATGAGGCAGGAATCCAGAGAAAATGTGTGCAAATGTGTCAGGCTGCAGAAAGCTCAGCGGGAATTGCTGGTTTCCTAGCAATCGATGACCAATTTCCCTCAGGGATGATTCCCAGAAGTGCAGATTGTTTTAAAAATAGAAGCAGGTCTGAGTTCAGTTATTGGCATTATTCTACCCAGGACTGTGTGCACCGAATTGAATCTCCCTCCTATAAGATCTTAAAAATGTTGGATTTGGGTTTGAATAATCACATTTCCTGGGATTCCATTTAAAAGTTTGCCCCTCTCATCCTGCCCCCCATTCAGACTCCTTGCATCCAGGGTAATTAGCAAAGCCCATTGTTGTTCTCCAGATTCAGTATCAGCTTCCAAGACTGAGTCAAATATCCAAATATCCTTCCTCTCTCTCTTCTTCCCAAATTTACCCCCTCTTATAACACACTTTCTCCCTACACAGTTTTTTAGGACCTGCATCTTTCCCCCCCAGTAATCTAGACTTTTCTTAACTGCCTGTTACTCACCTGTCATTTTGTAGTGCCCAGCACAGACCTGGTATCTAATAGGTGCTCTCTATAGGGGGTGCTTATTAAAAGACTTAACAAGCAGTTGGACTCTCAGGGACTTCCCATGTTAATTAACCCTGTATTACCTGATATGGAAGGAGGGAGAGAGACTGACCACTGTTCATAACTGCCAAAGTTATTACTTCATTAGCATAGATGCTGAACTACTACTATTCCCGTGTGTCACTAGGGGTCTTGCCTTAAAGGACATGACCACACCCTGTAGAAGGCCAGTGCTGCTGGCATCTGCAATCAAGAATCAGGTATCTGAGTATGGCTTCCAGGGAGCCCAGTGAGTCCTGAGGCAGTGCACGGTGAGTGCCTCCATTTAGGTGGAATTGGCCTGAATGCCGGAAGATGTCACATGAGGTAAAGGCCTAGGAATGCTAATTGCCTCACTGAGAGCAGAGGAAGAAATGAGCCTCTCTGTTCCTTCTCTTGTCCTTCCTTAGGAGTTCACCCATTCTCCTGCACCCACTGGGGATCCCAACTGCTTCACAGAGGAGCCACAGGGCTTGTCTGAGAGCAGGTTTGGGCCAGACTCTAGAGAGAGCTGTTTCAGGGAGAGGGTGTAAGGGACTGGTGATGGAGCCAGTTGGAGTCATTACTGAATGACCACCCTTCTTTCCCAGTGACTTCTCTCCAAGGCTCAAACTCTTTAAGTTTGTGTTCCTTAAGATGATAAAGCATCTTTGTTTCCCAGAACTGAAGGATGGTGGGGATATAGGGAAGCATGAGGAACAAGAGAAACTTAGCAGGGGATGATAAGGAGATGAATGGGATAATATAGAATGTGAAAATGGAAATCACAGAGTAGGCCTGATGGCAAAGGGCCAGGTTACAGTCCCCTTAACATTCTGTCTGCCTTTATGAGAAAATTTTTTAAAAAATAATTTCTGGAATCTGGGCGATAGCACAGCAGGTGGGGCATTTGCCTTGCACACAGCGGACCCCAGTTTGATCCCCAGCACCCTACAAGGTCCCCTCAGCCTGCCAGGATTGATTCCTGAACACAGAGCCAAGAGTAAGCCCTGAACACTGTCCAGTATAGTCCAATACCCCAACCTCAAAATAATTGCTTATTCACTTCTCTAGATAGAAATGCATAAGAGATTCTTGCTTCTACTCTTCAGTGGACGAAGACTGGTGCCTACCCACATTAACACTCGCACGGGGTGAGAAGAGCAATGATATTTCTTCTGCATCAAGCATTTCACACATATTCCACTCAGGCCAGGAGTCATGGCTTGGGCTCACATGTTGTAGGACGGAGAAGAAAGTCCTCAACTCCATCCAATCCTCTAGCCACAGCAGCTGCTGATAGAAACAGAAGGAGCTGGACTGGGCTGGGAAGGATCCCAGAGACTATGCGATGGTTTCCCAGCATAGCGATAGCACAGAGGTTGGGTTTTCGCCTTTCATGCGGCCAACCCGTGTTCGATTCCTCCGCCCCTCTCGGAGAGCCCGGCAAGCCACCGAGCGTATGGAGCCCGCACGGCAAGCCTGGCAAGCTACCCATGTGTATTGGATATGCCAAAAACAGTAACAATAAGTCTCTCAATGAGAGACGTTACTGGTGCCCGCTCAAACAAATCGATGAGCAACGGGATGACAGTGACAGCACAGTGACAAAGAAAAATTTATTTTAGGCACCATGATTTACAATGCTATTAATGAAAGGGTTTCATGTATAAGACATTCTAGCATCATACCAGAGTCTCTGGACACTGAAAATTGAGCTTCCGTCTGACCTAAAAAATTCCACTTCTTGGTATTTATCCCAAGGGTCCAAAAACCATATTCAGAAAAAACATTTGCACTCATATGTTCATAGTAGCACTATTCACAATAGCCCAAATCTGGAAACAACCCAAGAATCCAAGAACAGATGACGGAATAAAGAAATTACAGTACATATACACAATGAAGTACTACATGGCAGTAAGAAAAGAAGGAATCAAGCAACTTGCTGCTCCAAGGATGAATCCCAGCATTTTAAATGCAGGAATACCAAGGCAACCAGAAGCAGCATGTCAATGGTCAGACAGAATGATGGACAGGTTGGGCAATATACTCTAGTGCCCTGCCCTGGATTTTGGATACTTTGATCAGAAGGAGTTCAGGGCATTCATTCTCCCACTGTCTTGGAGAAACAAATCCTTCCTGTATCTGAGTATAGCTCCTGTTCTCTTCCTTCAGAGATTCAACAGCTGAGGTTCATATTAGAGGCATTGGACCTGACCTGGCTGGAACCACTAGCTCCCTGAAGAAATAAGGTCATGCATTTAAGGGGAGCAGGGTGTGAGGGTCTGCTGCTTCAGCTCCCCGACCAGGCCAGGCTGAGCTGGTATGAAAGAAGCTAGACAAAGGCACACAACTCCAAGACACAGGTTCAGGGGATGAGGAGTTATCAAAAGGAACTCAGTTCCTCCTGATAGTGAGAAGGATCGTGTGGCTCACTCTTGGTCAGTGAGATGGGAGGCAGAGTTTGGAAAACTCTCCTCTGCTCTGAGAATCACAGGAGATGTTCGTCTTCCTCCCTTGGGGCTTGCCTTGACTGTGTTTCCTGTTCAGAGTGCCATGGTCCTCTTGCTACACAAAGATGACACCAATATGAAGGGCTCTGATCCCTGAGCAGAGGGAACTTTGTCCTGGTTCCAGGGAAGTGGGGATCCCTGATTGTCTCAAGCCGGGCACAGTCTTGTTATGCACCTTCCTCACTCAGTATTCACCTCACTTCTGCTTCTCTCCCCCATCTTTCAGGAGCCTCACAGGCTACCCAGATGACCTTGAAAGAGAAATGGCCTCAAGACTCTCTGTAGTTTCACACGAACCACTGGAAGAATGGAGATCGTGACTATTTTGATTAAAAGTTCGGGATTTTCTACACAATATGTAAGTCCTAGTCTACCTAGTGCTGGTGAATTCTATTTCTTCCTGATGCCTGCTGGAAACAAAGAGGGCCCCAGTAGCTGTGTTTGGATCACCTGACCTTTCTAACCATCCACTACAGATTGAATCAAGAAGAAGCATCTGACTGCCAGGTGGCCTACAAAGCATGGGCTTTTTAAAAGAGAAAACATGAGTCAATCAAAATCTTTTTATCTGAGGAATTTGCACTGACCACAACTTAGTTGTCCTTCAGGAGAGAGGAGAGAGGCCTAAGACCTCGGAGAGGGCAAGGACAGCAGGTCACACTCTATTACCCATTATATTACGCTGTGCAGTGCTAGGAAAGTGTTCAAGCTCCTGTGAGTCATCTGAATTCCAAGACCTTTTAAGCTTTGGGCTCAGGACCCCTTTAGTTACCCTTGAGATAACCTCCCAATAGTTGGTAGGACTACTTGCAGCTGGCAGTTATGCATCATTCCCTCTGTGTTTGGTCCAGAGTTGATCCCAGGGATTTCTCAAGGGCACTCATGAGCCTCCTAACTCAGCTTCCTCCATGCCACAGATTTTTCATTATTTTTCTTCATCTGTTTGCCTTGCTTGGCAATATTCTGTCCTCTTTAACATGTCCTTTTCCAGCAGTTCAGATAGAGAAGGGAACACTAAGTAAAGGATGTTGGGAGGACCCATTCGGGTTGAAAGATGCCTGCCAAAAAGTAGACCATAGACCAAACAGGATGGCCGCTCAATACCTCTATTGCAAGCCACAACATCCAAAAGGAGAGAGAATAAAAGGGAATGCCTGCCCCTGAGGCGGGGGGGGGGGTGGCAGGGGATGGGGTGAGAGTGGTGGGAGGGGTGCTGGGAACATTGGTAGGGGAGAATGGGCACTGGTGGAGGGATGGGTAAATGATCACTGTATGACTATAATGCAAACACAAAAGTTTGTAAATTTGTAACTGTACTCCATGGTGATTCACTAATAAAAGATAAATAAGTTTAAAAAATAAAATTAAAAAAATAAAATGTCCTTTTCCATTGCCACCTGGTGAGATCTTATTCATCAGCAAGAATTCAATCACAGACTATTCCATAGTACTGACTCAATTCTTTCAAGCAGATAGGTTTTTCTTTTCAGGGCATTTCTCTAACATGCATGAATTAAGACACAATCTCCAAAGTGCTGGTCATGTACACTACATTATTACTAGGAAAACAGTTGGATAAGGAGAAAGTGATAGGACTGGAGGGAAGTAGGTTGGTAAGGGCATCAGGGAAAGGGTCTCTGACCAGAGCCTAGCTAAGGTGAGAGTCTGGGGGAAGAGTGGCATTTTTAGAAGGAATGACAAAAGTTGCATTCCAGGTCTGGGCAAATCTCTGGTGGAAGAGGAAGCAAGTATGACTGAGGATAGCAAAGGAGGACAGATCAGTGGTTATCTAATGGGCAGACTGAAAGGGTGCAGAGCTGAATGAACCACTGCAAAGAATTGGGATTTCGTGACGAGCATCGAGATTTTGCATGGGGATAATTGGATAGAGAAGAGTGAACCTCATGACTTGATATATAAATATTGCTTAGTTGAAAGATTGATTTGGCTGTGGAGGGTAGGAAGGTTAGCATGAAAGCAGAATTCCAGGCAGGGAAGTGGTGGTGGCATCAGAGGGGTAAGGAGTGACAGGACTGGAATCTCCTTTGGACCCAATAGGACTGTTGATGAATTAGATGTGAAAGGGAAGAAGAATAGAAAGAATGGAACTGAATTTCAGATCAGGGCCTGAGAAATTTGGTAAACAGAGGTACCATTTACTAAGATTGAAACAAGTAATGTGTTTGGGTCTGGAAATCACGTACTGGCTTTGGACCTAGCCCCTTGTCAACTATATCACAAGACTGTGACACATCCCAGGTACCTTAAGGGAAGTCTCTGTGCTTTTTCCCACCTCTATCTTTCTCATTCTACTTTGTTCTCACAAGAAGCAATCAATCCTTAGTTTCTGTTAATAAATGCTTTTTCAGTGTCCTTCCTGAAAAACTGCAAATGGTACCCAGATGTCCTTTCTGTAGCTAGCTTACTTGATCACCACCAGCTCTGACATTTTCATTTCTGGTGCTTCTTCAAATGGCAGTGATTGTTGCCCTCTCTTTTGTTTAAAGGCCATCTGACCTTCCTCCTTATCCATCCCTTCCAACTGAACTTTCACAGTCAAACAAAACCCAGGGGAGCCCTCATGTTACTGGCTCACTTCCGTAGGCTATTAGCATGTCTTGGTTCAGGGAGGTGATATGGTCAGTTCCCACTGGGTTATGCCAAATTGGCCAATTAATCATCACTCAGATACTAAGTGCTTTCTTAATAAGCCCTTGCTTTTGCCTAGTGTGTAGGTGCTTACGAAGCACTTTCATCTACATGCTCACTGGCCTTGTGCATCCAACCTCTGAATTGACAGGGCAGGTCTCCAGATACCAAATTCCCTATTTCCCTCCAGCCTCCCCCACTTGGAACCAAGCTAAGCTTCCTCTGTCTGCCTGCGTGTCCTTGCCTCACTGATGGGCCAAGATAGCTTCCATTTTACTTATCAAAAGCATGTTCAGTATGAAAATCACCTTTGTTGCTCAGGCAGAGTTAGGTACCTTTCTCCTCTGTGTTACTGCAACAGGTAGAGCTTGTCTACCTTTTGGTCAGTATGCTATAATATGTGGCTATACGCATATATATAGTATACATATATAGTATATATAATGCATGTGTACCTCTATCTTCAGTAGATGGCCTTTTCCTTGAACAGACTGAATGTATCTCATTCATCTCAGTGTTGCAATACCCAATATAGTCTCTTTTACATAGTCATCAATCAAGAATGGCCATATGGATATTTTAAAAGCATGAGTTAATATTGTGAGGGACTGTGCTTATTTTGTTAGGGAATATGGACCTCAGCCTGCAGGTATAAACGAGTCAGTGGAGGCTTGATTTATATCCCAAAAGGCAGATGGCAGGCTCATTTCATAGGATTTATTTCACTGAAAGCTGATGAGGTCTGATTTATGTCTTCCCTTGAAGGTTAGGTTATGGACGGTTCAACCAACACTGTCTTTTTCTCTAACAAGACCTTCCCTGAGTATGAGTTAGTGGGGATAGGTTACACAAACCTGTATGACCCATCCAGGGAACTTTGGGAAATTTCATTTTAACTCATCAACTTTCAATGGGCATTTCCTATATTCCTGGCACTGTGCTTAGTGCTGTGACAATATGGCACGGTGTTTGTGAGCCCCCCCCTTGCCAACTATAGAGGGGAGGTCTGTAAGGCCTGTGGAGGTGCTATGGAGGTGTGACATGCCCGGCTTCCCAGCTTTGCAGTCTTCCTCCAATGCTGTTATGCTCTGCTCCCATAAGAGTTGGAGCCTGGTGGTGACAGATGAGCTTCTGTCACCCTCATGACACACTCTCCTGAACCATTTTACCAGCATTCAGGTGAGCCTGCAGTACCAAGCTGATGGTGTAGACCCCCCCAGGGAGAGAACAGAGAAGGCAGCAGTAATGATGAATGTAAGTGTCAAAGCTCCTCACCAGAAGACTTAATTGACTTCCTCAGGCTCTTCCTTCTGCCATGTATTCATTAATTCATCCATCTACCCATGCATCTACTCATGCATGATACTTGCATTCATTTACCCATTAATATGCCCATTCTGGTCCTTATCTTTAAAATGTCTATCTCCATGTCTTCCCTGTTTCATATTTATTCATTCCCCCATGCATGTGCCCACCCATCCATTTATTCTTTTGTCCACTCACCTGTATCTTATATTTTTAAAGTTCACAGCTACCAGTCCTTACTGGTGCCTAACTCAGCCATCCAGCCATCCAGTCATCCAGTCATCCATATCTCTATATTTAAAGCATATTTCCTTGCTCAAAAACCTGGAGTGGCTCTCTCATATGTCAAACACAGAAGCCAAGTTGCTTATCATGGCAAACATAATGAGACTTTATTTCCCTGTCAGATCCACACAGGGAAAACTGGCAAGCTACCAAGAGTTTCCTGCCCACATGGGAGAGCCTTGCAAACTCCCCATGGTGTATTCATATGCCAAAACCAGTAACAAGCTGGGTCTCATTCCCCTAACCCTGAAAGAGCCTCCAATGTGGCATTGTTGGGAAGGACGATTGGAGAGAGGCTTCTAAAATCTCAGGGCTAGGACGAATAGAGACATTGCTGAGACCACTCAAGAAATTTGACGATCAACAGGATGATGATGATGATGATGATGATGATGATGATGATGATGATCCACACAAACCTTCTCTTAGCCAAATGTGTCTGAGCATCTTCACACAAGATGCTGGTCTTTGTCTTCTTCTCTCTCCCCCCCCCCCATCTTATCCTTTTTTAGGTACTCTCTCCACCACTTCTAACTATTTATTTGCTGCAGTCCAGCACTTCATACATTAAAATGTTTATCCCTGCATGAAATTGCCCACTTTTACAATGGGTGATTCGATACCTCTCTGAATTCCTAAATATGTTGGTATTTAAGTAAACATTTAAATGTTTGATACTTATGTATTAGTTGGTTTTGCTTTTGTTTCCCTTTTTGAACTTTAATGCCTGATGATATCACTGAAGGCAATATTGTATAGAGTAATGCCTGTTTTCCTCTATGTGTTTTATGGTTTCATTTCATAAAGCAAAGTCTGTAATCCATTTTTGAGTTAACTTTTGTTCATGTATTAGATAGATAATGATCCAGTTCCATCCTTCTAGTATGCAATTATAGAGTGTCTTCAATATCATTTATTGAAGAAACTTTCTTATCTCTATTTTATGTTCATGGCTCCTTTCCTGGAACTAACCATATATGCAAGTATTTCTGGTATCTCAATTTTATTATATTGGTATGTGTTGAAGTCACCTACAATATTTGTGTTACTATGTCTCCTTTAAAGTCCGTTAATAATTGTTCTACCCTTCTTGGGTATGTATATCTTATTATTAAAACATTTTAATAGGCTGATTCTTTAATCATTATATATCATCCAACTCTGTCCCTTGCTACCTTTTGATATCTGTATCAGATAAAATGGACTACAAGTTAATAAAAGGTATTATCTGATACAGGTATCCGACACATTCTGTTAATCAGAGCTGAGGTTGTCACTTTGATATGCATAGAACATTTCATCTTAATACTGTAAGGGTTTGCTCTATAACTAGGCCATATTGAGCATCTTCCTGTAATGGTATTCCAACTGAACTGTAAGATCTAAGATGCCAGGAACTGTCTGGGACCAGGTCACCTTCTACATAGAATCCTATTGCATACTTTTCATAGCAGTTATCACTTTAATTCTTTGCTTGTATGTCTTTTTACTCCATTCAAGTGAATTCTTCAATAGGAACTTTGTTTTTCATTGAAAAATTACCATCCCCAAATGAGTATTACTTAACACTTAGTAGGTACTTGGTAAATCTTTCTAAATGAACATATTGATTAGACCATAAACTTGTTAATAACCCCTTTCCCAAGTTCTGTTGGTAGATAATCATAAATACCTATTACTTGAGGATAATTCATTCATTTTCTAACTGGTGTGAAATGCCATGAAGCGAACAGAGACCCTCTTTACAGTCATTTTAGGAAAGCTTCTAAGACTCTTCTATGTGTCCTGAGAGAGTTCTGGTCCTTAGAAGTGTATAATTTCTTTGACAAGGCAAAACTTGAACATCTGGAAAGACAAGAGGATGGTGACCGATCCACTCAAAATTCCTTCAAATAAATCTCAGTCATTGCTTGTGTGCTAGATAGAAATAAAGAGTAAAAGGCAAAAAAAAATGGCCATGGAAATAGTTCGGTGGTCAGGGATTCATGCAAAGCAAATCCAAACTTTGGTATCACATAGACCCTTAAACACCACTGGGTATACCCCAAAGCCCAGTGTACTTCAGTTTCCTTGGGGTCCCTAGCACTCAGAAACTGAGGAGAATTGCCCTCCTGGTTGGCCAAAGATCATCAGGAGTAGCTCCTGGAAATTCTGAGGACTGCATGTAAGGTCTTTATAACCACCTTCACAAAAGCAAAATTATCCACCACCACTATGACCTCTAATCAAAGGGTTCACTAAAAATTCCTCAGGACTTCCCAGGCTATTACTTAGGTCAAGTGGTTTTTGTGTGTGTGTGTGTGTGACCAAATTCCTGTTAATAGTAGACATTATATGGGAGAGAGTTCTGATCCCTTCAGAATGGGACAGAAAGGAGAATGGGATGGAGCCTGTTCTCCATTCCTGCCCTGAAGCTAGAAAATCTTATGCTCAGAGTCTAGCCTGGCCAACTGAAACAAATATTCTTGTGCTACATTTATGAGTCTAGTCCATATGTGATAGGAAACATCAATACTGTCAGCTATTTGGTTTACAAGTTTTAAATCTTTATACAAGCATACAAACTATCATCAGAATCCACTATGACTTTTTCTTTCCCCAAATGTTGCTATTTCACCACACTGATACATACTATTTATTCATTCCCTCATTTCCTCCCCATTTGATGGACTGTTAGGTTATTTCTAGTCTTTTACTACTAAAGTGCTGCCATTAACTTTCTTGATCACGTTTCTTTCTGCACTTGGAAGAGGATTTCTCTAGGGTAGAATTGCTCAGTTTGATGATATGTACCTTTGATTTAACGAGGTATTTTCAAGTTTCTCTCCAAAGTGGTTGCACTTACATTAGCTTGAGTTCCCATTACTCTACAACATCCAGCACTTGGTACTCTCAGACTTCTAAAACCCTAACCACCTGATAGTGGAAGATGATGCCTTACTCTTGCTTTAATTAGTATTCCCCTGATGCCCAGTGAGGCCCTTGTACTTTCAAGAGTATTGACCATTTCTGTTTCCACTTCTTTATCTACCTCTCCATATCCTTTGTCTATTTTTCTATTGAATTGTGAATCTTTTTTTCAACTTGATTTATAGCAGGGCTTTTTAACAGCAGCACTATTGACATTTTGGAAAGATGATTCTTTCTTGTGGGGGGATGTTCTGCATTGCAGGACATTTAGCAGCATCTCTGAACTCTTCACAAGATGCCTATAGCAAATTCTACCTCCCCAGCCCCGTTGTGACAAGCGTGTCTCCAGGTGTTGCCAAGTCACCCTCAGCTGAGAGGCACTGATTAACAAGAACACTGTTTCTATGGCTATAAATCTGTTGCCAGTTATACCGATTACACATATCTTCACAAAACTATTTTGAAATTGTCATCCAGTTCTTCTCTATTTTCGAAATGTTGGAGGGAGGAAGAAAAAATACAATGCTTGTTTGACTGTTCTCTTTTCTACCTTTGTTATTCAGGAGGTAGATCCTAATATCCTCATTTTACAAATGAGTAGACTAATTTTAATAATTTTTTGTAGGGTTCTAAGCCAATTAGTGGAAACAGAGTATGGATTTAGGCTTGGCTAGCTGATTTGTGAGAGTTGAATAGTATGGCACCAGGAATGCCTCATTCTGTCATTAGCATATGACTGTTCATGTTCTCCCCAAGTGTAGTTTTCCCTTGATAACAAAGTGGCTGAACTCAGATTTCAATGTGCCAGTTCGTCCAACCAACAGAACAGTATTGACAGCAGAATCTAGAACCATGACTGCCTGAAAGTTGGTTTATCTCCGACCTTCTCCATCTGTTTTCCTCCACTGTAGATGAGAATTCAAATAGCAACAATGTTCTAATAATATTGTGAGGATGAGACCACAAATTCATGAAAAATACACAGCAAAGTCCCAGGGATGCACAGAATGTCATGATTGAATACCAATAGGTGAGCGGTTCCTTTGGATTGGGAGGCATTGTGAAAGGTGAAGGTGATGTAAAGAAGCTCACGTTGTCTCTATCCTTAGGTAGAAATAATAGCACACAGGAGGACTTTTGTCAATAGCTAAGCCTCTTTAATTGGGAGGTGCAGAAAGGAGTTGGGTGATAAGCAGATGGTTCGGCGATATGATGATGGTGTTTTAGAAGGTATTGAAGCCTACCTATAATTTTTTTTTCCTAGGGTAATTTCAGACTCTCACCCTCCCCTACAGAGAGCACATCTAGATCTAGTAGTGCAGGCTGCAAGACAAACAAACAAAATGCTACTAAGATCAATTTTAATCCCCAGTCTTCCCCCACTCCCAGTGCCCAGAGATCATTGGAGTCTGAATGAGGTGCTGAAAGGGGTAGCCTGCCCTGCTGCCCTTTCCAGGTGTGTTTGAAACAAGGGATTGAAGTTGCTCTGGAGCCAGTGGACCCAGAGGGAGAGGGGCAGGTCGACAGACAGTGAGCAGGGCTCTTTCCAAAAGGTAGTCCAGGGATGCTTTAAATATTCATGCCACCACGCAAGAGAACGAGGGCTGCCCCGGCAATGGCACTGCAGACTGAGAGAAGAGCTGACTGTAGAGTGACTCAGTAATTAGTTGTTAGCATAGGGAAATCAAAGCCGATTGAGAAAAAGTCCATTCTTTATTTATAGCAAGCAAACATAAGTGTACTTTTTTAAACAAAACAAAACAAAAAGAAGACCTAGTTCCTAGATAGCATCGAACCACTCAAGTCATGTCAAACTTACCTCCTCACTCACGTGGCTTGTGGCTCACCTCCCCTGAGAAATCTACCCAATACTCACTCAACTGGCCTGGCCAAGGCCTGTGCCCTTTAGCTTTCATGCTCTCTGTTGTAACCTAAAATTGTCATGTGCAGCAGGCCATGACCAGATTGAGTGCTGTGAACCCTTGCAGTTGGGTGTCTTTTGTGAATGGGAGGGGCACAAGCGTTAGCGTGAACCCAGTTTAAGTGCCTTTACAGCTGCATGACCTTAGCCAGGTAAGTCTGGGAACCAGGCTAGTGGTTGATTAATGTAGGCATTATAAGAGCCTTGTGTTTATCACCAGCCTATGACTATAGCACGGTGCTCTCGACATAGCAGGCCCTCTTGTCTTCTGGGAAAGGTTTGTGTTTTTCTTTCCTTTCTTAAATCGTGGCAGGACAATCAGGCAGATAGTGGTTAGAATCATAAGATCCAGACTGTCCAGTTGCGACCCCTGCCCTACTTTAAAGCAATGACTTGACTATGGCAAACACACTTAAGTTCAGGGTGCCTCAGTTTTTCTCTGAAAAATGGGAATGGCTGTGGGATCTACCTTGTGAGATATGGGTTGAGGATTCAGTGAAACTGAATCAGTGAAACTGAAACCAGGCTCTCAGTACCAGCAACCAGGGCCTGGGAGGAGCTTAAATTACTCACTCACAGCCCAGAGCACCATACACAGAGCAGACTCCACAAGGCAGCTGCTCTTTGCCTTTGATGTATCAGAGCTACAAAAGCACCAGTGTTCTATTGCAGGGGCCTTGGGGAAGCGGCAGAGCCTTCAAGGGCATAGGTTTTCTTCTGTAAAAAACAGGAATCACTGGGGCTGGAGCAATAGCACAGCAGGTAGGGCGTTTGCCTTGCATGTGTCCGACCCAGGTTTGATTCCAAGCATCCCATATGGTCCTCGGAGCACTGCCAGGAGTGATTTCTGAATGCAGAGCCAGGAGTAACCCCTGAGCATCACCGGGTGTAACACAAAAAGCAAACAAAACAAAACAAAACAAAACAAAAACAAACAAAAAATAAAAACAGGGATCACAGTAGTCTAACACCCCAGTGACTTGAGTGTTCCTGGGAGAAAATTTTCACCCAGTCTCCAACCCCAGAGGCTCCAGAAGGAACTCAGCTCAGTGGGTGCGCTGATTTCAGTCTTGTGAGGTGCAAAACAAGGATCTCAGCCAAAGACACTTGGATTTGACCTACATAGTGGTGAGATAATCAATGGGTATAGTTTTAAGTCACTTAAAGAGTTCGCGTTAATTTGTTACGACAGAAAACTAATACAAAATAGAAAACTGCTATTTAGGGGAGAGAGTTAATGGATTATGAGCTCCTGGAGGGAAGAAATGGGGTGTTACTTATTTGGAATTCCCAGAAACTGATATAAAGTAGGTACTCAATAAATATTTATAGTGATTCGATTAATACATTTTTAATGAAGCAAAAGGAATCAGACTTCATCTATAAATAAGTGATTTCTAGAAAGCTGCAGGTTTGAAGATCTGCTCAGCAAAGAGGCACTAGAGCTGAAGAAAGAGAGCATATTTACAGCACAATGTTGGGGATTGAAGACTTATTCAGCTAGCTGTGTTATCTTGGGCAAGTTACCTAACCTCTCTGTGGCTTGATTTCCCCATGTGCAAAATGAGGATAGCAACAGTAACTGCTTCGTGGGTTGTTAGAAGAATTACATAAAGGAATCCATAGAAAGCTTTTAGAACAGTGGCTTGTCTCTTGTAAATATTCAAGAAACACTTGCTATTATTTCACAGATGGAGCCAGAATCCTCTGATTTTAATCTTTGTTTTTCCAACAATGTGTTTGATCGGTCTCTTGCACACATGCCAAGCCTTGGTTTTTGTCCTCCATAAAATAAAGAGGCAGAATTTAAGAACATTGTCCAATTTTAAAACTTTTATCACTTTAAAGAGCGTTGGATACTGTTATTTTAATCTAGGCCAATTCCCTCACTTCTCACTACCGCTGGCTTTTCAAAGTGAAATCCATCAGCAGATAATAGCACAATGAGAGGCGAGACAGCGGATTGGCTGGCTGGCACCCCACTCCCCAGATGGAAAAAGTGTGAGGACACCAGTGACTTCCATGAGGCTAATTGAAAAGGCCCAGAGCAGCGGGAGCCTGAACTACTCCAGGCAGAACTTCTTTTTTTGAGGATCTCACAGATGAACTGAACTGGGGTGTGGAGCAGGGGTGAGGGGTGAGGGGGAGTCATTAGTTTCCTCGTTGTTTTTCTTTATTAGACTCAGAGCGCCTCTATTCCATAAACCCATAAGCCAGAACTGGGTACAATCTATTCCTAATTATACAGGGACAGATGATCTGCATTGCAAATTGTCCACAGCAAACCTTGCTCCCAAATTATTGATGAGATTGTCACTTATTCTAAGTCCATTTGGACATGACGGGCCCCATTTCTTACAATGCATTTAAATGGCCTGCTATTAGAAGTCTTTATGTGTGGCTCGGTCGGTCTGCCCCCTAAAAGAGAAGCGCCTTAAGAGACCGCTACTTGTCCATCAAAAGAAGTTTTGATGGTAAGCCTCTACCACTTACAATTTTCTCCCAGTGTGAAAGAAGGAGCTGGCTCATGAGAGCACATTCAACTCTGTGTCAGGATCCCAAGTTCAGGTTTGCACCCCTCCTGCTTGTACTGTTGCTTTATCCTTTCTCTTTTTGAGAGGGGATGACAGACGAGGGGATAGGGGTGGGGTAGAGAGAACAGGGTTGGGAGCCACACCCAGTGTTGCCCAGGGTTTATTCAGGGCTCTATACTCAGGAGTATAAAGGAGTTTAAAGGGACCCTTCAGTTCCTTCCCTCAGATTTATGTTCAAGATCCTTGCAGACAGAAATATAAATAAAAGTGCCTGTATATTATCATATTTGTTATTATAAATATACTATTTATAATATATAAGTATATTATAAATATATTATTATATTTGTATATATATATATATCATGGGCCAGAGCAATAGCACAGCAGGGAGGGCATTTGCCTTGCACGCAGCTGACCCGGGTTCAATTCCTTTGTCCTTCTTGGAGAGCCCGGCAAGCTACCGAGAGTATCTCGCCTGCACGACAGAGTCTGGCAAGCTACCCATGACGTATTCGATATGCCAAAAACAGTAACAATAAGTCTCACAATGGAGATGTTACTGGTGCCCAATCAAGCAAATCAATGAACAACCGGACCACAGTGATACAGTGATACTCAAGAGTGACCCCTGGTGGTAGAATGTTGTTTTACACCAGCATCTAGGGATAATCTACTTTGCTGAAACCACACACAAGACTCCATTTCAGTTTCATATCCAGTCTCCCAACATCTGTGTGATATCACATTTTGTAGTTATTTGTGTAACAGTTGAGTTGTAATAACTTTGACTCTTTACTAAATTGAAATTTTTACTGAAAAACTCTTTTGGCAAAATGTATAGATAAAACTGCTCTTTGTCAAATAATTTTGTGTTTCCATTAATTTTATTTCGATATCCCTAATTTCCTGTGCCTGGCTTTCTTCACCGGGGCCCCTTGGAGCGGTGAGGGTTGAGTTTCTCTCTCCACCCCAAGCAGAGCCCTGGCAACCGAAGACCTTCGTAATCCAGCCACAGCCATGCTCAAGGCCACTTTCCACATGCTCAAACGAGCATGACGCATGAAGGAACCGGCAGAGGAACCCCGGTGTGCTGCACTCGGGGCTGAGATCTCCAAGCCTGCTTGGATCAGAACTGGGCCTCCTCCACCCAGATCCTCTTTTTTCCAGTAGGTAGGTGGTGCAACCTCTTATTGTCTAGTTCTCTCTCTCGGAGAATCTGGCAAGCTACCGAGAGTATCCTGCCCACATGGCAGAGCCTGGCAAATTTCCCGTGTCATATTCGATATGCCAAAAACAGTAACAATGATGGGTCTCATTCCCCTGACCCTGAAAGAGCCTCCAATGCGGCACCATTGGGAAGGATGAGTAAAGAGAGGCTGCTAAAATCTCAGGGCTAGGACAAATGGAGACGTTACTGGTGCCCGCTCGGGCAAATCGATGAACAATGGGATGACAGTCATCATCATCATCATCATCATCATCATCATCCTCATCATCATCCCATTGATCGTCGAATTTCTCGAGTGGTCTCAGTAACGTCTCCATTCATCCTAGCCCTGAGATTTTTAGAAGCCTCTCTCTACTCGTCTGAGTAGAGACGAGTAGAGAGAGGGATGACAGTGATACAGTGATACAGTCTCCAGGTGTCGCTCCCTGAGCATGCCAGAAGACTGCAGCCCAGGGCCCCTAACATGCCCTGTTTGAGGGTAGTACTCAGCAGCTTGTGAAGTCCCATGTACATCACAGAGATGAGTCTCGGCTAGCAGTTGCTTAAGTTTTACCCAACCACAAGCATGGACAATCAAGAATAAGCCATGACTTCTCTGTGGCTAAGAAAGGATCTTGACATGATCACCAGCAAAGGGAGAGTCGGCAGGCTTTAATGGGCCTATTTGGAACTGGCTCTGCTTGGGTTCAGCCCAGCCAGAGATATGAACTCTCTGGATCCTTTCCTTTCTCATGCCCCAGTCCTGAACCTTGGCACAGCGAAGGAATCTGTTTCCATAAAACCAATTTATTTTTCCATTTATTTGATTAATTGAAATTGCTAATACTCTGGCCTCTGGGTCATAAACACTGGGTAATAGACATCCCCCCCTTTATATCTCTGCAATGCTGTGCTCCCATCTCCATTATCGATGTGACCCTCGTAACAGCCCTGCGGGACAGGCGGGGAAGGGATGAAGGTTTCAGGATATATGGAGATGTGGGCTGCCAGTTTTCACAGGAAGTAAGAGGCAGAGCTTGACTCCCGCTCTGGAGCTTATCCCTGAAGTCCAGCTTTCTCGTAGGACAACCAACCTTTGCCCATCTCTAAGAGAGCCAGGTGGGCTCCAGGAACGGAGACTTTTCCCTCTAAATGGAAACAGTCCCAGGCCAATGGGAAAGAGTTGGTTTCCCTAGTTCAGGACCCCCACTGGCTCTCATGACACTGCACTGTCCCCTGCTCCCCACCAGGTACTGGAGAGGAAAGTGTCACAGGACCCAGGAGAGGCAGATGACGTCCTCAGACCCATCAGCAGCAGATGTGATCTGAAGAATAGGCTCTGTAGATGTGATGTGGATTCATGACCCATGGGGGGTGGGGAGAGGGCATGCCTTTTGGGAGATAACTTCTGTCTAGGATGCCCTGCTTTTCCCTTCTGCCCTGGTTCTTGTCTCTTAATATTCTGAATTGGTCGTGAGTAGATTCTGGAGGAATCAAGAGCTACATTGGGACAAGGGTAACACCTTCTGCTGGGGCTTTGTCGAAACAGTTTATCAGAGAAGGATGCTGGGAGTTGAAGAAGGGATATTAACAGAAACCATTGGTCAGAAAGAATCCAAAGGACAGTGATGCCAAAGGACAGAGCTCAAGGCAGAGCAGGAGGCTAGGGAGGGGCTGCATAGGAGATATCTCAGCCAGAGATGGTCTTATGACTGTCAGCTACCAGCCACCATGTCTTGTATGTGTGACCCGCAGCTCCCTCCATCCATAGGTTGGACTAAATCCCTTCCAAGGAGCAAATCTCGTGTGGCTGGGAGGGAGGAGGGGGAAAGCAGTTTGCCCCTAGAAGTCCATATCTGAGCTAACTGCTGAGTCTCCAGCTTTGGCTAACAAGCATTTAGCCTGAGCTTAGAGAAGGTGCCTGGTTGGCCACCTCTGGCTTGATTTCATATATGCATTGCCCCACCCACCTACCACCCTCACCGCCTCCACTGCCCCCATTAGTAAGCATCCAGTGGCTTTGACCGCTCCCTGGACCTCTGGCATCGAGAACTTTGCTGCCTTCCCCTGTCACTTTAGAGACCCTTAGGTCTGATTCTATTTGCTCCACTTGTTAGCATTTTGACTTTATGAATGCAAAGGCATCTGAATCTGACTGGGAAATTATTAAGCTAAACTGAGCCCAGAACAAAACAACTGAATGGAAATCTGTGAACACCAGCTGCCCGTGTTCCTCCCAACCCTGAAGGATACCTTGTTCAGAAAGTCCCTGAGGGTTGGTGGGCAGAGGGATTCCTCATTTTGGGAGATGGACCCATTCCCATGTGGGTGAGCTAAGGAGCCCTAAGGATTGGTGTAAGTATGGGAAAAAGAATAGAACCAAAGAGGGTGTAAATAGTCAAATGGAAACCAGCAAATGTGGGGTGGGAATGGGCATGCCTTTGGGGAGATGACTTCTGTCTAGATGCCCTGCATTTTCTTTTCTACCCATGTTCTTGATCTCTTGACATTCTTCGTGTCTACCTTTCAATTCTATTGCATGTATTTCTTGAAAGCTGCTTCAAATCCTGTATGTGACAGAAAGGGATAAACACACCCTTTGACAGCCTCTTCACCAGGTCATTTTTGGAGGGTGGGGCTGTGGTTCACCCTTTTTTTTTTTTTTTTGCTTTTTTGGGTCACACCTGGCGATGCACAGGGGTTACTCCTGGCTCTGCACTCAGGAATTACCCCTGGCCGTGCTCAGGCGACCATATGGGATGCTGGGATTTGAACCCGGGTCGGCCGCGTGCAAGGCAAACGCCCTACCAGCTGTGCTATCTCTCCAGCCCCTGTGGTTCACCCTTGACCAATAACAGAAGCACAATGGCTGGGTGGTGAGTGCAGGCCTCACAAGTAAGTTTCTGGGGTGCACCTGGTTACTTCCAGACTGCGCCCTCCTTCCTAGTCTCAGGACTAGGGAAGTTGTGCCAGGGTCCCTCAGAGCTGCCCAGGGTTAAAGATCTATCATGGCTCTTGGTTCATGGGGTCAGGCAATCCAGTCTCAGGGCCACATAGAGTTGTGGTTTCCTACAGATCTGCAGCAAGAAACCAGTCTATCTTCCAGGAGCTATCTTTCTGGCATTTCCAGGTCCCTAGATTCTCTTCCTTCAGTTTATATCCAAAGCATATATTCTATGCATAGGTTGAATGAATTAGGATACCTCATAAGCTCCTCAGGGCCCAGAAATAGTAGGGTACATGCCGCCTGCACCCAACCTGGCTTCTATCTCTAACACCACATGGTTGCCTGAACATTGTATGCATAGCCCTGAAGTAATCCCAAACACTTCGTGGATATCTTGGGTCACCCCTGGCACCACAGGATGTGAGCAGTGCTGCATTCTTGGGCTCTAGCAGTAAGCTTCTGGTCTAGTTTGCAAGTGTTGCTGGGGGTGGCTTTCCAGGTCTCCTAAGTACCTGTTGGGAGCCCCCTCCAACACAAATTCTTAGATTGTTGAGATAATTTTGCAACTCCACTCTCGCCTCTCCCAGCACAGGTAAGAGTTAGGCTGCTCACTCAAGTGTGAGTGATTGCTCGATCACAGAATCTAGTAGAGTGTGCTTGGCACAGCATCTACTGCTTCCCAGGCCTTCCAGGCCCAGCATGAGCTGGCCCTTGTATCCCTCTCTTTCCCTTTGCTTATTTTTTCTCCAGCCTCCTTGGGGTTTCCTGAATATTTCTAATGACTCCTGTTCTCAAGCCTTTGCATCTTCAATTCCTAGTGCCTGTTGCAGGATCTTACTGTTTCCTCATAGAGACCAAGTGCCTTTTCATTCTTTTTCTCAAATGCAATCTCAGAAATCACTTTTCTCCCTAATACATTTAAACTGGGGCCAGGCCCATCCCACCTCAAAACTCTATATCACTTCATCTGACCCCATAATTGCATCAAGCACAATCTACAATTATCTATTTAATTGGTGTGATTAGTCTCTCTAAGCAGTGCCTAAGTTCCAAAGGGCAGAGGCCTGATATTTTAGTCAGTTTGATTTTTTTTTTTTTTTTTGTGGTCATACTCTATGGTTCTCAGGACTTACTCTTGGCTCTACACTTAAGGATCACTCCTGGCAGGGCTTGGGGGACCCATATGGGATACTAGGGATCAAACCCAGGTTGGTCAAGGGCAAGGCAATAATCCTACCCACTGTACTATCGTTCAGGCCCAGAGTTCTGATATATGTTTATCCCTACTATTTACCCAGAACTGTGGCTGGAACATAACAATTATTAATAATTATTTGTGAGGTTAGATATCATTCTCTGGATGTATGGCGCCACCAACAGGTCAACCTGTACCTGCGGGGCGAGTGCATCAGCAGCCTGATGGTGCCTTCAGGCTTCCTGACACCCCAAAATTGCTGCTGTGCCTTTGGCCAGACCCCAACAACTTGGGACCAAGTTTACCAAGAAATTAAACAGCCAAAAGTTAGGTATGTGGGAGAAATTCCCACAAACAACCTCCAGCTCAGCTATACAATTTCATTTATTGGTCTTATTTCAGAGACCCATAGGTAAATCTCGAAAGAGATAAAAAGCCACAGTTAATCTCGGACTCACTCATGGTGGAACAGACTGGGATAAATCAGAGAGGGGGCAGGTTGGCTTGTGCTTGCACAGGCAGAGCCCCCAGCAGCCACTTGCTTCCATAATCCAAAAACGCCGCCATAGCCCCGGCCTGACTCCACCATCTTAGGACAGACCTCGCCAAGATATAATTTGCTGAAAATTCAGGTATGTGAGTTTTGTGACTGAAATCTCCAGGCTTTCATGGAGTTGGGGTGGGCTAACTCCCCCCACTTCCTAATACACATGGAAGCACTGGCAGTCACCCCCCACAAACCAACTCCAGCGTCACCCTGCAAACTCTATTACTGGCCTTGCTTCAGAGACCCATAAATAAATCCCGAAAGAGATCAAAAGCCAAGACAGCAGCGAGTCCCAGAAGACACCACAGCACCGGAGATCTCTCTGAGCCCCATACCAAGCCAATTTCACCGGGGCACCCCAGATGGAGCAGGTGCAGTCTCCCCACCTACTCCAGATGGAATCCCGGCGACCAAGAGCTTCCACAAGCAAGGCCCAGATATGCTGGTCCAGGACTAAATCTCCATGAAGCACGGCAGCAGAGGTGCTGGGCTGTCCTTCCCCGGTTCCCCTCCTGCTCATTGGCCTGGCTGTGACACCCACAATGTGCCTTTAGGTGCCATCTTAGTGCACCAACAGCCCTGGTCCAGAGATTCCCAATTGAATCTCAAAATGGATTAGTGCCCTACAGAAATGTCTCTGGAACCCAACCATCTACAATCTAGGATTCCAGTAGGAAGTGGCCGTGGCACCCATGATATTCAAATTGAGCAAGGGACGATAAATGATCTAGCATCTTTCCCTGGCAGACAGGCTTGAATGGTGGTGGGAAAATTCGAGCAAAACACAATGCCCAAAAGAAGAGAGAGTATTGGGGTAATTGCCATGGAGGGAGGGTGAGGACTGGGATGGGGGGGAGCATATACTGGGGACACTGGTGGTGAAAAGTGTGCACTGGTGAAGGGATGGGTGTTCGATCATTGTACGGCTGAATCTCGAACACAAAAGCTTTGTAACTGTATCTCATGGTGATTCAATTAAAAATAAAAGTATCATTCTCATGGGGATGTCAGAACTATAGCTCATGGGCTAATCTGGATAGCTACCTCTGTACGTAAATAAAGTTTTATTGGAACACAGCCTTTTTGCTTGTTTGTTTGTTTTTGGCTGTGCTCAGGGCTTACTCCTAGCTCTGTGCTCAGGAATCACTCTTGGTGGGCTTGGCAGGTCATAGGGATTGCTGAGGATTGAACCTGGGTCAACCATGTGCAAGGTAAGCACCCTAACTGCTGTATTATTGCTATATCCCCAGCCCAGTGTTTTATATGTAGGCTGTGGTTGTCTGATTCTACCATGGCAGACACTAAACATTTTTTACAAAGATCATGTGCCCCACCACGTTGAAAATATTTACTATCTGACTCTACAGGGAAAGTTTGCTATCTACTGGCTTAAATCACAAGACTAAACATAGCTTAATCCTACAGACACTGAACATTTCACTTAGTAAGAAACTTAAAACTGGAAGTTTTAAAGTAAACTAAACATCTCAAAGGCACCAAAGACTCAGAGTCCTGCTATTTCACCCTCTGTGTGCAAGTGAGACAGGTTCCAAGATGTCAGCACAGCTCTGAGTATCCCTTGCACATCAGAGATCCTGCCGAATGTACTTCTCCTGGTACCTTATTGGCTAGTGATCATATGCTCTCAGCTAGATGCAGTCTTTGGTTAAAAGGGGTCTGCCTCAGCCCAGTCATAATCTATGACTTGAGTTTCAATATGCTGCCTTTAGTAATACAAGGAGGAAGATCCCTACCAACGTCTACAGATGAAGTATCTCCCAATTCTTCACATTGGAAACAGTGGTGATTTAAAACTGAAGCTTTTCCATTCTCTCTTCTTAACAGAATTAGGAAAAGATGGACACATTATTACTCCTTTTCTATTTTCTAGCTTTCAGGTAGAAATGATCTCTCATTCTTTGTCCTCCATAATTTTCTTCCCACAAGCCACCTTTCTTGACCATAACTTCAGGCAAGCAGGTTTCTGTTGGCTTTATGACATCCCCACTTGATTCAGATTTTTTAAGGATAGAGTCTGGTTTCATGATAAGGACTTGAGGGACACCCAAAGGGAATATAAAATGTCTCAAATGCAATTCTCCACCAGCCAAGCTCAATGGTTTAAGTCCAGTTGTACAAGAGACATTTTGGTTTAATGCATTGTTCTCTAGAAAGCCTCTGCTAAAATGGATGATACTTTCAAAAGGCCATGCATGGCGAGTTTATGACTTAATCCCAAAGGTATGAGGTCATACATCATCTTGGACAGCAGAAATATTGACCTTGAGAAGAGGAGGGAGCAGCGTTATAATGGCAATAGCATGGGATCATGAACCAGAATATTCTAGCTCCTCTTGTATATTCATTTTATATGCTCCTAGGGAAATTAACTTTCTCCCTCTCTTTGGACTTCATCTTCCTCATTCAGCTGTGCTTTGGAGCCTTTTCAGCTAGTTAAAAGGGAAGGGCCATACACTCGGTGAGTCTCATGCCCACATTGGAACATTCATTCACTCCTCACTCTTTTAGCCATTCTTATTTATTAAACACTTGCCATGGGTCCAGGGGCTAGAAATTTTGATACATGCTGGGAATGTAGACGTCCCTGGACTCATGAAGCTCAGTCTAATGGAGATGGAAAGTATACACAAGTACATTTCATATCATGTGGCACATGTGATGATAGGAGATATGACAGAGCCTTACAACTTCATGGCAGTTCAAGGCAGGCAAAGCAGATGGCACCTGATGTTAGGTGGCTTCCCAGAGACTGTGATGAGGAGTCTGAGTTAAGAAGATGAAAAGAGGGAGAAGGAGCAGGAGAAGGAGTATCTGCACACTAAGATTGTTACTAAACTGAATATCCTTAATTTATATTTGAGGCTCAGTTCTTTAAAGATTCAATTCACTGAGACCAGAGAGATAGTACAGCAGGTAGGTATTTGTTTTTCATGAAGATGGCTTGTGTTCAATCCCTAGCACTCAATAGCATTCCCTGAGCCCCCCACGAGTGATCCCTGAGAAAAGAGGCATGAGTAACCCTTGAACACAGTGAGTGTAACCCAAACCAGTTGAGTGTACTAACATCCAAATACAGAGCACTACAGAGGAGAATGCCCCAATCAGATAGGATCTAAGAAAGCATTCATAAGACCACAAAACCTGAGCTGTATTTAGTTTCTGTCTCTATTTTTCTCTTTTCTTTCCCTCCCTTCCTTCCTCCCTTCCTCTTCCTTCCTACTTTCTTTCCTTTCTTCCTTCCTTTATCTCCTTCCTCTTATTCCTTACTTCCTTTCGTCTATTTTTAATATGGTAAATTTTATATAACATAGAGGTTACCACTTTAACCAAGTTGAAAGGCACAATCCAAGGCATTAAGTATATCTGCAATACTACATACACTCAGAATTATTTGTCTTCATAAACATTTTATCATCCCACACAAGAATCCTGTAACTATTTTATTGTTGTTGTTGTTTTTGAGCCACACCTGGCAATGTTCAGGAATTATTCCTGGTTCTGCAGTAGGGAATTACTCCTGATGGTGCTCAGGGGACCATATGGGATGCCAGGGATCAAATCCAGATCAGCCACATGCAAGGTAAACCCTATACTCACTGTGCTATCTCTCCTGCCCTGAATTCTATCCAAGAAAGCAAAAACTTTGTCTTTTGCCACATCTCAACAATGTTCTGTGTTTTGTCCATGAATTTGCATACTCTGGCTACCTCACATAAGGGGAATAACACCAGATTTCCCCTTTGATGTTTGGCTACTTTAACCCAGCACAATACCTTCAAGTCTCATCTGTGTTGTAATGTGGATCTGTCTCATTTCTCTGTATGGCTTTCTGGCTTCACTCACATGTATAGACCCCGTTTTGCTTACCAACTCATCTGTTGGACAACTGGGTTGACCGTGCCCTCTGGGGAGGAACACTTCATCTTCAAGCTCACTGATTCTGTCTTCGGCTGTAGTCATTCTACTATTGAGGGCTCCTACGGAGTTTTTAATTTCATCTACTGATTCTTTAAGTTGTGTGACTTCTGTTCGTAGCTTTGAAATTTCTGCTCTCATTTCTTCCTGGATTATCTTGGTGGAGCGTTCCAATGCTGCATCCATATCCTCCCTTAATTTATTGGAAGTTCGTTCCATAGTTTCTTTGAGTTCGTGAACCATCCTCACAATTTCCTCTCTGAGTTCTTTATCTGAGAGGAGGTTGTATTTCTGGGAGGTCGCTGCTGAGGTTAGTGAGATATTTTCTTGGCTCTCTCCTGGTGGTGGGTATTTTCTCTGTTTCTTCATGTTGTTATGGGCTTTACTATCTGGAGCTCTCCTTAGCTTGGGAGGAATCTCAACTGAAGATTTGGGGCTATGCTCTTTTGACAAAGGACTTTTCTGTGCAAGTTGATGTGTTCACTGACAGTTTTCGTGAAGTTAGGATAGGCTAGGTTAGTTGAGTATTAATATATAGTGACTAAGATGATCAGGGAGTTCTTCGGAGGAATGGGTTCTATCAATTGTGGCCAGAGGACAATGCATGGAATGGTAAAAAAAAATAACTGCGGCCGCGTTAGCGGCCTGTGCTCCGGAAAGAGGCCACGCCCACTTTTGAAGCCATGCCCCCTAACGAGAGGACACGCCCCTAACCTGTTCGGACACGGGAGGGAGGGGTCAGGCGCGGTGGGCCAATGACTGAGACCTGCCAGGCGGGGCTGGGGTGTTCCGAGCAAGCCAGCAGCTGCGGGCGGGCACGGGACGCGGGGAGCGCTTTTCCAGGGGGAGGAACACTTCAATGGACACTAGCGAATTGGGATCTGGAGGAACTTCTGGTTTCAATCATTCTGAGTCTACAGCTTGGAGTAGAAGCGCTGGATCATAAGGAAAGTCCCTGTCACCTGAACTCTGAAGACTGAGAAGATGGAGCAGAAGGCAGCAAGCACACATTTAAACCAATGCTGCAGGAGAGCAGCTTTGGGGGTGATCTTCACCCCATTCCTCAAGTCACTCATTTATCCTCTCAATAACTGTGGGTCCCTGTTGCTGACAACCTGGTCTTGCTAAAACAATACCTTGGCAGTGCCCTGGAGGCATGCTCTCCTTTCCTTCCTCCTCCCCGCTTCCACCCAGCCATCAACATCACAGAGCTTTCCCTGGGTTGACTGTCACTCTCCTACCTTCTTCAAAGAGATGTTTTAAAGTTCAAAAAAAAAAATTAGTCAAGTTGGAAAGGGCTTTGAAGATTGTAACTGGATACTGTGCTTGTGGCTGTAACTCTTGTCCTCATTCTGATTGTTTTTTTTAAAACCACATCCAGCGTGCTCAGGGCTTACTTTTGAATCTGTACTCAGAGATTTCTCCTGGTGGGATCAGGGGACCATATGAGGACCAGAAATCAGACTCAGGTCAGACTCGTGCAAGGCAGGTGCTTTACCCACTCTACTCTCTCTCCGATCCTGTCCTCGGTCTTATGTTAGAACCCTTGTTAGCCTCTGAGTGGCCTGTCCTGGCCTGTGGGAACCTCTGGAACATTCGACTCACCGGAGTGTTCCTCTGTGAGGAGAAGCAGGCTCCATTCACCAGCTAGCTTACCAGCCTATGCAAATGTAATCAAGAATGGCACCTCTAATTGCCTGTCTCTCCCACTGGCATCCCGATTCATCCTGACACCCAGATCTGCGATAATAACCAAGGGGTAGAAACAGAGGTGCCACATCCTGAGAGATTGTAAGGCAGCCAGGCTGTCGTCCTCACGGAAAGAGTTGACGAATCTGTCTGGAAGAACATGTCTAGAAATCCTGGAGCATCAGCCTCCTCCCTCAAATAGTTAGTTCCCCAAGGCTTGCTTTAGTTTATGTCAAACATCCAAAACATATTTATCAAGAAACAACTGCACGCTTGGCACACAGCTAATTTCAGAGTGGGATGCCAAAGACATAGGGTCTCAGGCTGCAGTCTAGTCTCTGCATTTATTCCAAGGTCCTCAAATGCTCGGGGTCTATTTTTGGACACCTCATTTCCAGTTTCATGCTGCTGGTCTGCACGGAGTGTCACTGTCTTTCTTGGCTAAAAGGCTTGTGGTTTTTTTTAAAAAGCAAGTTCTCTGCTTTTGTCATGGGAAGCACTTTGAGTTACTAGCTGCCTGTCTGGTCTCTACATAGAGCCATTCAAAACGTAGGGAACTCTCCAGCACAATATATGCCAAGAATATACATCATGTGACCCCTAAAATTGTCCCAGACACCCTAACCTCCTGGGAACCTCTAATAATTAACACAGCTCAAGATGGTAAATGGGAGTGTCCTGTGCTGTTTCTCTCTGACCCAGAAGCCAGTGGAGCATCACAGAGCGGAGTCCGGCTGTGGTTTCTCCCTACTTTCTATAGGCAGTGCTTAAGGCGGCCACCTTGAGTTGGGGTTCCTGGTGTAAGCTAGACACTGCCAGTGCCCCCACCCCCACCCAGATCTCCTTTCTGGCCCTGCATATATCCCCAGCCCCTCAACCGAAGAGTAGAGACCAATTCTCCACACTTCCACCTTTCTCCTAACCGTGGCCCTCTGCTGGCCCCTATAGGAGCTTCCAGGCAAGGAAACATCTTAGAGGTTAAGCCTTAATTGATGGGAGGTGCAAAATACCTGTTTCCCTTGCTCCTCAGACATATTCAAGTCCTAGGGATCATCCAGAAACTAGACTCAGCTCTGCCTAGCCTGTCCCCTTTCTCTATCTTGCATTTTCACACCCTTACAGATTATGCCTGAGAGAACATCGCATAGATCCTCCTGCAAGAACTCTCATCCCAGGTTCTGTTCCTGGGGAATTCGACCTAATCAAGGCCATCTGGCATAGTTGTTTGGAACTCTAGGAGCCAGGAGGAAGCATCAAAAGGAAGTAGAATTGAAGTGAGTGAGAGCTGCCTACGCTCTGACTTTCACACAAATAATCACACTCTCCTCCCCCCCCCCTCCAACAGGCCTATCATACCCTGAATTCACACCAAGCATTGTGCTGGACACTGGGGACACAAGACCTGGGTGACCTTTGTTCTGAAACTCCCACCCCAGGGGAGATGGCTGCAGATATGATCATACTGGGATGGGGCGCTCTCCACCATGGAAAGAGATTAGGAAGAGGGTAGAATGGGAAGAACAGAGTAGATGTGGAAGCTTTCTCAGGTGACAGAGGGCCAAGTCAAAGGTGAGTGACGTTCAGCTGCCTGAACTGGTAGGGAAGATAAAGAACACAAGATGACAGGTGAGCAACGGTTAAAAGAGCAGACAGTAAGATCAAGGAGCAAGGATGGTACACATGGATTTGCACTGGGGAAGGCAGAGAGAGAGAGAGGCTGGTCTCTCCCATGTGTTGGTGTCTGCATGATAAAGGAGACCACACTCTGTGCTTCTGTCTAAGCTCTTAGATGCACCATGGAGGCGAGGGTGAGGTCACTGCTTAACTCTTACAGCTATGACTATAACAGCCCCACAGTTCTGTAACATAGATTCTACAGAATAACTGAATATCAAGAATATAGTTCATCCATGCAGAACTCAGTGGAGAAGAAAGCATTAGGGAGGACTTCTTGGGGGAAGAGAAAGACTTGGTGGAGAGAGACTGTTGGGTTAGCATATGATGTATCAGCTTGATGAGGCTCTGGTACCCTATTAGTCAGCCCCAATCCAGGTATGGCTGTGAGAGTATTTTATAGTTGTGATTAGAGTCCACACCCAGTTGACTTTAAGAAAGATTATTCTAGAAAGTCAGAAGACAGACATTGATTCATTTGGTTCACACGCCTTAGGATCAGAACAGTGTCTTCTCGAGAAAAGAACTCCACTTGTGGATAGCAGCTTTAACTCCTAGCCCATAGTCTTCCAATGCCCCCTTCTTAATGGGCAGCCCTAAGAATGCAGATGTGCTTCCACAATTGAACTGATCAATTCCTTGCCATTGCAATTTGTCTACATCTGTCCATTTATAAATATTTATCAGGTTTCCACTGACAACAACTATTGAACAGGGCCAAGAATAATTCTGGATTGGGGACTCAGCTGTAAGAAAGGCCAGGATAACCCACATTTCTGTGCCCTTATTTGAAAGCCAAGAATCATAAAATCCTGGCTCAGGAAATCATCACAATCACCCTTTGCATAGGTCCTTGAATTATTCTGATTTATTAAAATAGAAACGGAGGTTTAGAGAGATAAAGGAATGTCCAGGACCACTCAGCTGAGTAAGAAGAGTAGAGAATCGGGATTTAAATAGAGATGGTGCCTTTAGTGCTGCATTACATCTCCTCAGGGGCTGGGTGGAGAGACTGTGTTCCTAGGAACAGGTCTGTGAGCAGATACGCATTTAGGGGGATGGTTTTGTGAGCACAAGCATGCAGCGAGAGAAGCTGGATTGGAGGGCACCTGCATCAGGCAGATAAATTGGTGGCCTCTTATGTTTCCTGTCTGGCATTATTCTGTTGGGAATTACGTAGAACAGAGTAGAAACTACAGTCAAAGGCTTCAGAGCCAAGGACCTGGTCTCCATGACCTTGGATCTGTCAATCTTCTTGCAAATCCAACTACAATTATCTGTACCATAATCCAGTTATTCCTGGAGCTGGTCAGATATACAGACTTAAAACATAGATTTCGCTCTAATTCTTTCATTATCTAGAATAACAGTTTTATAATTTGTGGTTTTCAGACCCGTAGAGATTCATGAAAGACCTTTTGAGAGCTCTTCCTTTCCACAAACTAAAATGCATGTCTATCTTCTCCTTGGAAGGAGGGGTGACTTGGGCCACACCTGGCAGTGCTCAGGAGCTACTTCCAGCTCTGTGCTCAAGGGTCATTCATTCCTGACAGTTCAGAGGGCACGACAAGCAGGGACTCATATAATCAGGACCTCCTGCATTCATAGCCTGTGATCACGGCCACGAATATCTGTGCCACAAATGATCCACACCTTTCACCTTGCACAAGACTGTGAACCACAAACCAAAGGAACTATAGCTTCAGTTATATGGCCAATATTCCCAAAGTTCTGAGACAAGGATGGAGAGGTGGTTTGGATCATGCAAAAATATCATCTGCCAATGGAGCTATTGTGTGTGCTGCGCAGCTGGGATGTCAGTAGAACATCTGTCTGACAGATGAGCCTCTCCCTTTTCAGTGGTTTGCAGCATGCAGGGACATGCATTGTGGGGCTGCAAGCCTGCTCACTGGGGTAACTTGATTGCTCCCCCAAGGTCCCCTCTTTGGTAAAATGAGCAGTTTGCTAGATTATATTAAATACCTATTGTTCTGTGATTTTCTGTGGTTGTGTGAAGCACCTCGGCAACCACTATGCTCAGCATCTATTTAAAAGGCTGCAGTGGGGGAACTAGAAAGAGTAGGTTCAGATCTCCACCTACCCCCATCTTATCCCTCCCCCCCTGGCCCCAGGTTTCCTAGGCCTCCAGAAAGTAGATCTCCTCACAGGGCTGCTTTCAGTGAACAAAATGAAGCACAAAAGCAAATGCTCCAAAAATGTGATTCTCCTATACTCCGTGCATAGAAGAGAGAACGGCAGGGAAGGAGGAATTTCCAGAGGCCAGGACACAAGCCAGGACTTGCCTAGAATTCTAGATCTGCTACTCTGGGCTGTTTCCCTGGTATCCCTGTGGTGGTCACATCTGCTACCTACTTCGCTTCTCTGCAGATTGCCTCAGTATCCACTGGACTCTAGGGACCACACCTAATCTCTGGAACCTGCTCATGGCCCAGCTTTCAGGGAGGCTGACCAGTGTCAGGAAATGCCTGGAGCCATTAGTTTCTATTCATACACACTTCCATTTTCACATACACCCTCCACATCCCCCGAGCGCCACCCCCCACCTCCAAACTCCATCTCTGGACTCTGTCCTGTAAGCGAGATCCGACTTTGCCTGAGAGGCAAGACATTTAGCTGGATCTTAGCTCAGTTTTCCTCCAGGTTTGCATTGTTGGTCCCGTAACTCTCTGGATTCCAGGCTGCCACTGGCCATCTGCTGTGTGTTCACATTGCTGGCGTCCTGTCACATTCTGACGCAGACCATGCCTGTATGTTTGTAGACAGACACCTGGTTCAGTCTTATCCCTGGCATTCACCAGCTACCTGCTTCCAGAACCTTCTCTAGGTCAGCTCTAATTTCAGGCCAGCCTCATCTTTCAACTTGGGCCTGTGTGGATTTGGGAAGCAGGTGGAAGTTTGAAATGAGATGGCGAGCATGATCTGTGATAAGTTAGAATGCAATTTACATGGCTAATACTGAGAGCATCCTCTTGCATGCGGCACTTGGTAATTTGCAAGACACGGTAAATACTCACTGTCCCATTTACTCCTACAACCTTGGGAGGTAAAATTGATCTCTGTCTAAGCAGTGAGTAGACCTGGAGAAGTTAAGTGACTTCCCTAAGGCTACACACAGTCTAGTACACTTCCTGTCACAACAGAGAAGGTACCTCTGGGAGTTATGAAAGTGAAAAAGACCAGCAGAATCCAGGGAGAGTCTGGTCTTAGGCTATTCTAAACCACCATGCTGCTTGCTAAAAGAGCGAGTGCTGCCTTTTTTTGGCCTTCCTACTTAGGAAGCCTTGAAATTCCAGAAGCCCTCAGCTACAAAGCTTCCCCCCCACACCCCACTACTTCTCATCTCTTCCCCAAATAGCTCCCAGGAGGGGGGTTTGTGTTGAGGAAATGAGCCTGAGCTTAAACACCAATCATAGTTGAGTTTCAATCTTTATTTTACTACTGAGAGATTTCAGGCAAGTTATGCAGTGTCCCTGAGCTACAAAATTGGAATAAACACATCTGCATGCCATGATGGTTGTGGCGACTAGACTGAAAAATGAAGACACTGCTGTCAGAAATACTAGCAGGGATCTGGCGTGGGCAATGGCATTAAGACTCCCACAGACCCCCCCCCAGAACTCTTTCCAAGGTGTGCCCTGCAGGAGCAGGGTCCTTCCTTCTCTCTGGGGCTCCCTTCTTTCCTGGATCCCCCTCTGCTGCAAGCTAACCATTCCTTCCCTTCTCCAGGGTTCCCGCCTTCTCCTCTGGCGACAGACTCTACAGCTCCCTGCTTAGCAGTCGCTTAGCCGAGCTGGCCCAATTAAGCTGCATTCCTCTAATTGTTTTGGTGGCTTTTCTCTGAACTCCCTCCAACTTGTCTACAAATCAGATCTAAATTTAGATGTGGTGCCAAATGCTGGGGCTCTGAGCTTCTCTTTGCTCTAGCCAACCGTGAGGCTTGCATGCCTTCGTGGGCTTGGGAGTGTTCCTCCGCTCCCAAGCCTCTCCTTCCTCTCCCCACGAGCATCCATACAGAGGCAAGAAATGACTTCGTGACATGATTTATTTTGTTTTCAGAGTGCAGCGTATACTCAGAAAACAGTTTTTCTTTTTTAAACTTCCGGGAAAGTGATGGTGGAGAATGAAAGGGCAGATAAATAGTACAGAATTGCTCTGGATTCTTTTTTAAACTCTGGGAATTGCACAGAGAAAAGAAAACAACATTGACATGGCTGGGAGCTCCAGGAGGAAAGGAACTGGGGTAAAGTGATTTATTTTTATTTATTTACTAAAATAACCCAGTCACCCGCTACACCTGACTCATCAGAGCATGAGTTTCTGGCATAGTCGTCTGTAATAGCCCTGAGGGGTCTTCATAGTCAATTAGTATCTCCCCAGTGCCCTTGATCTCCCTCTCCCTGATGCCCTCCCCTGCCCCCTTCCCTGTCAATACTAGATTCTCTGTCACCAGGCATTGTCCTAGAGTAGTTATGTTCCAGAAAGTCCTCTAGCACCCCCATCTCATCACACTTGTTTTGTTGGACATGTGCTGTGGTTCCAGCAGACAGATGAAAAACTAAAACCCCAATCAGTTTCTGCTATGGAAGAGGCTGGCAGCATCTTAAAACTCCTGAGTCTTCAAAGATACAGTCCTTGTGACTCCAGCCTTGGTCACTTGGTCCCCAAAACTTGCTGAATGGAAGGTTCCAAAAGTTGTTAAAGGATTCAACAACTTTAATCCCACCCAGCACCAGCTGTTGCCAAGAGAAGAAACCAGACGCCTCTCAGATCCTCATTCCCATCAATCCAGCGGACACCTGCTGAGTGTCCCAGCAAATCACAGTGGCCATATGGCCCTGTGTCACTGGAATCTCCCAGAATACCATATAAATCCTAAAGGATGCCCGGGGGTCATGCCAGGAGGGGGAATCTAACTGTGTGGGAATTATGAGAGATGCCTTCAAAGGAGCCAAAGTGTTCCCACCTACTGTGGTCACAAATCCCCTTTTGCATAGTATCTTGAAGCATGCCTGCTCATCAGTCCTAACCCAGCATTGGGCATTGGATCTACCTACATTCTGGGTTTGTTGCAGAGCCACCAAATTCTATAGAGGGGACAGTCTTTGCTTGGGAAGAGGGACTGATCACAGCTGCACTTGTGATTTTAATCATGTTTCTCTGTGTCCAGAAGAATAGTAAATGTGAACAAGTTTTACAAAGTAGGAAGCTCAATGCAAATACAAAGCGCTTTCTGGGTGCAGGGATGATAATAGTCCTGGCCACAAAGCAGATTTCAGGTCATGTTTCCCAGCTCCTCATTTTCTGGGTAGGGAAGCAGACCCAGAGAGAAGCAATACCCCCAAAGACCACCCTGCAGGGGACAGGAATGGATGGGTTTAGACCCCACTCTTCCCACTCACCTCCTTCTGGTTATCCTTATAATCTCTGTGTTTTATTCCTTGATCTTTGACTTACCTACCCAAAATTCAATGCAAGTGAAATGTCATTAAAACATTCTTTATCTGCAGCCTTTCTTCCTCTATCCAAATATATCTATTCTCATTACATCAGGATCCTGTGAGATGGCTTGAAAAAAAAAAAAAGGATGAAGGTATCTATGCTGAGGGCTACTCAGATGGAAACCATGGTGACCATTGAGTCACCTCCCCTGGGGACCTTCTCACTTCAATAGAGGCCTTCCTAGACCTCAGAGATGAGAGGACGTAGCTGACGCTGTTTCAAGTCCTGCAGCAAGGCAAGCCGTGGAGATTTATCCCAACTGCCTGGAGGCCTGGCTTGTTCGGGAGTGCGGGGACAGAATGTGCAGAGCCGTTTTCCCACTCCCTGCCCATGGCCCCTCCGATCTTCTTTCTGCTCTTAGCTCCCTGCCAACCCTGCTGAGCTCTGAGCCATTGGCTCTGATCACAGTCCCACCCCAGGAGGCTGGGGTCTCTTCTGAGGGTTTGGAGGTAGCCCTCTAGTCTAGGACCAAGTTTGAGTTTCCTGCTAGAAATCTGGCTGCGATGTCCTAGGGCTTCTCAGTGAGTTTGTAGGCAGTGGCAGAGTTCCTGTAGGCTGTGTTTCCAGGGTGAAAACAAGAGCATCTAAATGAGAACACCCCCAGTTCTTGGAGGGGGGATGTGGCTATGCTGGGGATGGGAGTGTTGTTGGAATCATGTGCATGAGAAACCATTATGCACAGTATTGTAAATAACAGAACCACGATCTATTAAAAATAAAATAACTGTATCACTGTCATCTTGTTGTTCATCCATTTGCTCGAGTGGGTGCCAGTAACGTCTCTATTCATCCCTGTCACATGCTAGTGTAGCTCGATGGTGTACTGGGGGCTCTTTCAGGATCAGGGAAATGAGGACCGTCATTGTTATTGTATTTGGCATATCGAGTACGCCACGGATAGCTTGCCAGGCTCTGTCATAAAAATAAAATAATTAAGAGAAACCCCCGCAACCCTCACAGTCTACCCGGGGAGAAGCAGCAAGGAGACAGTTGATTCACACACTTGGTTTCAGTCTCTCCCTTTTTGCCTTCCCAGCGGGTTCATGCTCTACCTCTTACTTCTTGTCTGCTGAGCCTATTCCAGAAGCTGAAATTTCAACATATGGCGAATATTTGTGCTGGACAGTGGGATACCTGGGTGCCTTCTGGACCAAGAAGGAGAAATATGAGAACGTAAAGAGTAAAGGGAGCAGTGGTGGAAGCTCTCTAGTACAACTTCCCTTGAGTAGTGTCAGGAGGCATTTTGTCAGAAAGAAATAATATCATTTGGACTGTGTGTGTGCACACACTTTCCTCACACAATTGACAGCACTGAGCCTGTATGTGTGCATGCAACCATCCACTCATGTTTACATGTGAGTGTGTGTGGGTGTGTTTACATGTGTGTGAATAGGTTATCTCTCTGATAATTGTTTATAACTTAAGGCCACAGAAATGAAAACTGAAGGGAAAATAGATCACCCAGATGAACCTCTTGTTTCAAAGAGGAGGGGCCGGAAGCTGGGAATAGCAGCCATCCCTGCAAAGTGGGAACCGGCATAGCTGCCCTACTCACTCTACAGGGGCAATCATGATCAGGAATAATCATAACCGTGTTGGAAAACAAACAAACAAAACAAAAGGAAAACCAAACAAAGTCCTAGTGGGTATAGGATTGTGTCCAGATTTGTACTGGGGCTGGACAGGCAGCTTTGGGGTAGTGGGGGCGGCATTCTCCTGCTCTGAACTCTGCCCCATACTCTCAGAGATGAAGGTTGCATAGACCAGAATTGCCAAGAAGGAGATAAAGGGAGTTGAAGGCAATCCTTGATGAGAAGGATGTTGGACGGGAGTTGGGCCTATGGCAGAGCACCAGGAGACCTCTTAGTTCTGAGGGTTCTTCAGACAGTGGGTCTCTCAGGACTAGGGTGATATGGGCCTAGGGCTCCAAGCTACTGAAGTTTGTGGGTCCCTGTCCGGGGCCCCTGGCTGGCAGGTGCAAAGGTGTTATGGAAAGTCATCTGGCAGATGACACATGGCCAGCAGTGTGGGGGTGAGGGGCAGACAGAGGTCAACGCGGTGTCCAGGGCAGAACAGTCCCCAGCATCATGAATAAGGAAGATGGGCCAGGGCAGCTCTGCATCCTCCTGGGAGGCTCGGAGCCCCAGCAATAAGCCTTTCTTGCACTCTGGGCTCTGGCTGTTTTAGCCTCCCTCACGGAGGGTGGGTGAGCGCTGCCATCTCCCAGGAAAGACTGCTCCAATGCTGACCAGTTGCTCCAGCCCAAACCTTCATGTAACTCTTTCATCTCCTTCCCGAAAACCCCGTTTCTGGGACCCTGGATGGTTCTCAGCTCCTCTGCTCCTGTGTCCAGATCCCACCGGCTGTCTCCTGCCCACTCTCCCCTCCCCCATGTCCTCCTTTGCTGCTCTCATCTCTGCCCAGGAGACAAACTCTGCTCTCCCATGAGCCAGACCATGTCTCTTCTAAGGAATTCTGTACACACACACACACACACACACACACACAAACACACACACACTCACACACACCCCTCTCCACAAAAGCTTCTTCTCACCCATAACACAAGGTGTTCCAGGACTCCCATCTAGGGCCCAAAGAGACCGATGTCACTGATCTCACCTGACACTGCCTTGCATAGCAAACGGTCAATGGGCTGTTCCCATTTCAGCACCTACTAAACAGCTGCCCCCTCTGCCAGTGCCTCCCGCACAGACTCTGGGGCTCGGCGAGTCCTGTTTATCAATCAGCTTGTCAAAAACGCCCTCCCTTCTCATAGGAAGTACCAATGCTCCCTCTTCCTGGGCACCCCTGAGCTCTCTGAGCCTGGAGAGTTTCCCTCCTCCTGCCCCACCTGGGCACTGATCTCTGGCTGCATTCCCTGTGCCCCACAGCAGGGCCTCTCGAGTGCCCCAGGCAGGGGCAGGGCAGGAACCTGGTCTGACCCACTGGACTCACTAGTCCCAACTATTGGGTACACCAAGGTCAGAAGTGTCATGCCAAGTGAGCTTACTCCCTTCCCTGAGCCTTTTTCAAGTGCCTTCTCTGAATGTACACCCTGCATTCTTCCCCAAAGTGTTCGATACAACTCCCCAGGGTGGGGGTGTGCAGGGACAACCCAGAGAGGTGGTCGTTTCTCCCTTAGGTGAAATTGTGGGGAGTAGGGGGGAGGGATGCTTTCTGTTTTATTGCTTTAAGAAGGTACATTTCCAGGTGTTAGAGCAATAGTACAGGGGGTAAGGACTTGCCTTAAATGGCCCAGGTTTGAATCTCTGGCACCACATTTGGTCTCCAGAGTATCCCCAGGGGTCACTCCTGAGCACAGAGTCAAGAATAGCTTTGAGTACCACATGGCATGGCCTAAATTCTACCCTAACCCCCATTTTAAAAGGAAGATTTATTTCTAGAGGAACACTGAGTGATTTGTTTTTTCTGAAAAAGGGGTGGCAGGACCAATAAATCTGGGGACATCTAGTACCCTGAAGCCTGAGAGGAAGGTGGGACCCTTTCCTGCCATCTCCTAGACCTAGAGTGAGGGAGCCTGGAGGCCCTGCGTGTGACCACCAATGCCCCGTCCTTCCAGGCTCTGTGCCTCCCCCCACCACCAGCAGCACTGCAACCTCCAAGCCCCTTGCTTCCTTCTGCCCTTTCAGCAGGAGACAAGTCCCTATTTTATCATTCACTGTGACTGGTTGCCATGGTGACGGAGACAACAGTCCTCAGGGTCAGCATGCACCTGGAGTTTGGCAAAGTGGTATGGAAGGGGGGAGGGGGTGTCAGGCTGTTGGTACAGATGCTCCTCCCACGTAGCGGGCATCCGCATCCCAGAGGGAAGAAGCTGTGGTCGCCTCGCTCTCCTTCCTCCACCCATGAGTGAGCCCGCCTGAGACTGGAGGACGTGGTGCAGGAGATGCCCTAGCAGAGCCTGAGGCACTGGAGTGGTAGTACAGAGGGCAGGGGGCTTGCCTTGCACGATGCTGACCTGAGGTCAATCTCCAGGACTACCTATGAAGCTCTGAATCTACCAAGAGTGATCCTTGAGGGCAGAGACAAGAAATAATCCCTGAGCAACAATGGATATGTCCCCCCCTCCGCCCCTGCACACACACCCCCCACCACCAACCGCCTTTCACAGAAAGAAAAGTAAGAGAATCTCCTGGGAGAAGGACCGTGCCCTAGACCTCCATCAGGATCCTGGTCCCCAATCTCATGTTAGAAAAGTGGATGAGCAAAATCGGAAAGGAGAGAGTGTGATGCACAGGAAGGGAGAGAGGCAGGGTGTGTGGCCAGACCTGCTGTGGTGTGGCTGAGTGCAGCACAGAACCAGAAGGGACCCTAGGTCCTAGCCCTGGGATAAAGTCTTAGCTGGCTAGCTGTTAGTTTCCATAATGCTGACTAATCAGACTGGTCTAAGAAGAAACCAGCTTCTCAGGGTGTCTGTGTTGCAAGCCATAATGCCCAAAAGTTGAGACTATGGGGAATAATATTGTCTGCCATGAACTCAGGGGAAGGGTGGGAAAGGGGGGTTATACCGGGAATATTGGTGTTGGGGAATGTGCACTGGTGGAAGGATGGGTGTTTGATAATTGCAAGATTGTGACCCAAACATGAAAGCTTGTAACTATCTCACAGTGATTCAATAAAATTAAATAAATAAATAATAATAATAATAAAGAAACCAGCCTCAGAGTTAATCTATAAAAACTCACCTCCCCTCTTTACATTAAGCCCTATCTGGATTGGTAAGGTAGAGAAGAGAGCAGCACCTCGGAACCCAGGCTGATGGGGTGATGGATCAGGGACGTCTTCCAACTTCAGGGGCGTTTCAAGGTTGTCCTGGACCTGCAGAGCAGTAGACTGCCAGGAAGCATTGGGCATCCTCAGAGAGGTTCTGTCAGTCAGTTCTGGAGGTCGGGTATATCACTCTGCTCACACTGCTCTTGGCAGAACCCCCTCACATGGCTCCCAGAGGTGCCCAGGTGTGTGGGAAGCAGGGCCTAGCTGGTGGTTAGGGAGGACACAGGGACAACGCCCTGGACTGCATGAGTCCACCACATAAGGCAATGCAGGTCTGAGGGCAGGACTGGAAGAGTGGGGGCCAGATGTGAGGTGCCCCCTTGGAGGCAGACAGCATCCAGTGATGGGACCTGTCAGCACTAGAATCCCCACTGGGCCCCATCCAAACAACTGTGGGGACTGTACACAGAGGCTTCCAGAAGAGCCTCCATTGTAAGCCAGTAGGAGAGGGTGGGCAGTGTGAAGCTGAGGACAGGGCACATGCAGCCTGAGCATGGGCCCCTCAGCCAACTCTGGGTGGCACCCTCGCTTGACTCCCTAGCTCTCCTTCTGGAGTGCCATCCACTGGGAGGCCAAAAGAGAACTTGGGAATGTATCAGTGGAGGGGTCAGTGGGTGATGAGTCAGGGGCTGGGGAGAATAAAATAAGGTCCCGTGAATTCCAGAACCCTCAGGCCCACAAAACAGAACATCTCACCAACAGCACTGAACCAGATTGGGGTCCCCAAAGAAGGAGTTGAGAAAGGGCATTTCAACCGCAAGCAGTGGCAAAGCTAGGGTTGGAGCCCCAGGAAGGCAGCCCAGAGCAGGCAGGTATGGTGAGATGTGGAGGGAAGCAGACGTCCTGCAGACTCACCGCTCCATTTCTGCACAGAAGGACCCGTTCCCCCAGCTTTGGGGAGTCGTACTTTTCAGAAGTGGGTGTTCAGGGTGAAAGGATTCTCCCTTCAATCCCACTCATTGATTTATGAGGAAAAAAAAAAGAGCTGAGTGGGGAATGATTTTCCCAAAGTTGTCAAACTAGGAGGAAGCAGAACTTGGTCTAGAATCCTTGTCTCAGACCTCCTGCACAGCGAATGTTGTCTGCCCTAGTTCTATAGCTGAAATAGGACATTTATGCGAGTAGGAATAGAACATGGGGCTGGAGTGATAGCACAGCGGATAAGACACTTGCCTTGCACGCGGCTGACCCAGGTTTGATTCCCAGCATCCCATATGGTCCCCTGAGCACCACCAGGAATAATTAGTTGAGTGCAGAGCCGGGAGTAACCCCTGTGCATAGCCGGGTGTGACCCATAAAGCAAAAAAAAAAAAAAAAAAAAGGAATAGATTAGGCCACACACACACACACACACACACACACACACACCACACACACACACACACACACACACACAACACCAAAGCTCCATAAAAATGAGTGGACTCAGAATCTCTAGCCGAAATCTGACCCTGACAGTTGGAGGCTGATTTGCCGCATGTTCCCGTAATTGATCCTGCAGCTTGCACAGATCTAATCCATATTTATCATCTCATGTTGAGCCACGGGCACCTTCTGTGTCTGTGATGCAACGAGGGCCCCGAGCCGCAGTTTGCCTGTCTAAGTGGGTCTCCAGGGTGCCCAGGGACCCCAGCATTCTTGCTGAGTGGCCCCAGCATAATGCCCATTAAGAGACCCTAGTTACATGCAAAACAGGGGTGGGAATGGAGGTCCTTGGTCTGAAGGTGCTGAAGGCAGAGAAGTCCAAGTCACTGAGAACTTTTAAAGACAGCACTTTCCAACTGCTTTGAAGGCATTCAGAAAGGAAATGGACAGACAGGGAGTAAAATGAGCCCAATTAGAGGCACTTCGGGGACCACTTTAATGAATAGAAGAGAACAGGCTGTATAATTAACCAGCTTTTTTTCTTTTTCTTTTTTTTTTCTGCTAAGCTCGTGTTCCATGGTTTTACAAGCGTGTGTGTTTTTTTCTCCCCTAAACTAAATATAATAAAATTAGTGGGCGGGGTGGGGGAAACATATACTATTGCTTTGCATGAGGAGCAAATTAATTTACACATTAGAATAAAGCATTACACACACCAGACTATCAATCAACTAAGCGATGGAGAGTCTAAGACTGCCAGGCTAAGGCACAGTCTCTGGCTCATGCTCCACCTCCCAGGCCTCCACTGCTTCTCAGGAAGGCAGGAGAGTCCCAGGAACCACCAGCTCCAGGATTCTCCTCTCCCTTCTACCCTGCACGTCAGGCCAGTTCTGAACTCTTGACACCCTCTCCTACCGCCTCCCCCGCGCGTGAGCTGTGAGCTCACAGGTTCAGAATATATTACAATAACAGTCTCAGATTCGCATTGATTTCCCACTCCCAATCTCCACTTTAATCCATATTTTTATTAAACTTTCTTTTTGTGCAGGAAGGGACATTTAGGGAAAACCATAAAGAGCTGTCAGGCACTGCTATTAGTCTTTTCAGCTCCCGCCAATGAGCTGTTCCAGGACAGAAATATTTTCCATGAGGTGCCGGACTCCGGGGCCAGATTGGAGGCTGGAGCTCATTTGGCCAACAGAAGGGAGAATAAAAGACGGCTCTTGAGACCTGGGAGGACAATGGGAGCAGCAGTTTCCAATTTATTCCACTTCTATTAAGTGCTTTGTAGAATCCAGCGCCCACATCTGGCAAGTTGGCATCATCTTTCCAGAGTCACTGAGGCTTGAGGAGGGGGTTTCGGAGAATATCCAAATCACTCCACACTATTTTATTTTGGTCCTTCCAGGTGTGGGATTTGGGGTTGGCGCTGCAGTACAGAAAACAAGCCCCACAGTAAACAGTCGGAGTGTCCTTACCTCTTCTCCCACAGGAGTTCCAGGCTAAGGGCTCACAGATGTCCCTCTCCTGAAATTCAGAATTGCTTCTATGGCCAGGCTTTCGACACTCTTTCCACAGCCTGTGCTGCTTCTCCACGAGACAGTGCAATACTAGAGGCAAGAATGCTCTCTTCCTTGCCTCTTCCTCCCCAGAACGAAGCGCAGTGCCTGGTATGCACATTACCTGCACTCAGAATGACCGAAGTAACAAATGCCTATGTACAGCTCACCACTGCAGACGGTCACACTCAGGAAAGACAGAGAGGTGCTAGAGGGGCACAGCAATCCAGTGTAGGATCTGGAGGTTCTAGGGACCACCTTACTACTGGCACTCCATTCAATCCTATCCTTCCATTCAGGGGTCTCAGAGCTCACCCTGTATTTCTTTCCTCTACCTCTCTGCCCTCCCCACCCAGTCCCGTGTACCATGCAGAGAAAGTGTGGGGTATGAAGACAGCAAACCTCTTTCGTGGGCAGTGATGTGATCACCAGATGCTGAGTCCCTCAGATGGTGGGGGAAGATGAGCATCCCAGGAATTAGTCACGACTGGGCGTGCTGGGACACAGTGCCAGGCTGATAGCAACATGGGACCACTTAAGGTTCTTTGCTCTACTGATTCCTACCTGGAACAAACTCAGGGCTGTTTTTCTCAGAGGTTCCCCCCACCTCAAATTTGGAGGGGGCTTCTGCATATCTCCTTTCCTGTCTAATCTCAGTAGCTGTATCATAGGGCAGTCAACCATGTAATTCTCTCCCTATTTCCTCTGCCCGTTCTTGCCATTGGCTTCACCTGCATCTCATTTTCTTCCAGCCTTCCCATTGTTCATCTGGAGCTCAGCTCTGTGTTGCAAAGATCAAAGAAGTGACATTCCTGTCCTTTGGTCTCAACCTGAAGGTCCTGCTCAGGCAGAGGGGAGTGTAGCCACCTGAAAGAGGGGAGTCCCTGGATGTTGAGAGTCTAGGGATAGGGATGCCACTGGATCTGTGATGCTTCTCAAATATCCTCCACCACAAAAAAAGTTTTTGATTCTGTTTGTCTCTGGGGACATGGGTAATACCTGACCATCGAACACCTTTACCTCCCATCTAGATGGCCACAAGGAAATTCCCAGATGTTCCCGCTGGTTCTCTTCCTCTGGCTGGCAGAGGAACTGCCAAACACATCTCTGTTCTAGGGGATCTGGACCATGTGGATCCCTGGATACAGAGACACAGACAGTTCCGACAGGGTTTCCAATGCACCATGGTCCCATATCAGCTGGGTTCCTCTTGCCCCTCTCTGCCCACTAGGCGCAGCTGCCCCAGTTTTCTGAGCTGTGATCCCTCCATGGCTTCTATCCTGCACCCTCGACACACAGGGAGGACAACTTCCTTCACCCTGCTTCTTCTGACTGACTGTCAATTACTCAGACCCACCCCTAGGAGACTATGCCCCCAATCTTCGGCAGTTTCCCAGGGAGGGATTCTCCTTTCTTATATCACCCCTTATCTGCACTGGCTTTATCCCACTCTGAAGGATAAATTCATCTCTATGTTTAGTTATTTCCTGTCACTCTGTCTAGTATCAAGCTCCATGGGGCGGGGGCTGCAGTCTGTGCTGCCCTCAGCATTAGAGCAGTTCTCTCATTACCCAGGGGCACCAGGAAGAAGGGGGAGAGGGAGGAAAGGAAAGGGAGAGGAAGATGAAATGTGGGTGGGATAAAAGAGGAGAGAGGAAGAAGCAAAAAATGGAGGAGTCTGAGGAGGAAGGAAGAGGATGGCAAAGAAGAAAAGGGGTTTGGAAGGACCAGAAATGTCCTACCTGCACCCAGGGCGCCCTCATCCCTCCTCGGAGCAGTCTGGGGTGAGCTTTGCTCTGTGTCAGGGGCCCTCAGATGGTGCTTGCACCCTGAAGACTCCCTTCTTTGTGAAACTATGGACGGTCAGTTGTTTGCACAAGTGTGCACAAGCATCCACATGTACACACTCATGTGCAGACACACTCATGCGCACATTCTCACACATCCATGCACGCACTCAGGCGTACATTCATGCACAGAGATGTACATGCTCGTGCACACAGACACACCTGCACACAATCAGATACAGACTCCTTCACACAGACACACACCTGCACACACTCAAGCACCCTTATTCACACACTCACACACATGCACACAGATGCATACACACAGGTGCACACATTCACACACATGCACGCTCATGCACACACTCAAGCATACACAAGTGCACACTCACACATGCACACACGCATTCACGCACAACTTAGGATGCAAGGCTTTGAGTCAGAAGCAAAATAGCTGTGCACTTTCTCCCCACCTTACCTCTGACCCAGGCCTTCCCCCTTGAGGCAGCCTCAAGTGCTTTCCCTCCCAGGTATATCAATAGGAATATAAAACCCCAAAGGGTAGGGAGCAGTAGAAAGACACACCATACAAATTGTGGTTGGAAAACCTGCACAGAGAACCTGTTGGCTTCCAGGAAGTTGGCCAGCACATCAGGGAGGAGAGAGAAAGCAGCTTCATCACCTCTGCCCTCAGAGCCTGGTCTCTGGGCCCCTATCTGGTCTTCTTCTTTCTCTCCAGCTCAAATCCAAACAGCGTCTCCAGGCTTCCACACTCTACCTCGCGCTGACTGGTGAGGGTCATGATGATAGGAAGTACCAGCGCAGGCACTGACAAGCTGGGCTCTGGGCTTGGCTGTGACCTCAGGCATATTCCCAGGCCTCTCTGAGCTTGACTGCTCATCCATGAGCTGCCTTCACTAGCCCTAGGGCCCTGACCTTGTGTGTTCCAAGCTTTCTTTGAAGTTAGCATGAGATCCCCACTGCAGATAGATAGTTTCTGGCGCATGACAAAAAGACCTGAAAAATCTCAGCGGCTTACAATAACAAATATTTATTTTCAGGCTCACTGGTCTGTAGCTTGACTGACATTCAAGTCGCTTTGGGCAGGCGAGGCCAAGCTGGAATCCAGGCAAGGCCAGACTCATGTGTGTTTGTGTTCTAGGTGTCCTTACGTGGGGGCCAGATCAGAAGGAGCACAGGCATCTGGAGCACAATTGTTTGTGGAGCATCACAGGAGTGTGAGAAACCAAAGCATGCAAGCACGTAAAAAGCCTCTATTCATACGGCGCCATGAGCATCCATTGCCCTGAGAAAGGTGAGCTCCATGCAATGAAGCATCACTGTCTCCTCCAGGGGGAAGTAATGGGACTGCATCGGGCAGGTAGATAAGGGATTGGAGGGCTCCCTGAGAAGGGGTTCTTGGGATATAATCAAACCAACATGAGATTTGAAGAAGTCACTCAGTTCCAACCCTAAATCAGCTGAAATTATTGCCAGACATACCTTGTGGACAAAAGGAACTGAGGTTCAACTACCTAAGTTCCTTAACTGTCCTGGGGTCAGTTGAGACTAACTGGAACGAGCACAGGCCCAGAGAAGCCTTGACCCCTCTTCAGTGATAAGCTCCAGCAGGGACAGAGGGCTGTGATAAGGACTTAAACGTGGCCAACAAAACTTTCAAGCTCTCCTCCTTGACAACTCCATAACAACGGTCTGTTATCTAGGTAGAAAGTCCCATGTGAGGGCAGCTTGGGAGAAAACCTATAAAACCAATTCTGCAAAGAACAAGAAGGCCACCTGTCCTTTCTGGAGGGTGACTGGCATCTCCACCTGAAATGTGTATTTAGTTATTTCTCTTTCTTTCTTTCTTTCTTTCTTTCTTTCTTTCTTTCTTTCTTTCTTTCTTTCTTTCTTTCTTTCTTTCTTTCTTTCTTTCTTTCTTTCTTTCTCTCTCTCTCTCTCTCTCTCTCTCTCTTTCTTTCTTTCTTTCTTTCTTTCTTTCTTTCTTTCTTTCTTTCTTTCTTTCTTTCTTTCTTTCTTTCTTTCTTTCTTTCTTTCTTTCTTTCTCTCTTTCTCTCAAATAAAACTACTTTACTTCACTACTCATTTCCTACTGAAATTCTTTTCTGTGAGGGAATGGTGACGGGACCCAAAATCTGGGTGAGGTCTAGGACTGACTTTCTTTTCCTGCAAAGAGCAATTCCTTTCTCCAGTCTAGTTCATGGTTCCCTGAGAAATAAGGTGGCAGGGATCATTTCCCATGGTTCCCTGAGAAATCAGGTGAGAGAGTCATTTCTCACACTGTGAAAAACAAGTGGACCCCAGGCACACCTTGACAACTGCCTCATGGGGCTGGTGAGACATGAGGTCTGTATCCTCAGGGGCTCATCAGACCGTCATCAGTCCTAGATTCCCTCAGTCACATCCTGGATGATCCAGATGGGTAGAGAGGGATGTGATGAATTCCCCTCTCTTCTCCCCACCTCACATAAGTCACCTACACTGAGACCACCCTGGGACCCGGCGTGCAGTTCTAATAGAGGAGAGAATGACAAACTGGGAACAGTGAATCAACATCCTACAAAGCCTGAGTGAGGGTGACTGGTGAGGAAGCACTTCAGGATCCTGGCCCAGACCTGGGGAAGAGAGCTGGGGCAAGACCGACTTTCTCACCTCCTGTATCTTGTCACGTGGGAGTGCCCACAATGAACCTCTGCTTGTGACAAAGAGCTGTGACGGTCCTAATCCCTGTGCTGTCTCCCTGCCATTCGGTTGGCCATGTGATTAATGCTGGAATGCGTACAGATTCAGGCTGAGGCGAAAGGAGGTACTGCAGGACTCCCCTACTTCCCCCCACCCACTTAGGAGGCCTTGGGGCAATCTGAAAGCCACAGGAGGGTGGGTGCAGTCTCAAGTCCTGGTCACACATAGAGGAGCAGAACCAGCACTGACCAGGGCATGGGCAAGAAATAAATTTCATTGTAGGGCCATGAGTCCTGGGCGTATATGTTATTGCCACCTCGCAGTGCCCACCCTGACAGTTCATGTGCCGGCACACTGCCCATACATAGCCTCTCTTCCATTTCTGCTTCTGACACACATCCCAGAAAGGACTAGGTGCACATAGGTTTTGTACTTGGCCCCAAGGAGCCTTGTCTTTGGTCAGAGAGAGCAGTTATGAGAGTCTTGAGGGAAACGTCTCTGCTGTTTTTGCTGGTTTTTTTTTTTTTTGCTTTTTGGGTCATACCCAGCGATGCTCAGGGGTTACTCCTGGTTCTGCACTCAGGAATTACTCCTGGCAGTGCCTGAGGGACCATGTGGGGTGCCAGGAATCGAACCTGGGAACCTGGGTTGGTTGCGGGTTGGCTGTGTGCAAGGCAAACGCCCTACCTGCTGTGCTATCTCTCCGGCCCTGTTTTTGCTGTTTTTTAAGCCAAAGTGACTGTGGCTAGAGAGAGAGAGAGAGAAAGAGAGAGTGTGTTTCTTTAAGCATAGAGAGAAATCGTACAAACAAGAGATGTACTACAATTTCCCAGGTAACCTCTGCTTTCATTTCCAAAATAACAGTAATATGTATTTGAGCATTCAAACCAAATAGATACAAAATGAAAAAAGAGATTCTCCCTCCTAGTTCTTCCAGTCCCTCTGGGCCAGGGCACTGCTTTAACCTTTTACTGTTTTAACCTTTTCTTTTTACAAAACAAAGTGCTCGCTCTTCTCTCAATGGTCTTCTTTATTCAAAACTCTGTTCTGCATTTTTCTTTGGGTCACTTAAAAAAGATTGTTCCCCCATACCACCAGTGAACCTCTTGCAAACTATTGAATGCCTTCGGGGAATTCCACAGGATGATGATACCATGATTTATTTAACAGTCTCAATCGAGGGCGCTGTTTTCAATATTATTTTGTTTACTTAAATTTCCTTCAGCAACCGGGGTGGTAATGGCTTTGGTGAAGATCCCTATATTTGCCTTTACTGGGCAGCTTCCTAGTAGTAGACGTTTTAGATTAAATGGAATATATGCTTTTGATTAGGACGCATATCACCAAATTCTCTTTCGCTGCGGGGTCCTTAATAGTGCCACTTCACATTCCCACCTACAAGACCTCAGCTGCACACACACCTTCCCTGCACAGAGTTTTCATTTCTGCCCACTTCAAACATGGATAAATGACATATTATTCTTTTCAGAATGAATTTTCTAAGGGAAGATTTCCACCCCATTGTCTGCCAGAAACCTGTTTCTCAAGCGAACTATTGGAGGAGCTGACAGCATCATGCCTGTGGTCCCCTTCTGTCTCCTAGGGATATGGCCAGGTCTGAACCTCTGCCCTGAATTCTTTCTATGCTTCCCTGCCTTGTTGCAGCCAGCACAGAAACAGAGCCCCTCGGTCACATTCACCTCCAGGCCCACCCAGTGCTCCCTGAGGTCTGTCCACAGAGCAGCTGTGATAAAGGCCGGGGTTACAGAGCTAATCTAGAAAGGGATCTCTGCAGTGGGTGACTGGTGAAATCACATCATACCCTGGATTTAGTTCTTTAAAAATGTTACCGAGTATATTTTGTTCTGATTAAAAACATAATGCACTTGAAATGAGTTTGGAAGCGGCAAACAAGCATAACTGTGTAAGTTGTGTGCAATTTTATGTCCAGTGTTGCAGGTTGAGGGATGGATTTCTAGTCTTTTTGTACACATCTACCGCCATCCTTTTACCTAACCCATCAATTACTCTTACAGAGCATGGAGGTGCATAGAGCTGACTTTTGAAGGACATAGAGTTGATAGCTCAATTTTCACCATCTGTAGAATGATGGGTGAGTGAATTTCCTTCTCAGTCTTAATTTCATCATCTGAAAAAATGAGCATAATAATAGTATCTACTTCATAGATCTCATCTGATATGCATGTACTTGTATTCATTACAAGTGAATCTAGCAACTAGAAAGAACCACATGGTTCATGATTTTACTGTTATTATTATTGATTTCCATTGTATGGGTACACCATAATTTAAATTCTGTCAGTTAAATACGGGAGAATTTTTTTCCCCATCACTTCCTACCTAGTAATACTGTAATAACTAACCTTGTATGTGAAACTTTGTGACCATTTTTAGCCATAAGAGTTGTACATCTAGTAATATAGATAGTTCAGAGCTATTGGTGTACAGTGCCATTTTTCACCTCCCAAAAGACTGTGACAACATGCATTTGCATTGGAAATAGATCACTGTATCACTATCATCCCATTGCTCATTGGACTCAAGCGGGCACCAGTAACATCTCCATTGTGAGACTTGTTGTTGCTGTTTTTGGCATATCAAATACATCACGGGGAGCTTGCCAGGCTCTGCCGTGCGGGTGAGATACTCTTGGTAGCTTGCTGGGTTGTCTGTGAGGGGTGGAGGAATCAAACCCAGTGTAAGGCAAACGCTCTACCCGCTACGCTATCGTTCCAGCCCAGAAATAGATGACAATATTTATCTTCTTGCTGTTTCACCAAAGCTGGGTATTATTATTTTTTAAGAAATCTACAAAGCTTCTATACCCACTCTTAATGTATAGTTCAATAGAACTATGGGGGGGTGTAATTGTGTGTTCAAGTCCCACTGACACACCAAGCTTTGGGCTTAACACAAGGACATGAGAATACGATGCTGCTTGGGCCTTGAAGTGCTGGGGATAGAGGTGGGGTCTGCAGGGCAGTATCACACAATGCTCAGGGACCATGTGGTCAGCTGGCAGTCAAACCTGGCGTGGCATATGCCAAGCATGAGCCTTAACCACTGTCCTGTCTCCCAACTCCTCAATTCACTTTTAAAAAAGAGAATGAGGGGCCGGAGAGATAGCACAGCGGGTAGGGCGTTTGCCTTGCACGCGGCCGTCCCGGGTTCGATCCCCGGCATCCCATATGGTCCCCCAAGCACTGCCAGGAGTAATTCCTGAGTGCAAAGCCAGGAGTAACCCCTGAGCATCGCTGGGTGTGACCCAAAAAGCAAAAAACAAACAAAAAAAAGAGAATGAAAATTACTTCAGAAGAAATGCACTGAATTATAGGCATAGAGATGTATCTAAAATCAAAGTACTTCCACAACAGACCTTTGAAAAGGGAAATGTCTGAAGTTAACTCAAAGCATTCCCACACTAACAAAACTAGAGTCTTGATTCTTGTTCAAACACCACAAAGAATCTCAAAGAATATGAAGCCCCTTATTTCACCAAGTTCCTGAGAACCTTGTTTAGAAGGGAGACAGCAGGATTATAAAGTTATGTTGACTGATTAACCCACACATGTCCCCACTTCTGAAAATCAACAGAAAGATGTACATAAGCCTTTATGTACATCTTTCCCAGGAACTAAAGAGACAATAAACACAGCTGCAAATATTTCATTTAAGTAAATTAGTCCTAGAATATGGAAACTCCCTAAAATATAGCCTTGCCTACGTCACATTCCCCATTCTACACTGAGGGTTCTAGTGGGTCAGGAAAAGTAGGATCACAGACTACCAGCTTCTTGAAGATCCCTTCCTGCTCTTGACCTTCCTCCATCCTGTATAGACTGCCTGAGTTTACAAAAGAGATTAGGAGTGTACACTGCAACAGGTTTTCATACATGGCCCCAGACCTGTTCATGTAATTGGAGGCACTCCTCAAAGTGACAAAATGCATTAGCAGGTCTTGGCCCCAAATAGTCTCTGTTACCACCAGCTGTCTGCAGCCACTGCAGCGAGAATCATTTCAGCAAGCGTGTCTGGACTGTGCAGGCATTAGGACTGCCCTGATTTCTCCTCTTTGCCCTGTCTTCTCTGGGTGCAAGAGATCCAGCTTCCAGGTCCTTATTCTAATTGAGCCAAGTGGGGGAGAGGGAGTAGGGGGGAGCTATATTTAAGGGAGGGAGCCTTTGCACAGAAGTGGAGAGGAAGCAGAATCCAAAAACTGGACGAATGCCATCTTTCATCTTATAGAGATTCATATCCACAGAGCCACCGAGAACTCAGCACAGTTAATACTGATACACCTTGACACAGTGGCCAGACTCCCAGGTGTCAATAAAGGCTGCACTTACTAGGATGACTTGAGCAAGTCACTTCAATTCTCTTGTGTCCCCATTTCCTGGTCTGGGAAGTGGAAATGACAATAATCCAAGAGCTACTGCGTAGAGTTGACATGGATTAATGAGTTAGCATTTGTAAAAGGCCCAGAAGAGGGGCTGACATATAGTAGCTTTATGTGAGCTTTTGCTGAATAAGTAAGTCCACGCTTTGAGGGAAATGCACCATTGGAAAGAGCAGTGGCTTGGAGGCTACCCTGGCTCTGCCACTCCTTAGCCATGCATGGTCAGACGTGAACCCTGGTATCCCTGAGAAGAGGGGCTCAGAGATACCATGTCTGATTCTTACAAATCAGACATCACCACTCTGACTTCCCAGGAGATCTGATGGATGTGAAAGAACTAGTGTAGTTCTGTTCCCTGGTAATAATTAATCATTGTGATTGTTGGCACTGCAGTAAGTTCTCTCCCTCTCTCTCTGCCTGTGTGTGTAATAGAATACTATGCAACCACAAGAAAAGATGAAATCATGTAATTTGCTGAAACATGGATAGAATTTGAGGGTATCATACCAAGTGAAATAAGTCAGAGTGAAAAGCACAAAATACTTAATCATCTCACGTGATTTAGAGAGATAGAGATAGAGATAGATAGATAGAGAGAGAGAGAGAGAGAGAGAGAGAAAACAAGGGAATAGAGGGTACCAAACAACGACAAACCCTCTGCCTTGGATTACAAAACTAAGAGTACCAAGCAAGAGGGTGAGAACCAGAGAGAGGAGGAAGAGATGGACTGGAAGTGCCAGAAGGACAGACAAAGAGTCTTAGACACTTTGATGGTGATGAGGTACAGTAACCATCACATCAATAACATAAACATTAATGCTACTGTAAACCTGTGACCTACATCCTAATAATTAAGTCTTAAAATTAATTAAATAGCCCAGAAAAGTTAATAAAATTAAATGTGGTATCTTGGAACACACACACACAAAGATCCTGTGAGGCTACTCCTGTGTGTCACTATTTTATGGGCAGGGAAACTAAGACCCAAGAGCTGAAGTGTCTTCTCAAAGACCATACTGCTAAATGGTAATCACCTAGACTGAGTTGGGAACTCTGCACTCCAGTTCCAAACCTTCTCTTCTCATGGATGAGAACTGGGAGAAGAAAGAGGGGGAAAGCGGGTGGGTGTGTGAGCAGGTAGAAGAAAGTCACGGTGTCCTGTTGGGTCTTAGTTCTGAAACATTTCCTGCCCATGGACCCCTTCTTGTCTTACATCCCCGGCTTTAACAAGACCTGGGGTCAGTTCCTTCACTGTTCGAAGAGCACAGAATCAAATTAGGACGTTGCATCTTGGGTTTCTGTTTGAAAAGGTCAGGGCTTAAATCAGTGGCTAGATGCCTGCAGAAGACCTTCGCTGGGTCTTCCTTCTTTTCAGAGACATCAGCGTTGGAGGGTATTTGTGGCAGCAGCATGAAGGTGAAGACTGGCAGGGACAGATGCATAAAAAGCAGCTCAGGAAAGATTTTAGAGGGGAAAAGAAGGAAAAAGGCCTTGCATGCTCGGAGTTCACTATGTTCCAGAGGCAGCCTCAGGGATTTTCATATATTACATGCTTTTAATTTCTCTTAGATGGGTCAGATCATTTAAATCAAAGGCAGGGAAAATAGAGATCAGAGAGGCTGAGGAGTTGGCCCATGGTCACACAGAGATCAAAAATCTCTGCTTCCAGAGGTAACATACAGCTTCCTTTACTCTTTGCCCAAAGATAACTGAACAAAGGTGGCTAAATATATCAAAAAGTCACTATGTTGTGTTCTAAAGCAATTTGGGGCAGGAACACCAAGGGCAGAGGGAACTTTGATGGACAGTGATCAGGAGGGACCTGAGGGCAGATTTGCACCAGTAAAAGATGCTGACAGCCAGCGAGGGCTCACAGAGGCCTCTTGGAGTCTCCTCGCGTATCAAGCAGCAGCTGGAAGGAAAAGCTCATGTAAGCTACTGGAGGGAAAAAGAAGGGCCCTGCTTGCTCTGTGTTCACAATGTGTCCGGCATTGAGCCAGGGGCCTCTGCAGCCAAGCTGAAGCTGCTATTCAGAGCTCAAACTTAGAGACATGTGGCTCCTGACACACCATTCCCCTCCCTGACAAGCTACAGAGAATACTTGCATTGCCTTCTGTTTTAGAGTTGGAAAAATGGAAGTCATAAGAATCATTTCAATCACCATCGTGGTAATAAGAACAAAAGCACGTGTCATTAGCACATGCTCCTTCACTATGAAGCACTACTAGTAAGGAAAATAGTAACAAAAATCACCAGTCTCCTGGCCAAAAACAAACAAACAAACAAACAAACAAACAAACAAACAAACACCTCCTATATTCAGTCACACTGGTAAGACCAAGCAATGCAGAAAGCACGGACCGAAGGTCATTGCATCATGCTCCAAGGATGTCTTGGAGGCTGAGCTGGCTCTTGAGTTCCTGAGCTCTTCCTAACATCTAATGTTTGCTGAGCACATGTGTGTGCCCAGCAGATGCTGTGGCCCTAGTGTAGTACACATGGTACCAGGTATTTTTCCTTACACAGTGAAGGAAATGTGTTCTCAGATGTCATAGCTGCAATGTAGCAGATCAGTAGAAGTTCTGGTTAGAGGTTGGGAGACAGTACAATGACTAGGGTGCAGGTGAGGCTCAGGCTCGATTCTGAAACCATATGGTCCCCCAAAGCTTCACAGGGTGTAGCTCTGGGGACCTCAGCATTGCCAAGATCACCCAGTATTGCTATCTCTTTAGGGCCTGAGCAGCATTGCCTTTGGGGGCCCTTGCACTGAACTGCTGCCCCCCTGGCCAAGAATCAGTGATGGAGCCTTCTGAGCACTGCTTGCGAGCCACCTCCAATAAATAAATGAATAAGTAAAATCTCTGATCAACTCATACAGAGACTGTGCTGGGTTGTTCTCCACTTTGCCTGTGCTCTGGAGTTGACTCAGTTATCTCCTGCCCCCTCTGCTCTCATACCCCAGGTCTCTTAGCGGAATACGGAGGATGGAATATGGGCTACTGGGCATGGCACGCCCCCTTTTATGCCCTTCCTTCCTCACCCATTTTCCCTTTCACTGGTTTCCTTTCCTTTCATTGACTTTTTGATCTCCAGGATGGAATAGTACTTGGGCCACATGTGAGTATGTGGGAAGAGAAAGACAGAGAAATCCATATTGGTGACCAAAGCCCATTTGGTGGGTTTTCCTTCTCTTCATTTCAGCTGCGATTCTGGCTAACAACTTGTCATGCCGGATATCAGGTGATGTTAATAGAATCATCCTTGCCTTGCTAATAGATTCCTGAACCTCAGGGGCTAGAAGCCTGGAGACTATACTTCCTAGACCTCCTTGCAGCAGGGATTAGGGCTATTTAACCAAGGAGTAGCTCTTTGCACGTCAGTTTTGAGATTAAAGAGAAGCTGCAGGGATACAAGTGTGACTTTCAGCAGACAATGGGATCTTTCAGGTGGCATCCTCCTGCGAGGAAGAAGTCTGTTCTAACTTCCTTGTGGTTTCTGCATTTCTGCATTTTCTGAAATATAGCAAGTCTTCCCTGACTCTTTCTTTACCCAGAAAAAGCTGTGTGAGCCTCTAGTTTCCTAGATAAAATACTTAAAGTGGCTTCAGTTCGTATCCTAACATTTTCAAAAACATTAGATATTCCCTCCAGAACACTTAGAATTTAAATTCCACTTCTGTTGCTGACAATCTGCATAACATTGGGAAAGCTGTTTAGTTCACTCATCTACAAAACAGGACAGACAATATTTTGTTCTGCTTATTTCACAAGCTCATTGTGAGCACTAAGGGGGACACTGCATACAGAAAGTATGCTCTGAACTGTACAGGTTTCTACTATTCTTTCATCTTTTTTTCTTTTCTTTTTTTTTTTTTTTTTGCTCTTTGGGTCACACCCAGTGACGCACAGGGTTACTCCTGACTCTGCACTCAGAAATTACTCCTGGTGGTGCTCAGGGGACCATGTGGGATGCTGGGAATCAAACCTGGGTTGGCCTTGTGCAAGCTCAACACCCTCCCCACTGTGCTATCACTCCAGCCCCTATTCTTTCATCTTTACAGAGCTTCTTTCTGAAACTCTTTTTGTTTGATTTTTGGTTTGTAGGGTGTTCAGGGTTTATTCCTGGCTCTGCATTCAGAGATTACTCCTGACAGGGCTTCTGAGACCATCTGTGGTACTAGGGATCGACCTGGGTCAGCCACATGCAAGGTAAATGCCCTACCCATTGTACTATTACTCTGGCCCCTAAAGAAAACATATTTTCATGGTATCCATAAGAAACACTTGCGATCTTGGGGCTGGAATGATAGCACAGTGGGTAGGGCATTTTCCTTGCACGTGGCTGACCCGGGTTCCATTCCCAGCATCCCATATGGTTTCCTGAGTACCATCAGGAGTGATTCCTGAGTGCACAGGGAGTAACCCCTGTGCATTGCCAAGTGTGACCCAAAAAGCAAAAAAAAAAAAAAAGCTTAAAAAAAAAACAACAAAAATACTTGCGATCTTACTGCCAGCTCCAGAGCTGACCATACAGGATTTCTAACTAATTCCTCTTAGAAGCTGAGAATTCCACCCCCCGCCCCAAGATTTTGGATTCCACCAAGCACTGTAATTTATAGATTATTATGCAATTTTCCTTTTTTGCAGCCACCTCTGCAATCAAGGGCATGTCCAAGTATCATATTGGAGGGAAGAAGGGGACTTATTGTTTCAGAGGTTCAGTTTGGGAGGATGAAAAGTTCTAAAGACTGAGAGTGATGATAGGTCCACAACAGTATGCATGTAAGTATGCATGTACTTAATATCACTGAACTGTTTTCTTGGGAGTGGTAAAAATGACTGAGTTTTATAGCAGGCTTATGTCGCCACAATGAAAAATAAGGCCCTTCAAGAGATGGTGATATTCCCTAACATTTGAAAAGGTTTATCATTACATGATATGGTGTTTTTACATGATATGGTGTTTTAGATCTTAAAAATTATTCTCTAGCCTTAATAATTTTAATAATCTTATTAATTTTACTATTAAATGCTTGGAGTATCACGTTTCACTCAAATGAGAGAAGGAATCTGGAGTTCCGACCTCCGTCAACGATCGAGGATCAGGGATGCTGCATCGCTGCCTCGTTTGCCTAGGTGTCAAAAGCCAGATGGGCCAGACACGTAACATGATTTGGAGACTACAGCTGGACTAGAGCCGTTACCGACTGGATTCCATGGGACATCAAAAGAATGTCTGGCCACCCACCTACGAGATGGTCGGACTTCTTTGTCAAGATCTTGAATGGACAGTTTGATGCTTTTTGTGTTTCTGGAGCGAGCAGATGTCATTGGGCTACACTAGCATGTGACAGGGACAAATGGAGATGTTACTGGTGCCCACTCAAGCAAATCGATAAACAATGGGATGACAGGTGATACCGGTGATTAAAGTTTGGAATGCCACGGCCAGAGAGATACATTAATGGGCTGAGTACAAGTTTTGCAATGAAGGAAGCCTAGATTTGATTCCTGGCACCACATGGTCCCCTGAGTACCTCCAGGAACAACCCCAGACACTAAACTGAAAATAGCCCCCAAGCACCTTCAAGTGTGGCCTTCAAAAGTTTTGAAATATCCATTTACTTATTCAGTTGAAGGATACATATCAATCAAAAATAACTGAACTGATAATTGGTTAATGAGAAAAATATGCATGCAGGGTAGAAGGAATGTTATATACTGGAATGAAAGTACAAACGAGTCAAATTTACCTGTAAGTAGAGAAATCTGTTGCTCAAATTCAGTTTCAATAACACATTTTACTTGTACCCAGTAATCCTGTTACTAATTCAACTTCAATGTCTGAAAAGCCACTGACTTTAAGCTTTTCAAAACGATGTGCCGGGAGTAAGATTCTCAATAAAAAATTACTTCTTCAATGAAAATCAATATATAAAGAGGAAAAACGGTACAAGTGTAATCTCTGATGTAGTGACTGCTTTGATTGCAATGAAAAAGGATGGGGGGGAGAGGTTGAAGAGAGAAGACCGCGTGAAATTCTTTCATTGATTCATTCATAGCTGAGTGGTTGCACCAAGAAATGGAAGCCAGCAAAAAACAAAGGCCACTGATGCCATCAAAGTGGTTTACATTGATTAAAACCAGAGCTTAGACACTTAAGGAAACATTATGATGCCTCGTAATGAGAAGGAAAATCTCCCCTAACATCTTAATGTAGCTCAGAGTTTCTCTGATATGTCTGAGTGAACACTTCAAACAGGTGCCAGACTTAAAGCAGTGCTACGTGAGAGTCTTTAAAACAAAAAATAAGTGTTCCAAATGGGATGACCTTTTCTGTATAGACAAATGTCTGTCAGGAGTGCACTGCCTAGCAGATCTCTTCTGACAAAAATAATACACACTTAATCTGTTTCTTCAAGGTAGAGGTGACATTTTAACAACACGTAAGAGAGTAATTGCATCTCAAAAGAAAGCTTTGCAATAAGAAGAAATTTGGGAGAAAAAAAAAAAGGATGTTTGGAAATGCTGTCATTGGTATGTGATTTTATTGCCAAAATTGGTGTTTCCCCAAAAGAAGTTTTTGTATTATTCAAAAAATCTTAAAAAGATGTTCATCTGATCCCTTCCAGATCCCCTGAAAGTCAAGTTTCAGTGGAATTTTGAACCCTTTTGTTAAGACAATTTGTACAAATGCAAGCCCTTTAGTTTATTGGGAAACCCAAAACAAAATGTCAAATGCTAGGAAGTGTCTAAATAGGGCTGGATATGACCAGAGCAGGGGGTGGGGGGGCGGGGGGTGGAAATCATCTCTTGCATTTTTCATGCTCACACTCTAGTAATATTGCCTGAGGGAGCATCAGTTCATTAGGTTTAAATAGCACACTGTTGACTGCAAAATACTTCTGAAGAAGGTATCTACTTCATTTCATCGTTTTCATTTTAATTTAGGCAAGTTGTGATGGACTTCTTGGTAGACTGTCAAAATCTCCCCTCAAGAAGGTTCACTGGTCCTCATTCACCATGGAAGCTTGGTATTGTTTTGTGCAGTCATTTTTTAAGCTGTAGTCTCGATTGGAATCTAGTGACAGCCTGTGAGAAATGAAATCATTCTTATTTTAGAGCTTTCCCATAAAATTAGCAACGTCCCTATTTTTCTGTAGAGAGATTGATTTTTATGTCTCAGAGAATGATTTGGAAAACATTTTAAAGGCTATAGTTGCATCTGCAGCCTTGTTGTTCCTTACAGAATGAATAACAGGATTTTTAATGGCTCAGATCTATTTGAAGGGAGTTAGACTGTGAACCTCAGTCCAGTTGCTTCCTCGATTAATTTGCACCTCTCTTCCCCAGCCTGTGAGTCAAATCAGGTGCATTCTAGGGATGCTGAGATCCTGTGTGACTTGCACAACAGCCTTCTTCAGGCTTCTGGAACCCACCCACTTACCATCACTCTGAGCCACACTGCCATCTTTCTTTCTTGAATGCACACACTCACTCTGCTTCAGAGTTTGATTCTTTCTGTTTGTTTCCTTTTCCAGGAACGACCTCCCCACAGAGCTTCCAAGATTTAGCCCTTCTCATTCACATCAGAGCTAAAACATTCCTGTACCAAAGGTCCTCCTCAGCCTCCATAATGAGATCACCACAGCCATTCTCAGGACCACATTTTGTTTCTGGGTCTTTTGGTCTTCAAGTGTTTGTGTGCCGTTATGTGTTTGACTATAAAATGAGCTATAATGCAAGTGATACGGCAAAATGTAAGTATGAAGAATGAATAGACCTTGTGTGTTTAGTGCATGACCCTATGCCCAGCAGGCACATTTTAGCTATTCTCTGGCACAAAGTAGTTTATCAATAGATATTTGATAGAGAGTACTAAGTGGTATAGGTGGAATACAGTGGATGGATTAAAGTGGATTCCTCCTTCCAAAATAGAGGAGAAGATGGAAGGAGCGGGCCAATAGTGGAAAGTTGGGGAAATTGGAAGTTGCAAGGCCATTAGACAGCATTCCCTTCATGACTGAGAGAGGTGGGTTGGAATCCATATCCAGGTGAAGAGGCAAAAGCTTAGCAAGTTAACACATCTAACACTTGGAGTCACTCAGCTGACACATGGAAAAGCTGACACATGGGCCTTGGGGGTCAGTATGTCAGACTTGGGGTCCCTGCTCTGCCACTGCAGAGCAACTCTCTATAGACACTAGAGGCTCTGGCACCTACTGGTTTGGGTCCACGAGTCCTTCTCGTGAGATCTGTACTAAGATATTTCTCCTGAACTTAAAGATTAATTTTTGAAATCTCCTGAAATGCTCTCATTATGGACTGCATTGTTAAATCAAGATGATAATAACACTTACCTGGCCTGGGATGGGGGCCAGCAGAAGAGTCCATGCCTTCCACCTAGAACTATGTGAGACGCCAGTTTTAAACCCTGAAGCGACTACATAGATCTACATCTACAACTGTGTATTACCCTAGGGTTACTGTTAACATTAAATTCTACTAAACGGGAGCCAGAGAGATAGAACAGCAGGTAAGGTGCTTGCCTTGTATGAAGATAGTATAGGTTCCATTCCTGGTACTATGTATGGTCCCCTGAGCACAGAGACAGAAGTAAGCCCAGGGCACAGGGGTGTGCCCCCCAATAAAACAAAGAAAAACATTAAATGAGATTATGACACATGTTAAACACCCAAAATAATTATGTGCTTTGTTAAATGCTGGATATTGGCATTACAACTACTCTTATTGTTTCCAAAACTATTGTTTCTGAAGAATTTCTTTTCTTTCATAAACACTCCTCTGAATTCTACCTTCTACTGGGTGCCTGACATGATGCTCATTGTTCTAAAAGATATAAAGAGAAATATAAAATGATATACTAAAAAGTGTGTGTGTGCATGTGCATGTGTGTGTGTATGTGTGGCATCTTGGAAGTATGGAGAAGGGAATTGTGTCTACCCTTACTGAAGGGATTATAGAAAAGCTTTGTGGAGTAGTTGACATTTTAGCTAAGCTTTGAAGAATAGAATGAAATTTTTTATGGGATCATACCTGGCAATGCTCAGGAGTTACTTCTGGCTCTAAATTGAGGAATTACTCTTGGTGGTACTCAGGAGACCATATGAAGTGCTGGGGATCAAACCTGGATTGACCACATGCAAAGCCAGCACACTACCCACCATACTATTGCTCCAGTCCTGAAATTCTTCTTGATGGAGAAGTAGGGTGAAAGGGAAGTCTAATGAAATTCCGTCAAATGGGGTCTTTGTATGGAGTCCAGAGTTCTCATGGTTTAAATAATCTACTTACAGTTAAGAAAAAGAATTAAAGAAGAATTGATGGGGTAAAAAGACAGAAGCACTTTGAAATTTGAGTACAAATATGTATGTAACTAAATACAACTTTTCTGTCACATATAACATCTGTTTTTATACTGGCAACATTTTTTCAGGAAAAGAAACATGGATTTTTTTACTGTTTAATAGTCTGGAATCAAAATAACAAACTTCGTGGCTCTGGACATTTGTTTACATTCTAATTCTTAAGTCCCTTGTTTAAATACACAAAACATGGAAAGAGCTAACCATCTTTGCTACGTAGTTACTCTAATAATTAAATTTTCAGTCTTAAAAACACAAAAAAACCTACCCCACATAATAGAAGTTCTGGTAAAAACAGGTACTCAGTCAATATTTGCTTCTACTCCCAATTTATGGCATACCTATACTGACCACACTAACAATCCAAATTGAAAATTGCCAACTGATTTTGTTTTTACAATAACATACACACAGATAGCCTAACTATTTAATTAAATTACTACTTTAAGTGTAAAGCAGAATTATCCTTCTCTAAGATGAAATGATGAGAACTTGGGGGCCCCGAAGCTAGGAGCTCATCAATAAGATTAATTTTTATTAATTTAGACACTTGTTTGGTGTTTACTAAGGATCAAATACCTTAGTAGCCACTTGGGGTTTTTTTTTTTCCATTGACTTCACGAGAATAAGCTTCAGGGTGGGAATTCTTTCTGTTGCAGAAGAGGATGATTAAAGCTTGAAGAAATTAAGTAAATCTACTCAGTATCATGCTTCTGACAAATGACAACCCTAGGACTGGCTGAGTCCAACTCTACATGTTCATCCAGAATGTCTCTTGTAATATACAGGGGTAGGGGCTGCCAACCCAGAGCACACAGGTTTCAAGAACAGTGTAATGGGAAATAGAAACTGTCCATGGTCCTGATGTTTTCTTTTATGGAACTCAAGCATCATTTTGATTGACTTCTGTCAGTTTACTGTTCGTCTCGGTATCTATCCCTCTCTCATTTTTGGTATAAGAAATTCTTGTGTTTCCTCTCCTACCTACATCTCTCTCTTGGTCTACTCCAGGAAGAGAAATTGAGGATCAGAATCTTAGGAGGATTTCCCAACCTAGACAAAGTGTTCTGCAGGGTGGGGATGGGAAGACTCCATCCCCCTTCCTTTCCATCTGGTGCCCTCCTCTGCCTTCTCCTCCTGGCATCAGGCACAGACCTTCTGCTTTCCTGCCTGCCAGACTGATGCATTCTTCAAGCCCAGAACCACTTAGAAATAATTATTTTAAAAACAAATAAACTCTTCTTCTGTGATCTTTACTCTCTTCACATCTGCACTGAGCAGCAGCTATTTTTACTCACCCTCGCTCCTGGCAGGTCTCTTTGGAAAGTCACTGTGACATTTTATGAGGCCTGGCCTGGCATTCATCTGAAATATTTTTTCAAAAACATCCTGCTTTGGAGAAATGTCAGCGTTTATGGCACATCCACAGGGATGTATCAGCAGAGGAAAAGATTCACTCAAGAAAGTCCCCACTTAACAAAGAGTGGACTTGTAGGCAGGTGCAACCTCAAGCAGAAAAGCATGCTGTGGCATTCTAGGAAAGAATGGTAGCAGAGTCCCATGTATGTGCTGAAAACATATAATGAGGATCTGCACATCACTAGAAGTGATGTGGTGTTCAGAACAAATTAGGGAGGGAATTGGGGTCAGTCAAGTCCAACTGCTTTGGACTTGACCAAGTTATAACATTCCTCTTACTCTGAGGCATTTATACACAGCCCCCTGCATGTTAATGATGGAGGAGTATGACCATGTGGGTGAAAAGGATACTCAGATTCTAGTCCAAGTTTTGTTACTCAGTTTTTGTTTGATCTCTAACAACATATATCATCTATCTTTGTGGCTGATTTCATACAATAGCATGAACTGGGAGCACTGGATAGCCCTTCTAGTCCTTAAATTCTTTGAATCAAAAATAAAGTCATGAAGATGAACGCTTATCAGAGTGCCACTTACTGGGAAAGTCAAAAGGAAGTCATTTTCATCCATTCATTATTTTGTTTATCCATCATTCATCTCACCCATACACCCACTGACTCATCCATCCATTGATCCATCCATTAATATATCCATATCCATACACAGATCTATTTGCATCCCCATTCAACCTTCTACTCTCCCAACCATTTAGTGAGAACTTTACCAATGCCAAAGAACTAGGTTCTAGAAAGTCTTTCAATCCAAAGACCTGTATTCAAAAACTGTTTTGTGAAAGGGTATAGTAGCCCACGTCCTATGTGATTGCTGATCATTTTGGTAGTCACACCCTTCTGAAGACCATGCTCCCATAACACCTGTGTGCACATGCACGTATGTGTGTACATGCATGTATGTGTGTGTACATGCATAGGTGCCTAGCTCTCTTTAGATATTGCAAAGAAACATAGTCTATGTAGAGGCCTGGCCTACAGGGAATTTGGATCTCTCTATAACAACCCACAAAGAGTACGATCCTTCCAACAACCACATGAATGAGCTTAGATATGTACCTACTCCCATTCGTGCTGGTCGACAGCTTGAGCATAATCTCCTGAGCTAGAATCACTCCCCTAAGGCTTTCCCTGATTGCCCACCTGAGTGTCTATGAATAGATACTCTTTTCTAGTTTCAAGAACCCGAATTTGGGGCTAATTTGTAACACAGTAACAAATGTGTAACACAAAAGGAAAAGGAAAATACGACCTTATAGAATTATTACTTTTTTTGAAAATCCCTAACCTCAAAAGATATAAATATGTCATAGTATTCACACAACTGAAGCAAAAATGTTATGAAGGGATAAAATAGACAAATTTGCCTGTGAGTGTAGAGGAAGACAAGTTCACGGAGATAAAAGGGAAAATGTATATATCTTATCTCGAGAATATTTCAGGAGAAATGTCTTTGAACTGGATTCTGGAAGATAGGTGAGAGTTCAGGGTACAAATGAAAAGATATAACAAATGCCAAGGTTATTATAGGCCAAAGTCAACCAGTGGGTGAAATTATATACATTAAGAAAAAATTGTAGCCTAATGTAATGGTAAGGATCAGAACTAAAGGCCCCAAGTGATCTACAAAGGCAAGTATCCTTTACCTTTATTCCATGTTCTTCAAGCTTTATTTTTTGCAACTTTTATTGTTTATTCAAGCATCCTATGTAGCAAAATGTCCTTACTTATCTTTAAATGGGATAGGTTTTTTTGTTTGTTTGTTTTGGGGACCACAAGTAGTGATGCTCAGAGGTTACTTCCAGTTAGGTACTCAGGAATTACTTCTGGCTCTGTGCTCAGGGACCATTCCTGGCAATACTTGGGATACTGTATATAGTGCTGTGGGTTGAACCACAGACTACTTGCATGCAAGACAAGCACCTTACCCACTGAACTATATCTCTCTGGTCCTAAATAGATGATTTTTATAAATTTATACTCTTATTCTGGGCTGGAGCGATAGTACAGTGGGTAGGACGTTTGCCTTGCACGTGGCGGACCTGGGTTCAATTCTTCCATCTCTCTCGGAGAGCCCGGCAAGTTACTGAGATTATCTCGCCCTCACGGCAGAGCCCGGGAAGCTACCCATGGCATATTCGATATGTCAAAAACAGTAACAGCAAGTCTCCCAGTGGAGACATTACTGGTACCCGCTGGAGCAAATGATGAGCAATGGGATGATAGTGATACACTGATACTATTATCCTAAACATTACATTTCATAAAATCATAGACTTGATCACTGTATCAGTGTCATCCTATTGTTCGTCGATCTACTCGAGCGGGCACCAGTAACATCTCTATTACACTCAGCCCTGAGATTTTAGCAGCCTCTCCTTACTCATCTTTTCCAACGATTGGGGGCTCTTACAGGGTCAGGGGAATGAGACCTATTGTTACTGTTTGGGGATATTGAATACACCAGGGGTAGCTTGCCAGGCTCTGCCATGAGGGAGGGATACTCTCGGTAGCTTGCCGGGCTCTCTGAGAGGTATGCATATATCTGTTACTGTATTTTGAATATGAATATGCAACAGGGAGCTTTCCAGGCTCTCCCAAGTGGGCAATAGACTCTCAGTAGCTTGTTAGGTTCTCTAAGAGAGAGAACTAGGCTATTAGATAGGGAGTTTGGTTTTATAGTCTCTGGATGTTGGCCGTTGATGGGATTACATGGAGCCGGGGGCATTCTCTGGGTATGACTGCCTAGCTACTGGAAAATGGGGGATCTGGAGATGAAAAAGGCCCAGTCCCAATCCGAGCTTCCTTGGAGATCTCAGCCCTGGGTCCCTCACACCTGGGTTCCTCTGCCGGATCTCCCCTGCGTGAGGCTCGTTTGAATAGATTTGATAGGCTATTTATATTTATGTTAATAAACATAAATGGGTAATCACTCAATTTAAAATGTGTTTCTGTAGACATCCCCTAAAATCCCATAGAAGTGAGGTTTAGGGGTACAAGTGGAGTTCAGTACAGGTTCAGCATTCTTCGACACACACTTGGCATGTGGTATCAGTGACAAGAGAGTTGCCCTGATAGGAGATAAGTTTGGGTGGAGTCAACTAACTGGAAGTCCCTTGATGTCACTATCTCTGGTGTCAGTTACCCCAGAGATTTCCCTTCCCTCACTCTGACTAGTTCCAGTCCATTCATTTACCACACACTGGATTCTGTCTCCCCAGTAACTCTTTATCTCCCATCCCCATTCCTTTTATACAAATCTTCCCCCACAGGAACTGTTGTTTGTTCCATCCACCATGACAGTACATCCTGTGCCCAGGACTTTCCTCTGACCTGTGATTGCAAGTCTAGTCAGCTGAGTCCCTTGCTCAAAATCTACTCACTGAGTAAAGAATAAAAATGTAATCTTAGCCTTGTGCTTTGGGTCCTTGAGACCGAGGACACTCCATACCTGTCCAGCTTCATTTCCTGCCCTTGGCCACCTACAACACATACTCAAGCCTACTTCTGGCTCTAGCAACTGGGAAGGATTTGCACTTACCTAAATAAGTCTCGTATGCACACCTGGTTACTTTGAATAGGTCACATTCTCTCCTGGCAAGTCCTGCTAACCGGTTAGTTTGAGCCAGTTCACTATCTGGGTTTTCCATAGATTCCTTGATTCCCTCCTAGACAGACATTCCTTCCACAGGAATACTGTTTTTCTGGGCACAAATCTTCATCACTCACGCTGTAGTTATACTGTCTCTGATATCCCACCTCCAATACTAGACTATGAAGACACAGTTGGGAGTGCTAAATCTATTCCTCTGTCTTTAATACCCATTCCATAAATGCTTTTCAAATGTATACAAGGCCTAAAGGGACACAGGAGCAAGTCTGTGGTTTTGCTATAATAATAAAGAAGTAAATTCTAGCTTCACCTTCTGCTGATGAAATTCTCCTTTCCAGTGGCAAGAATAAACAGCCCAAGTAGTGCTATTGATAGCATATGGGAGTGGCAGGTGCTCTGAACCTTGGCTGCACAGGTGGTGGAGAATAGTGAGATGCTGGTCATTGCATCCTGTATCCTATAAAGTTTGATGTTTTTTGATGAACACAAGCCAATTCTCTGTCTGCTGCTGGCGGCAGGTTTACTCAACATGGTTTGCCTTTTTGATTTGAAAACCTAATATTTTTCATGGATTTGATTTGGTTCCACTGGGATGCCAAGATAAGCCGTTCAGTCTCAGCTGTTGAGCCGGCTCTAATGGCTCTTATCTGCTCTACACCCAGCAGTGAGTGGTTCTCAGGCCTCAGCCCCAACTTGGAGGCTGGCACAGGCCTCCTGTAGACAAGTCCGTTCAGGTGGCTTAGAGAGCCCTGGTGAGAATTCGGAGGCTGTCAATCTCCCGGGCCAATAGATCAGGTTGCCCTGAACTTGCAAGCTTCCTGCTTTTACTACGTGGTCTAGCCTAATTGGGCTTCCACCCCTAACCCACAATGGCTTTCCTGGGCTGCTGGAGTGGGATGTCTCATCTGCATCTGTATCTGGCTTTTTTTTTTGGGGGGGGTGCGGGGGTGGAGGATCAGGGGAGGATGCCCTGTTGTTCTTGTGTCTGTATCCCTTGAATGAGCTTGTGATAATTACTGTTTTGCTGATGCTTAATCCTGTTTCAACCATTAGCACCTCCATATCCCTTATTATATTTAATTCCCATAGCAGCTTTATGAGTCTGACATGATTATTCCCTCCATTTAGTAGAAGTGGAAACTTGCACCCAAAGAGATTAAGGAATTTATCAATGCCAGTGTTCCTCTGTCTCAAGAGACCTGGTGGTTGGGGCTGGAGTGATAGCACAGCGGGTAGGGTGTTTGCCTTGCACGCGGCCGACCCGGGTTCGATTCCCAGCATCCCATATGGTCCCCTGAGCACCGCCAGGGGTAATTCCTGAGTGCAGAGCCAGGAGTGACCCTTGTGCATCGCCAGGTGTGACCCAAAAAGCAAAAAAAAAAAAAAAAAAAAAGAGACCTGGTGGGGCTGGAGGTGAAGTCACTGACACCATGTCCCACATTTATGATGAGGCACCACCTTACTGGCACTCCATCAGCTATATGTGGAAAGAACTTGGTGGTTCATGGGAGCAGGCAGAGATGTGTATGTTCTCCCCACTCAGTGTGCTCTTGACTGCTGGGTAGGGGCTGTACCAGAGGACCTCCTGGAAGGCACAGCTGTCTCCGCCCAGCTGCTAAAGACCCTGGCCTCAAGACTGGGCTCCTGTAGCAAACTCTGTGGGCACAGAATTTGTGTCTCTTGGATTAGGCTTAAAATGTGAAGGCACTTCAGGAGAAGACTGGAGGAGAGACATTTCATTCCAATGGGAACGTTGTTTTCATCAACTCTCAGATTAGTGTACAGCTCTCTTAATTGGAGGAACCTGAGGGGAATTAGAAGGCTACTCTGCTCTTACAAAATATCTTAGAAAATGAAGTGGGTAGGAAGCTGGAAGCTAGCTGTGTGTCATGTTTGGGTCACATTAATACAAGCAGAGTGCATAGATTGCAGGAAGGGATTGATGCTGGAATCAGCGACTTCCACTTGATTCCAGGGGGATCGAGGGCAATGTTTTCCTAGGATAAAAGGCAAGGTATAAGAACTCCAGGTAGAGAGCCCCAAACCAGGTCTTTCTATATCTTGAATTGAGCAAATGGACATCGGTTCTGGATGCACAAAGCAATAGAGTGCTACTCATTCCCTGAGAAAAATTGCCAGGTCAGGAGCACCAGTGCCCCCTGCCCCGGGCTTTGGTAATACCCAGAAAAGAGGTCCAGTATCCCCACAGCAATACTGAAGATCTCAGGTTGCTCCCACAACTGAAAATACCTGAATAAACTGTACAAATCTGCACCCAGGAACCTTGCCAAACAAAGAAGGGGTTCAAGACTTAGAAGGGCCCCTGATATATATATTCATTACTTCCAAATTCAACTTACAGGCAATTGGGGTAGCCTTAGAAGCCCAGACCTCCTTCCATTCAGCAGCCTGCATAATTTCCAGGGGTTCCTACCGGTGTCCCTAGGGTCCTTGTGCAAATTGCATCTGCTCACGCTTCCGCTCCCCACTCCTCAGAGATGCTCCATTATTGGGGAGCCTCACAGAGTCTCATTTCTGACACTGCCTCTGGTTATTTTCTCACCATTGCCTTCTTTGCCTTGCCCCTTGAGGCAGCCATATGCTGATAGTTCCTGGAAAAGGTAGGCATGGGTGGTTTTACCTAGTTCCCAGGTGATAGGAAGCATCACTGGCAGGTTGCATAGCCCCTGAGATCTTTGCTCACCCCGTTTCTACTGTGCATTCTTTGCTTCTATTCATGCTTTCAGGCCCTGGCCTCCATGTACCTAACTCCTTAAGGCCTGCCTTTCCCCTCTCATTTACCTGCATCTCAGAAGAGCATCCCCACCCCCGCAATGAATACCACCCATGGGGATGTCCAACATGCACCCTTGGGTTCACTCTTGTCTCCCCAAGGGCCAGACATCTCAGCTCTCTGTGATGTGCTATTAACACTTAAAGCAACTGTGGGGGCCCTGGGAGGCAAGTGGGAGCACACAGTCCCTGCTGTGTGACCTGCACCCTACTCCCTCCTCTGTCACATGGGGATGATCTTCCCACTTCCCTCTCTCGGGAAATCACATGTAAAAATTCAAGCCAAGTGTCTTTGTTTCACTGCCCGGTACAATGTGGACACTATAAATGTCAGTTCATGCTATTATTACTGAAGTCGTTATCATAATTAGCATCATCTTCTTTTTGACTCAGGAGGAATCTGGCACCTACTGTATCACTGCATCACTGTCATCCTGTTGCTCATCTATTTGCACGATCAGGCACCAGTAATGTCTCCATTGTGAGACTTGTTGTTACTGTTTTTGGCATATCAAATAGGCCATGGATAGCTTGCCAGGCTCTGCTCTGCAGGTAGCTTGCCGGGCTCTCCGAGAGAGGCGGAGGTATCGAACTCGGGTCGGCTGCGTGCAAGGCAAAAGCTCTACCCGCTGTGCTATAGCTCCAGCCCCTGGCACCTAGAAGGTAATAAAAAAATCCTCAAGAGGGAAATGGAAGGTTCAACTCCTGGAGGGATGCAACCAGCTGTTGGATTCTATCTGCTAATAAATAAGTTGAAGGTTGGAGCGATAGGACAGCAGGTAGGGTCCTTGCCTTGGATGCGGCTGACCTGAGTTTGATTTCTGACACCACATATGGTCCTCTAAGCATTGCCAAGAGTGATCCCTGAGCGCAGAACCAGGGCTGAGCACTACTGGGTGTGTTTCCCTTACCCCTCGTAAAAAGCCATAACTATTAGGCAAATCAATGAGTGAGCAAGTGTGGATGAAGTATTACCCCCAGATTGGATGGACGTTGGTGAGTTGAGGGGCCCAGAGAGCAGTATGGAGGCTGCCCAGTTCTGTGACTGTCACCCAAGATGATACTGCCAAGGATGGCAGAAGGGGGCATCAAGGAGACATCATGGCCAAGAAGCCCACAGGTAGAGTGGCACCAACCCCTTTGGTCAGGAAAGTAATTGGGGAGGAGCAGTATTTTGAGAGTTCTAGTGATCTTTAAGGTGACTGAAGTTTTCTGTAATTATTTCCTTTGTACTCATTTTGTCTTTAGGAGGGTGTGCTGTTTTTAGAGGTCTGTTTCATGCCGGTCTGTCTCAGCTGTTCCCATGAGAAGCAGGAAAAGGGATTGAACTGGAATGAAAATGATGCTGCGGCTGAGTGAGGACCACATGGGCGAGGAAGAGGCATCCAGATTTGGGGAATGCTGGCTCTGCAACTGTCTGTGCCTTTGTTTCCTCTCAATAAGATGGGAGTGAGGACAATACACACTGAAAATGGCTATGGGGAAGCCCAGATGAGATCTTGCCTAAGGATATTGTGTGCTTAGGATGTCTGTAGTCATAAAGGCTAGGCAGAAGTTAAAGGCATTGGGGGATAACACTCATAGGTGTGGGGTGCACAGAAGGAAGTAGGAGGGGTCAAGTTCTATGAGCCCCAAGAAACAAGTGAATTCTGGAGCACTGAAACTAGGAATACCTGAGAGTCTTTATTGAGGATGTGTTTTGTTCACCTGGAAGAATCTTTCTTCTTTGAACATAAGGAAAGCTTCCATTATGTGGGAACTTAAGGACCATTTTTAAATAGTTGGCGATGGCCCAGAGATATAATACGGGTGTTAAAGTACTTGCTTCGCATGAGACTGACCCCAGTTAGGTCCCTGGAGCCTGACACGGTCCCCCCCAGGAGTGATCTCTGAGCCCAGATCCAGGAGAAATCCCTGAGCACCACCGGGTGTGGACTCCAAACAAAAACAAGAACTCAATATTTGATGAATGAGATGAGGGAGAAATTATTCAGGACCAGTTGTTCTCCATTTGCTTTCCAAGTCTCAGCTGCTCTGGTTCAAAAATGGGGCAAGAATCCCACAGATTTTGAGAAGAGGCAACATGACAGAGGTTCCTTATGGTGTGGCCCTGGGAAACAGAACTGAATTCAATTTCTGGTTAGGTGTGTGGCTTTAGGAAAATTACCTAACTTCTCTGAGGCTCAGTGTTCTCATCTGAAAGATGGTCTTAATTCCTCAGAGAGATTTTGTAAAGATTAAGTGAGAGAATGTATAAAAAAATTGTTCTTACCTGGTACATGGGTAATAATATGTGATGGGTTAATTACCCTTAAGTATAGTAATACTTCTCATAATAATAACTTTAGCTGTAATAATTATATAGTGCATTGAAGCAATGCGCTAACAGTGTTTCTGAATGCCATTACTGTGGAGGAGGTAACAAATCTATTGTGTTTCTTAGATTGAATTTGGAGCTGGGAATGGGGAAGTGCTGTCTACACTGGCACTCCGGCTTGCACAAAGTGTGTTCTGTGTTGCAGTTTGGAGGCTAATCAAAAGGGTACCGTGCCCCCATCCCGACCTAGTAGAAGGATGGCATGTGCTTTGGCAGGCCCGCTGCCCAAGTTTCCGTCCTCTTCCTGGACCAAGCTTGCCTCTGACATCACACGGCAGCAGCAAGTTAAATAAAAACTGGCTCCTGCTGATTTAGTACTTGGTTCCTACTCACTGACACCAGAATCCCCACACATCACCTTGCTCTTCATCAGTTTTTCCTCCCTCCCTCCCTCCCTCCCTCCCTCCCTCTCTCTCTCCCTCCCTCCCTCCCTCTCTCTCTCCCTTCCTTCCTTCCTTCCTTCCTTCCTTCCTTCCTTCCTTCCTTCCTTCCTTCCTTCCTTCCTTCCTTCCTTCCTCCTTCCTCTTCTTTCTTTCTTTCTTTCTTTCTTTCTTTCTTTCTTTCTTTCTTTCTTTCTTTCTTTCTTTCTTTCTTTCTTTCTTTCTTTCTTTCTTTCTTTCTTTCTTTCTTTCTTTCTTTCTTTCTTTCTTTCTTTCTTTCTTTCTTTCTTTCTTTCTTTCTTTCTCCATACCCAACAGTACTCAGAGCTTACTCCTGGCTCTATGATCCAGAATCACTCCTGGAGGAAACCTTGGGGAACCATATGGGTGCCAGAGATTGAACTCAGACAGGGTATGTGCAAGGTAAGTGCCTTATTCCACTGAACTATATCTCCATTCATTAATCAATTTTTTAAAAAATGTTCTCACTTTACATAAGGAGAGTGGGGGCAGGGTTTGTAAAAAAAACTTGTTCAGGCCACAGGGAATGATCAGAAGGACGAGAGTTTGGGAGACTCAGGGTGTTTGTGCGGCAATAGGTACAAGGCTCATGAGTGTCACGTATCCCCGTGGTTCTACACTTCATCTCTTAGTGGCACCCACCCCTGTGTGTCACCAGAAGAATAAGGGAGTTTAGTGGAAGTAGCAGAATTTCTGCCTCCATGATACCTCAATTCTCCAAACTCTGGCCAGGGCGATGTCTATGGGAGTCACTGAGTAAGTGTCCCTCTTCCTCAGAGAGGTGCATAAAGCCAACTGTCCCTGGATAACCAGAGCCTGCCAAGGACCTCCTGGCCATTGTGAAGATGTCCCTGGGATCAGTGAAGTTTCTCATAGGAGCAAGTTCCCACTGCTTCAAACTGTAGGCACCCCAGCAACACAGGCCAGGTCATAGGAAAGGCAGGGCCAGAGAGGGAGGAACCAATGGACAGGTCCCTCATCTTCAAAAATGGACAGGGCCTCATCTCCCTCCTCCCAATGTCCATTGAAAGCAAAGGGCCCACACTTGTGTCACTGAGTATCCACTTCTGTGCTTTGGAAAGCCTGACTGGGCCCTGCATACCTTACTTTTATGATGCATCTGTCAGACTGATCAAAACAGGCTACATTTCCCCTCCGCTGCTTTGGGACTGTGCCATTGTGTCATATCCATCTCTCTCTCTTTCTCTCTCTCTCCTTTTCTCTCTCCCCCCTCTCTCGTTTACCCCTCCCACCACCACCATTTAGGATCTGCTCAGTCACTCATCATAGATGATGAGAGAATATTTGATCTTTGTCTCATGATCTGACATAGAGGTCCAACAACCCAATGACTGTGGGGTTCTGCCTCCTTCCTGATTCCAAAATTCATATTCAATGAAAGGCTTCCATATGGGGAGGCTTCCAAAGGCACTGCAAGACATAATTCTGGAGCCTACTTCTGTGTCTCGGGCTTCTACCCCACACACAGACTCTCCAGGTTTTCCTCAAACCCAGAGAACTGCTGGGGCCCACAGCCTGTTCTCCTGCAACAAGCTTGTAACAGTCTGACATCCAGTGCAGGTGTGTCTCAGAACAGAGCCTGCTCCCAGTTTCTCCCCTGCTGGTTCTCACATGCACATCACAAGCTCTCATCCCCTACTGTCCAGACTCCAAACTTCAGAGTAATTGGCTCTGCCTGCTAAGATAACCCCTTCCTTTGGGGCAAACTATCTCTTGATCCCTTCCTAATCCCAGCCTAACCTATCCAGTTTTCACGGATATGGCCATACCCGCATCTTCCACCCAGCACCTTGTTGGGTTCACCATAGCCTATGTCATGACTCTTTCAATAATCATGTATTTCTGCAAAATGCATTTACTAGAGTATTTTGCATGCCAGCTCTGACACTTGATGTCAGTAGGTTGTTTCAAGAGAAACATGTTAATTATCCTGGTGCTGTTGGCCCTCTGGTCTAGCGGAGAAAGGAGATTCTGGTCAACAAACTGGCAAATAAGGAAATAGAAGAATAGATTCTGGCAAAGAGTGGTTATGTTGGGCAGATAAGTATGAGGGCATTTCTGTAATCTTCGAAGCTTTACAAGCATGAAGCAAGTAGTAAAAGAAGTCGATATTATAATAAACAAACAAAATACTAGTTCTCATCCAAATCTGGGACTTCATCACAAATCACTGTTCCTAAAGCAAACAAGTGTGTGTGCGATGACGCCTGATATGGAGAGAAAAAGGACCAGGGTGGAGTTAGAGGGAAATGCACATTTGCTGTGTTTGTAGCCATGGTTAATGATGCATCACAGATTACTTAAGAAGATCTTTAACACTATGAGTTGCTTTAAGTACTTTGTTTCATTGAACATTCTAGGCATTGTTAGCCTCATTTGCAGAAACGGGAATTTAGGGCTGAGGATCTGGGACTCTGGCAGGTAGTTTTGCCCTCTGGCTGGTGGGTCCATTTCTCCAGGAAAAACCACTGTCTGCGTTAAGGAGGGTTAGCACATCATAGCAGTGCTGGTGAAAACCTAAAGTGGAAGGCAGCATTTAATCTTCTTCTCTGCAGGTAAATTGTTGGCACATGTATTTTTAAACTCCTGTGGATATGCAAAGAATCCTTAAGGAAGACAGTTTAATAAACAGAGTGACGAGAAGACAGGTGAATTTATTTTTAGCATTCCTCTGTATAGAGAAAGCACCACAGAAAGAACAAGAAATTGCCCTGCAGAAGGGGGAGGCTAAGAACTGAGAATGGGGAGCTCACAGCACTTCAGTCCTCACTGGCAGGGCCCCCTTAGAACAGAACCTGTCTCCACAACCGTTTTGAGAGACTCACCTCAAACACCCTCCCCACCCTAACCTAGATGCTGCAACTGAAAACTTAGAGAAGGGTGTAAATGTTCTTCATGCGATGGAGAGGACTGGGGGGATGGATCAGTCCCCCTCCCCCACAGGAATGGTATAGAGCCATCGCACTGACAAGCCATCTGATTGGAACTGACACGGACCACATCCATGAAATGCTGTTTGGCAAAGCGAGCGAGTTGTAGAACCACTTTGTATTAACTTCTTTTATATTCCAAAAAATGGCATGGAGAGGGATGATTGTACGCAGTTACATGATGTGCATATATGCATATTAATATCCCCCAAATGCTAGCACATACAAAGAAAATGTGTGGAGGGAAAGATGTCAAAATGTTACAGGGAGTGGGAGAATTTCATGGTTTTAGTCACGCATTCCTGCCACACTCTCTTTATGAGGATAGTCTTGATTTGAAAAAGAAAAGACCATTATAAAGGAACAGAATTATTATACACCTCCCCCCCCACCCGTCCCCACCCCTGCCAACACATAGAGTCCCTCCAGCGTGATGAAGAGACCAGGGTGAAGAAAGGGCGATCTCCAGAGCATCTCATTACCTCGCCATGTGCCAGGCCATCTGGTCCCCAACCTCCGTCTCAGGCCACCTTCTTGTCCTGGAAAGCTAACAGGGCCCACGTGGCTGGCTCAGAAGCCAGTGACAATTTGAGGCTGATGCCAGCCCCTTCTTTTCCCTCTCCACAGGTTGCCCTGATTTCTTCTTCATGCCCTTGTGGGGGGCAAGTATCTCTTTGGATATGTGTTTGCACATATAGCACATACACCCATCAGATTCACACATGTGCACATACTAATCACTAAGGCTCACCAACGCACTAGTGACCCAGGCAACCATTCACTGTGCAAACCCCAAGCTCTTGGGGAGTTGAGCAATAGCAGAACAAATAAGGGACTTGCCTTGTACAGGGCCAATTTGGGTTCACTCCCCAGCATCCCATATGGTCCCCCAGGCACTGCCAGGACAAATTCCAGGAATAACACCCCCTCCCCATTCTCCCCAAACATCTTTGGGTGTGGCACCAAAAAAACAATCAAACTCCAAGCTCTTAAAAATCCAGCCACAGGGCAAGAGTACAGACACATGCACTGCACACACATAAACACATCTGTCCACAAATACCACATACCTGTCAATTATCTCCCGCTTTGAGGAAAAGAGATAGGTGCAGTTCCAGCCCTTCCTACCCCCATGCCTCCAAGCCCCCCACGCCCCACAGCCTACTCACAGGACCTTTCAAATACAAAGCTGCTTTTCTCCCCACCCCTTCTCCTCCTTCTTTCCCTCCTTTTCCTCCTCCCCCTGCTCTCCCTTCTGTACTGCTGCTGTTCTTACCAAAGCTCCTTTTTCTGAAAATTACATTTTTTCTTCTTAGCAATAGAGGCCAAACCAAGCACACCGAGGCAGATTCTGCCCAGCAATTAAAAAGCTGCCCAGGGTTGAAAGGAGCAGGTTTCTCCCTGATTGTTTTATCCACCCTCCATCTGTCTACCTGGCTGTTTCCCACTGCCCCTCCCAAGGCAACAAGCTGGCACCCGAAGTGTCCTCTGGTGCAAGCAACCCGGCCTGCTAGTGTCCATCTTCAGCCCTGTCCTCCTCCTTCCTCATTAGCAGAGCTGGCCTGCTCTGGCCACTCTGACCTCCCCAAGGTTCTAGCACGCCACCTCACGTCCACCGGCCACAATAGATTTGGGGACAGGAAGATCTGAAAAGGGGATCTTCAGGATCAGAAAGCAACTCTACCCCTAATGCCACTGGCCCCAGGGTGAGTGGGAAGAAGCTTGTCCACATCTTTGTTCTCAAACTTTCATAAAAGGGCTCAGGGTGGATAAGAAATCTCTTTACTTTCAACACTCGTGGTTCTTCAGAGTCAGTGCTGCTAGCATGCCCGAGAAAGCACCAATTGATAAAGTGCCATCTGCCAAGGAGCCATAGCAGGTGGACAGAGAGGGAGACCCATTCTCTTGGTACAGGTGGCACATATGCACCAGTTTGCATGCACCCCTTGTGTTTCTTCTCCTTAACTGAGACTTGCTACATGCAGAACCCAGTGATGGGACCTGGGGACTGCACCCCAAGAATCCTAGCTGAGTAGAGGCCCAAAAGGCTGCTTCCTGACAACCTCCTGGACTGCCTTAGCCCCAGGCCACCCCAACCTCTCTTTGCTGCCCAAACATAGCTGATCCTGCAAGAAAAAAGTGCAACCAGATTAGTATCTCTGTACCTGCCCTCAGGCAAGGATGGAGGGCAGGGAGCTGGTCCTTCCAGTGTCCTTTTCCCTCGGCTGTCAGACCAAGAGTGAGGGAGTCTCCTGCAGGACTGTGTTTCAACTGCCCCATACTAACAGGTTGGCAGACACCCGCTTCCAGGCCCTTCCTTCTCTGCACCCAGAAAACAATAGAGAAGGGACCAGTATGACAATAATAGTTGGAAGTGATCACGTTGGACAAGAACTGAGTGTCACTTCAGACAAGTACTGAAAGTAGGTAAAAGGAGATACACGATAACCTTTCAGTATCTGCATTGCAAACCACAATGCCTGAAAAAAGAGAGAGGCGAAGAGGTAGAGGGAAGAGAAGAAGAGAAGGAGGAAGAAGAGGAGAAGGAGTAGAAGGAGAAAGAGAAGGAAGAGGAAGAGGAGGAAGAGGAAGAGGAGGAAGAGGAGGAGGAGGAGGAGGAAGAGGTGGAGGAGAGAATAAAGGAGGAGGAAGAAAAGGAAGAGGAAGAGGAAGAGGAGGACGAGGATGAGCAGGAGGAGGAGGAAAAGAAGGAGGAAGAGGAGGAGAAGAAGAAGAAGGAATGTCTGCATAAAGGCAGGTTGGGGTGGGGAACTGGGGGGTGAGAGCCCGGGAACATTGGTGCTGGGAAATGTACACTAGTGAAGGAATGGGTGTTGGAACACCACATGACTGAAACCCAATCATGAACAGCTTTGTAATGTTCTATCTCTCAGTGCACTGTAGCACTGTCATCCCATTGTTCATCAATTTGTTTGAGCAGGCACCAGCAACGTCTCCATTGTGAGACTGTTGTTACTATTTTTGCCATATTGGATACCTTACCGGTAGCTTGTCAGGCTCTGCCATTCGGGTGGGATTCTCTTGGTAGCTTGCCAGCTTCTCTTAGAGGGACAGAGGAATCGAACCTGAGTCAGTTGCATGCAAGGCAAACATCCTACCTACTGTGCTATCGCTCCAGTGATTCAATAAAAATAAGGTAAAATAAGAATTTTAAAAAGATGCTGCTGGAGTCGGTGGGCCTGACGTGACTGACATGATTGGGCCCTGACAGGGCTCAGCAGGGAGACACGGCCTGTGAGGTGCGAGGAGGTGTGCTCAGAGGAGATGAGGCAGGAGAGAAGCGTGACAGGCAGGGGCAGGTGGTCTTCAGACTTGGTCTTCAGATGCTCTGCTGAGGGCCTGTTATCAGGAGCCCCCCAGAAGCCACCCACTTATTTCCACCAATTCTATTTCTCAGGGAGCTTCTTATTTCCTGCCATTCCCCCAAGCCACTTGTCTCCTGCTCTTGACTTGCTGCATCGCCCCTTCCCCACCCGCAAAAGATAAATTCCCTGTTTTGTCTTGACTCAGGCCCTAGTCTTAGGAGCATGAGCTCCGCTGGGCCCACCATGTGAGAAATAAATCCTACTCCGGAAGCTTCTGTGAGTGAGAGTTTTGTCCTTCCCAGTCTTTATCCAAGTAAGGGCCACATCCCCTAACATGTCTCGGGGTCTGGCTCTCAGAGATTGAAAATGAGGTCATGCTTGTGGCATAAACTGGCAAGTCTTGTGTGGCATGAGAAATCATGGCTGAAGAACATCAGCAGACAAGTCTCTGACTTTATTTGCTCTCAAGGTCTGTGCGATAAAATGACAAAACCAAGCGGTGTGTCTTCAAAGTCGTCACCTCCCCTCCTGGGCCTTTTGTCAGAGCACCAAAAGTCCTCTTGCCCTGGGAAGCTTTTGCTCTCTCCCCTCTTTCAAAATAGGCTCTAAGAAAACATATCCTGTGCCCGCCAGGGTGCTTTTAAGTCAAAAGGTTCCCTCTCTGATATCCTGAGCAGTGGCCTTTTTCTGTGAATATGAAATTTCCAAATAGGAACTGCCCTGAGCTGGCTGCCTCCTTGGGAGGGTCAGGACTGGTTAATGTGCCACACAGGAAGCCCTGGGTCTCCACGTTTCTTCCCCATGGGAAACTCACTTCAGTTCCAACCTAATCAAGAAGTAACTATTCTTGCCAAACAGGGCTGGCAAACAACCACTCCTCTGCCCTACCCTGATGATGGCCTAGAGTGCAGGTTAAGAGAAAAGCCAAACAGAACAAAGCTCTCCCATGTTTAGCAAATAGAGCCAGCAGCCAGCATTTGGCGGAACTTATTGGAGGGAATAAAAGCCTCTGGAAAAAAAATCAATGTCTAATGATTATACTTAAAGTGCCCTTTGGACAATTGCATTAGCAGAGTTGGAGAATAGTCTGTGAATAGGAAGGAGGGCCTGATAGAAGAAAGTGGCTGTAATAGGGACAAAAATTACCCAGGTATGAGTCTTTCTGAAGTCCCCTGCTCCCCTGGCATCTATGGGAGGAGTTTTGTGCCTTCCTGTGTCCAAGCTTGGCCTCTTCTTGCAAAGATTTCAGGTAAGGGATGTAGTCACGATAGCCCTGAGGAAAACAAAGAGGTGTTTGATTGACATCGTAAAGAGATAGGAGGAGAAAAGGGAGGGGGAGAGAGAAAGGCCACAGGGCTGCCATGAGGATTGAGGGCTGAGGGGCAGACCTTTGGGGTGCATAATAAGGAGGGAGAGATTATTTAAGGTGCGACAAGTGGTGAGACTGAGGAGATTTTTCTAAAAGCAAGCATGCACACCCACCTTTTGCATTTCATCTAATGGTGAATCAAGAATTGAAATATGTTTTGTTATCGTTTGGTTGCCAGAGGGTTTCTTTGAACCTGAAACCACAAAGCACACTGTGATCTGGCTTACACAAGCCATCCCACACAGGGCAGGGACTGAGATGGCAACAGAAGCCAGGCAGAGGATCTCAGATCAAATTGCTCCCAGACTCTTTTAGTGCCTGCACTGTTAAGAGTTTCTGATGTCTGTTTGCTTGTTTGTGTTTTGAAACCATATTCCTAGTGATGAAAAGTCTCCAAGTCCTCCCAGGGGCAGGCTGAGCCCTGCTCAGAGTTTGTCAATATGCATAACACAGCAAACTGACACGGGCCCCATTCCTGAGTGCTCAGTCAACTCATTTTTTTCTTATTTTTAGGTTTTTGAGCCACACCCGGTGATGCTCAGGGTTTACTCCTGACTCTGTGCTCAGGGATCACTCCTGATGGTGCTCAAGAAACCATATGGGGTGCTGGAGATCAAACCCAGTCAGCTGCATGCAAGGCAAGCACCCTATGGCTGTACTATCACTACGACCCCACAGAGTTGGTTCTTCTCAATGGATGCCTTGGTTACCCACAGGGTCCCAGAAGGTCTTCCTGAATAGAGAGGCGGTTTTCCTTACCTACTAGATTTCAACAGCTGGTCTGGGAGCAGACAATGCCAGAAGACAAGCAAACTCCTGGCAGAAGATGATCTTCAGAGCAAGAGTCATTTTCGGCTGCCTGAATGCTGTACTTGCATTTGAGTCCCTACTCCAGAAAATTCGAACACTGTTTTCAGCTAAAGGAATGCAATAGGGGTTGTGTGGAGTCTTAAGGGCAACTCATTTGGATGCTGAAAACATGTCTGGTAGGAAGGGGCTGTCTCTGGGAAATATGACACTGTCCCCTTTCCTCTCCACGGAGATAGACCTTTCCTTGGGCAAAAAGGAGCAACCTGATGGATTCTTCGTGGGCTATTATTTCTTACCTGGAACTTCATTTCCAAGCAAGTTTGTAGATATTTCTATTCCTCCACCCAGCACCTGTCTATGGACAGGGCTCACAGAGGAAATCGACCAGATGGGAAAAGTGCAACAGACAGAAAAAGCAAAATCCAAATCATCTTTACCATTTGCTAGAATATTCAGTGTTTGACGTGCTGCCCCATAACCCATGTGCAGAATGCCATACAAACTCTGACCAAACGTGTGGCATTGGTACCACACAGGGCCGTGGAAAGGATTAAACGGACTATCAGAATGTCATGCATTTCTTAGCGCAGAACCAACAAATGCAGTTAAGATTAGTAGGAGGCATGGAGAATTGTAGTAGAGCAACTTACTACGGGTGTGTGTGTGTCCACAGCACAAGCTGGACCACTGACCTCTAAACTATTTTAAACTGGAAGTAGGAAATGCAGTTGCCAGGGCAACAGGAAGTTCCCAACAGAAATGGCTGCACAAGTGAGTTTTGCACAGTGAAACTTGGGACAGGATGCCAAATCCCACTAGGCAGAGCACAAAGGACTCTCCAAAGCCCCCAGCCATGTTCAGGACTGGTTTGGGAGCTGGCTCTGGTCTGACTTTCCAACCCAGGACCCCTGAGGATCTGCCTAGCCCTGGAGATGGAAGAATTGGGCAACCCACCAACAGAGAGATGCTGATGTAGTTCCAATCTGCCATGCTACCCATGACCACCAGCAATATTTGCACAATTCCAACCTTTTTTGAGTACACTGTAAATATGATTAAATGAATAATACCAGATTGAGGTAAAATTTGAATCGAACTCTAAGGTATTTATCCCCTTACTTTCTACCCATCAAACCTTCCTGTCAAAGGTCAGAATTGTGTTTGCAATACCCAGGATGCTCATCTGCTTGCCTCCAGTTCCAGCTCACCTGCAGCCTGGGAAAAAACAATTCCCATTTGATTTTTCTCCTTAACACCTCAATTAATTACATGCTGCTGTCTGGCCAGGACCTTATCTCAGGATAATATGAACCTGAGAAAAAAAAAGATCTCTGGGTCACATCCTTGAAATGTCAGGCACCTTCATTATGCTTGACCCTGGCACAGGGTGAGGGACCTTGGAGCTTTGTTGGAGTGTGACTGTCCAATGCCGGGTCAGAGGGCACCCTGCAGCCGGAATACAGCCCAGACTGCCTGGGAATGGGGACACTAATTGGCTGCCCATGCCAGACATGCTTGGCAGCTCCAGCCACTGTGGGCAGGCCCCAGCCACCTTCCCCACCAGGAAGGACAGAGGTTTGCACACTCCATTGACCACAGCCCACAGTGGAAATGCATCTCATAGAGGGCTTCAGTGTGATTTTGCATCTCTCCACCATTCCCAAGATACACCTCTCACTTTTTTTCTTAGCATTTCAGGATTGGGATGAATTGTACAGTGACATCTTTCCATGAGCTGGCAGTACTTTCCCTCTTCTGAGTGGTGCATAACATTTTGTCTTTCAATATATTATGACTGATTCAGTGAAATATGGCACATGTGTAACTGAAAAAAGAGTACTTTTAATAGAAAATTATCTTTGCTACACGAGGCCCTGTGGTACTATGTGTTCTGTTTTATTTCTTTTAGTTTCCTTTAAATGTGTTATGTTGAATGTTTGAATGTTACTACTCATTTAGTCCATTTCGCCTTAGGTTTTGGTCTGTGGAGTTCAGCACGTGGCTTCAGAGACAGATGTGGGTTCAATGTGTGTGTACCTTCAAAATTTGTCTGTTGAGACCTAGAAAGGTGGCACTCATCTGTGGAATATAAAATAACAGAGTGGGAGACTAAAACCCAAAAGTAGTAGAGATAAGGACCAGGAGGTCTGCCCCACAGCTTAGAGACTGGCCTCACATCCTGGGGAAAAGGCAGCTGAGATAGAGAAGGGAACACCAAGTAGAGGATGTTGGGAGGACCCATTCAGGTTGGAAGATGCAAACTGAAAGTAGACTATAGACTGAACATGAAGGCCACTCAATACCTCTATTGCAAACTACAACACCCAAAAGGAGAGAGAACAAAAGGGAATGCCCTGCTGCAGAGACAGAGTGGGGTGGTGGGGAATGGAGTAGAGGTGGTGAGAGGGATACTGGGATCATTGGTGGAGGAGAATGGACACTGGTAGAGGGATGGGTAAACAATCACTGTATGAGTGAAACGCAAACACAAAAGTTCATAAGTTTGTAACTGTACATCATAGTGATTCTCTAATAAAAAATTTTTTTAAATTGTCTGTTGAAACCCCAATATCCCATGTCACGGTGTCAGAAGGGGGACTTTGTGAGGTGACTAGGTTATTCTCCTTCTTCAAGGGGACGAGTGTCCTTTAGTGAGAGGGAGGTTGGGTTCTACCTGGTGCTGCACAGACTTACACCTGGCTCTGTGCTCAGAGATGATCCTGGTGAACCTTTAGAGCCAAGTGCAGTACTGGGGACAGAACTGCATGCAACACAAATACCTTAATCCTTGCACTATATCTCTGACCCAGGAGCTAGTATCCTTCTGTAAAAGGATCATTTAGGTAGGTCTTTGGGGGTTTTGTTTTGGAGTCACGTCTGATGGTGCTCAGGAATCACTCTTGGCTGTGCACTCAGGGGTCACTCCTGGAACTGTTCAGACAACCATATGGGATGATAGGGATCAAACCTATGTCAGCCACATGCAAGGCAAGTGCTCTACCACTGTACTATGTCCCTGACCTTTAGGTGGGTCTTTCACATAGCAAAAATCCTACCATTAAGGTAAGCCTGTTACAGGGCAAAAAGATTGGGAGAGATTTCAACCCTTTTGCCCTGTAAAGGTTCAGTGAAAGTCAACATCTTGAATCAGGATAAAGGCTTTCACTAGAATTAAATTTGCCAACACCTTGATCTTGGGCTTCCCAGACTTTCCGCTTTTGAGAAATAAATGCCTACTACTGCAGTCAGCCCTGTCCATGTGTTCTTTTATAGTAGTTCAAACTGACAAAGGCAAGGACCCTCGTGGAAGAGGCTAGTAAATAATGTGACTAGGAGAGTTTCCAATGGAAGCCAAAATCTGAGTTTTACAGGGACTAAGCTATTGGGGCTGGCATGACAAAGGCCATGCTAAGGGAAATTTGCAAGAAATGGGACTAAAATCTCGAAATTAGACAAAGTTGGGTTTCCACAATCTAATCATGAAAATGTAATTGCTTATTAAAATAGTTTTTGCCCCTAAAATATTGCTCAGTGTCTCCTTTCAGAATACTAAATATGAAAAATTTGGGCATTACCTTGACTCAAGGTCTGCAGGTAGCAGGTTCTCAATAAATGGTGAATATTTGTCATTGATTTGGGGGCAATGATTTCTATATGAATAACATAGAAAGGAAACTTTCAATAAATCATAGCTGTTATTAAACTTAATAGAATTATATCCAATGTGACATGAATCGATCAAAAGATAGAAAAGATCAAAAGGTGATAAATTATTTTATCTCATTAAATATTTGTCGTTACAATGAAAAGCCTAATTCCTATTTGATGAAGCCCTTTCTGAGTCCACTGAAGGCAGGTATGCAACTCCCACAATTGATTCCTACTGGTGAGGAGGGGGACCCATTGCTGAGTCACCTTCTTAGGCAAATTCTCAAATTTTGAGTTGAAGGTTGAAGGTCTCATTAAAATATCACTGTCCCACACCATGGCCTCAAAGGTGGTCATAGTAATCTAATACGATCAGGTTGACTTCATATTGGATTATGAAATCCACTTGTGTCAACAAACACCTCTGATAAACTGCTCTGTTACTGCATTGTGGAGCTACAATATTTCTGCAGTGTGTCTTCCCTCGCTGATTACCATAGCCTGTTAAGAAGCCAACCTCACACCTTTACTTGATCAGTCCCACACAGTTTCACTCACTTTCATTTCCAATTGTTTCTTGCTTTTATCAGTCTTCTCTGTTAGCCGTTGTCAGTCTAAATGTTCTTTTTGGTTTCATCATCCATTTGATCTTCTGTCTGATGTTTCATTAGCATTTCTTCTATCATTTCTCAGCTTTACTTCCCATAACTCAGCCATTATACACTTCTCAAAACTTTTAAACCTTTAAATAACTGAGTGGATTGCTCGGAGAAGCATAACCTTTTTTTGATTACACAAATTAACCCTTGAAAATGCATTCAATTATCAAGAATACTTGAGTGTGCTGTATTAAGTTTAAAATGAGAAAAGCATGTTTAATGGTACATACTAAAGATATTCTAAGCCTAATTTCAAAAGTATTAAGTAAATGTTCAGAGATGCATGCAATTTTAATAAACAGATACTTTCTATCAGCTGTCTACCATTGTCAACATTTTAAAATTGATAATCACGGTTTTCTTGAGAATATTGGGTGCTTGTATGTACATGGGTTTAAGTGAAAATATAAAGCATTCTTAGAAATTCTTAGATACACGTTGGTAAATGTTGGCATGGAGGTAGGTATGCAGGTAAGGAAAGAGACCATGTAGGAAGATGAAAACTTAGAAATACAGAAAGATGAGAAGCTGGGTAGGCAAGTGCAGAAATGTAGGAAAGAGTCTTAGAAAAATAGACATACAGAGAAACAAAAACCTTCCAAGGTAAGGATAATCATCATCATTATTTTGCTTTGATTTTCAGAATTAGCTATATGAAATATTATAATCCACTGCATGTATTACAGGACTTAGGGTTTGCAGAGTATTATGAAAGTAATTAAACAAGCCAAATAGGCTGAGATGGCTCTAATGCCTCTGTAGCCTGCATAAGCAAACCAAAAACTAAACCAGCCAATACACTTGAATCCCAAAATATAAGACTTAAGGAAAACTAGTCATGAATATTTAAAAGGCTTTCCCAAAATAAGTCAACCACATAAGCTATTACCAATCAAATAATTTCCTTGATTTGTTTCCTCATCTCTATAAAAAACATCTCCCCTATTTCCTGTCACTACAATATTCTTTATCACTGTTGGTCTAGCACTGCCCATTTAAAATCATGGTATGCTTAAATAAACTCCAGAAAAATTTCACAGGCCTCCGCATTTATTCTGAACATGTCCTAACTCCTAAATATAAGAAATGGGGTAAATATTTCCATTTTGATCAAGGTCAAAATATAATCTTAGGAAAAAGATATGATTATATCTAATTGATTTCATAAATAAATCACAAATCTGAAATTCAATTCCTGTGTTTTTACTTCAACATACCTTTCACCACACCAGGAAAGAAGGAGTGGAGAAAAGAAACATTAGAAGTAGCAAGTGTAGTGTAATTCTGTTTGTTCCTTCTACACAAAACTTTGGTTACATTTGGAACATAGCACACTCTAGAAGGAATTAACAGTGTCCCATTCTTGGTCCCAGTCTCTCTGGCCATCTCAGAAAACAACATAGCCCTTGGCTGTAGAGATAGTTAGAGGGGTAAGGTGCTTGCTTTGCACGTGGCCAAACAAAGTTTCATTCCCTGGCACTACATGCAAGTCTCCCAGAACCCTTCCAGGAATGCTCGCTAAACACAGAGGCAGGACTAAGTTCTGAGCACCTCAGGGTATGGCTCAAAACCAAAACAAACAAAAACTAAATAACTCACCAATAGCCTGTGTCTGCAAGCATGTGATGTAGGATATCTTCTCCAGTTTTCTTGCCCAGCCCTTCTGAAGCCCCACTTCCTCTCTATCAGATGAGTTGGATAAAGACCTGGGGTATTGTAGTGCCTAGAGGGGTTTTTAACTCCTCACTCACGTAACTGGTACCTGATATTCAAACTCTACAAGCCAAAGGACTGGATCCTGGAGAGTTTCATCAAGTCAACCCATGAGTCCTATTTTCTGGTCATCCACCTTCCATTGGGCCCTGGGGTCACCTTACTCTAATCTCTGACTATCAAAACACAGCTCAGTCCTCCTATGAGTATGCCTCTGTGTTAAATTAATTTGAGTATTTTATTGTGTGTCTTATATATACCAACTTCTCCTATCAGGTAGCTGCAGTTCTTGCAGTGCACCATAAGGTCACTGCTAGTCCCACATTTTGGACAAGAAGCAAACTCATCAGTGGGGAGCAGCAAGCCCATGGCGGGGTTGGAAATCAAACCCATGTCTTCCTGATGTCAAAGCCATACTATGTCAGCAGGTCAGATTCATGGCTCTCATCTCTCACTCTCTTATCAGGCACCTTAGAGTTTCATTTCCAGACTGTCAACTCACCAGGGATCTGGGACTCAAGTAAGAACCAGTCTTTAAAGACAGATTATCTTCCAAGTCAGTTGTTCTGACCATAACTGAAAATACAAAGCAGCATGAGATGCGTTAGCAACCAGAGCTCTTTGAGGTGAGAGGGATCAGGAGCAGAAAGAAGACAGAACTGTCTTTCCGTTGCTCATCGATTTTGCGCAAGCAGGCACCAGTAACGTCTTCATTGTGAGACTTCTTGTTACTGTTTTTTTTTTGGCATATGGAATACACCACAGGTAGCTTGCCAGGCTCTGCTGTGCGGGCAGGATACTCCCGGTAGCTTGCCGGGCTCTCACTCCAAGAGGGAGAAGATAAGGTGTGCATATTTCAGATGTTGGGTGAAAGACCTGGAGAAGTGCGTGTGTGTGTATGTGTGTGTGTGTGTGTATGTGTGTGTGTGTATGTGTGTTGGGGGATGGTGGTTATTCCTTGTACTGAGAAATACCATTTTTCTAAGTAAATAAGAGACTCTCTACCCACGGGCCAGATCCCCAGATGCTGGAATATCAGATCCCAGATGCTGGTGGAGCAATAAAGTGGCAGTGGGTGTAGGAGACTAAGGAGGTGAGAAGAAGAAAGACAAGAAAAGACATTAGGGGGACTGGAAAGATAGTACAGTGGGTAGGATGCTTGCTTTGCACGCAGCTGACCTGGGTTTGATTCTGAGCACCATATATAGTCCCTCAAACCCCACCAGGAGTGATCTTTAAGCACAGAGCCAGTAGTAATCCCTGAGAATCACCACCAGGTGTGATTCACTGTATCACTGTATCACTGTCATCCCGTTGCTCATCGATTTGTACGAGTGAGAACCAGTAACGTCTCCATTGTAGGATTTGTTGTTACTGTTTTTGGCATATCGAATAGGCCACGGGGAGCTTGCCAGGTCCTGCTGTGCGGGCAAGATACTCTCGGTAGCTTGCCAGGCTCTCTGAGAGGAGCGGAGGAATTAAACCTGGGTCGGCCACGTGCAAGGCAAATGCCCTACCCGTTATGCTATCGCTCCAGCCCAGGTGTGATTCAGGGGAAAAAAAATAAAGACATCACCCCTAACCCAACATTCCTCCTGCCCCGAGGTCCTATGAGAGAGTAGAAGGAACTGGGATTTGGGGTGGGTGGGGTTGCTCTTCCTAAGGTAACGGGAGTGGAAGTCACACCAAAGGGAGATCTTCCAGGAACAGCAAACCCCCTTCTGCGTCCGTGCTTTGCACAGGAGAAGACTTTATCCTGACTGGTTTCATTGAATTCCAGGTATTGGAAACAACAACAAAAAAAAGTGTCTTCTACAAATCTAATTCTAGAGAAAATCAGATTCTTTGCCAAGTCCTGAGGTGGGGCATTTGGTGAGGGGGTGACAATTACACCTGAGCTAAAGGCAATGTAGTGTGGGGGGGAGGGGTCAGAGGAAGAAGATGGTCGCCCCACCCCTGGAAGTGCTTCTGCTCTGCATCCAGCAAACCAGGGAGCAATCACAGAGCAGGGCAGGAAGGAGAGTGCGAGAAGCCAGCAGAACTGCAAAGGGAGGCCTGGGGCTGAGCAGTGTTGCTGGGGCTGTGTTAGGGTGGAGGGGGAAGTGATCCCTGCTTTAGAGTGATGTGGGTGTTAAAAGAGGTGGAAAGACGGCCGGACATTAAAGAGATGTACATGAATGATCACTTCCTGTGTGTCCATCCTGACGGGCAGAAAAATGGGTCCAGGGGTCCCCTCTCCTGCAGGAGGGCACTGAGAAGCACCTGCCAGCCCCTCTCGGATGCAGTATAATGACCTGCTCCCCAGGCAGGCAGAAGGCGCTGAGCATCATTTGTAACATCTTCTTCCACCCACGCAGTGAGAAGCGGTCCAGGACCTGCGGTGAGGGGGCAGTCCGGGGGTGGGGGAAGGTCCCGCTTGGGGCCACTCACGATGCCCTGGGAGTGTGGGGGCACACGGAAACGTGTATTCTCTGCAACCCTCAAGTCTGGAGAATGACAGGCAGGGGAGGGGTGAAATTAAAGCCAAAGATAATTGTCGGCGATCGAGCTAGTTAATGGCCTGAAAATGTCCAATTAGAGCAGCGCGGGTGGTGAGCTGCCGAGCCGTGCACTTGGCTTTCATCAAGGTGCCCCGTGGGAGCCAAGGTTGTGACTTGCTGGACACCTCCGGCTTCCTTGGGAGAAGGGTCCTATACCCCTGGCACTGGAAGAGAGGGCATACCCTCCTCCCCCCCACACACACAGGCAGGCTGGCACGCACGCGTGCACCTTGCATGCACGTGCACACACACACACACGCAGGCACGCACGCAGCTGAACAGTTTGCCAGGAGTGGCCTCACGGTGTCACTTCTGGGCGCGGCCCATGAGGACCCGCACCACCATGAGTCGCGAGGTGCTGCCGTCTCCTAACTGCCTTTTCTTTTTGCCCATGGGCGGAAGAGAAGTGTTAGAAGCAGGAGCACGAACCAGGAGTCTGGAAGCGGGGGCGCCATCTAGCGGCCACTTGCCTTCATAAGGGGCCAGCCTGTGTAACCGGGGCAGCCCCTTCAAGCTTTCTGAGCCATTTCTGCTCTGCTTCAGTGCATCCTGGCCAGAGCCACCATCCTTCCCTTATTAAAGATGGGGCTTCGTGGTCCACTGCAGCCTCTCCATCACCTCCGGACAGGAGGCACTCAGTAACCATTAAAAAAGTAAGGGAAAGGCGATGTGGCGACTACATCACTGTATCACTGTTATCCAGTTGCTCATCAATTTGTTCGAACAGGTGCCAGTAAGGTCTCCATTTGTCCCTGTCGCATTCAGGGTCAGGGGAGTGAGGCCCATTATTATTGCTGTTTTTGGTATATTGAATGCACCACAAGTAGTTTGCCAGGCTCTGTCGTGCGAGATTCTGCATTACTCTCTTCCGGGAACTTTGCTTTATAATCTCTGGATCTTGGTCGTTGATGAGATTACATGGCAGTTTGTGAGTGTGACTGTCAAGCTATTGGAAAACTGGGGATCTGGGTGGAGGAGGCCCAGTCCGGGGATTCCCAGCAGGCTTGGAGATCTCAGCCCTGGGTCCCGCACACCTGGGTTCCTCTGACGGTTCCTTCATGGGTGAGGCTTGTCCGAGCATGTGGAGAGTGGCCTTGGGCATGGCTGTGTCTGGGTTCTGGAGGTTTTTGGCTGCCAGGGCTCTGCTTGGGGCGGGGAGGGAGGCTCAACCTGTCCCCCTCCGAGGGACTCCCGTGAAGACAGCCTGGAGCTTGGGGCAGGAGATTCTGGTGACTACATGAGGCCTCAAATTTCCAAAGGCCTCGTGTGAGCAGGCACCGTGATTTACAGTTATTCATAGCTGAGTTTCAAGCAGATGATGTTCTAGCACCAATCCCGCCACCAGTGTCAACTTCCTTTCATCAGTGTCCCCCAGGCTCCCTACCACTACTAGCCACTCCCAGCCTATCTCCTGAATAGGCACATTTAAAAGTTTCGTTGTTGTGGTTTGGATCTCCTGCTTCCAGTGTGGTGCACTCTGTGGTTTGTGTGTGTGTGTATGTGTGTGTATGTGTGTGTGTGTGTGTGTGTGTGTGTGTGTGTGTGTGTGTGTGTGTGTGTGTATATATATATATATATATCACTCCTTTATACCACCCATGTATCCAAGGTCCTTGATCCCTGGACCCTGTTACTTCCTGTCCATCTCTTCTTACTTCTCCTCTCTGTCCTTCTCCTTTTCTATCACCTGGGGTCAAGTGTGATAGAGGTACCCTTCCTTAACCTTCCATTCCTTCATCTAACTATCCTTTATACCACAGGTAAGTGAGATCCAAACGGGATATTTTAAAGCCAGGGCTGTACTAGGACCAAAGTGAACTTCCTCTAACAGGGAGCAGCTGTGCCCTGCACAGCTCCAGGGGCCCTATTTGCGGGGAGCACAGAGGAAGCCATGTCTCTGCAGTTCTATCACCCAGCCAGACACATGCAGCATTCTCAGTCTTTGCACTGAGCATGCCCTAATATGCACAACTGTGCCTATTTAAAACATCTGATACACTGTAGCACTGCTATCCCTGTTGTTCATCAATTTGGCTCCATTGTGAGACTTGTTACTGTTTTTAGCATATCTAATACACCATGGGTAGCTTGCCAAGCTCTGCCGTGCGCGCGGGATACTCTCGGTAGTTTGCCTGGTTCTTCAAGAGGGACGAAGGAATCAAACCTGGGTGCAAGGCCCTACCCGCTGGGCTATCGCTCCAGTCCTTGATACACTGTACACTTTAAAAATTTTTATTTTAGTTTTATAATGTTGTTCACAATAATTCATTACATTTAATATTTGAACACCAATCCCACCACCATTGAATCTTCCCATCACCATATTTCAAATGTTTTCACCCCAAATATCAAACCGTGTTCCCCAAAGCAGAACTGAAACCATTAATTTTATATTGCTTGTTATGAGTAATTCGCTAAAAATGATCCAATAAAGTTTCCTTAGCGGGAAAAATGTATAAAAATTGTTGTATCTCATCCTGGAGCCATTAAACCCCTGTACAAGATATTACTAGCATGTTTTTTAAAGGTTGAGTCTTATGTGCTTGTGTGTGTGTGTGTAACATGTATCTTAGCAATTTCAAAAGTACGGGCCCTTTTAAAAAGGAATCATCCACTCTACTCTACTTCTTTGATGAGATTGGTTGCCTTCTACTTTAAACCCCATCAAATTTTGTGTACACTTTTAGCTCAACTTGTTCCCCAAGTGGTGATGCTTAGGGATTATGTGTGGTGCCTGGGATTGAACTGGGTTGGCTGCATGCAAGGCAAGCTCCTGGACTCCTGTCCTATCTCTGATTATATTAAAAATTTTTAGGAGAAAAATAGAAGGAGGACCCTTTCCAAATAAAAGCTTAGAAAAAAATACAAACAGAAGAGGGCTTCCTCAATCTGAGAAAGAGCATATACCCCCCAAATCTACAAGCAATTATGTACTTAACAATGAGAGACTCAAGGTTTTCTCCCACAGCTCTGTATCAAAGCAACATGTTGAAGCTTACCCCTCTTATGTAATATAATATTTTAAAAGCAACAAGGCAAGGCAAGGAAATAGCCTACAATGAGGAAGAAATATAATTATTGCTGTTTGCATTTGACATTATTTTTTTAAATTTTTAATTAGTGAATCACCGTGAGGGTACAGTTACAGATTTATACATTTTTGTGCTCATGTTTTCCCCATACAAAGTTCGAGAACCCATCCCTTCACCAGTGCCCATTCTCCACCACCAGTAAACCCAGCGTCCCTCCCACCCTCCCCAGTCCCGTCTCCCCCCACCCCAAACTGCCACTATGGCAGGGTATTCCCTTTCGTTCTCTCTCTCTCTGATTAGGAGTTGTGGTTTGCAATAAAGGTGTTGAGCGCCATTGCGTTCAGTCTCTAGTCTACATTCGCACACGTCACCCCTCCCCTGCATGACCTCCGACCACATTTTACTTGGTGTTCCCTTCTCTGAGTTGCCCAGAATGAGAGACCAGCCTCCAAGCCATGGAGTCAACCTCCTCGTACTTATTTCTACTATTCTTGGGGGTTAGACTCCTAGTCTATTATTCTATATTCCACAGATGAGTGCAATATTTCTATGTCTGTCTCTCTCTTTCTGACTCATTTCACTTAGCATGATACTTTCCATGCTGATCCACTTATATGCAAACTTCATGACTTCATTTTTTCTAACAGCTGCATAGTATTCCATTTTATAGATGTACCAAAGTTTCTTCAACCAGTCATCTGTTCTAGGGCACTCGGGTTTTTTCCAGATTCTGGCTATTGTAAACAGTGCTGCAATGAACATATAAGTGCAGATGTCATTTTGACTATACTTATTTGCTCCTCTGGGATATATTCCCAGCAGTGGTATTGCTGGGTCAAATGGGAGCTCAACCTCTAGTTTTTTGAGAATCGTCCATATTGTTTTCCAAAAGGACTGAACTAGTCGGCATTCCCACCAGCAGTGTAGAAGGGTCCCTTTCTCCCCACATCCTCTCCAACAGCGGTTGCTTTTGTTCTTTTGGATGTGTGCTAGTCTCTGTGGTGTGAGGTGGTATCTCATGGTTGTTTTGATCTGCATATCTCTGATGATTAGTGATGCAGAGCACTTTTTCATGTGCCTTTTGGCCATTCGTATCTCTTCCTTGGAAAAGTTTCTGTTCATTTCTTCGCCCCCTTTTTTCATGGGGTTGGATGTTTTCTTCTTGTAGAGTTCAACCAGTGCTTTATATACCATTGATATTAACCCCTTATCTGATGGGTATTGTGTAAATATCCTTTCCCATTCTGTAGGTAGTCTTTGTATTTTGGTCACTGTATCTTTTGTGGTGCAGAAGCTTTTTAGTTTAATGTAGTCCCATTTGTTGATCTCTGTTTCTACTAGATTGCTTAGTTCCGCGTCATCTTTGAAGATACCTTTATCTTCAATATCGTGGAGGGTTTTGCCGACCTTGTCTTCAATGTACCTTATGGTTTGTGGTCTGATGTTGAGGTCTTTAATCCATTTTGATCTGACTTTTGTGCATGGTGTCAGGTCGAGGTCCAAGCCCATTCTTTTACATGTGGTTGTCCAGTTGTGCCAGCACCCTTTGTTAAAGAGGCTTTCCTTGCTCCACTTCACATCTCTTGCTCCCTTATCAAAGATTAGATGATCGTACATTTTAGGTTTTGTGTAGGGATATTCCACCCTGTTCCATTGGTCTTCAGCTCTGCCTTTGTTCCAGTACCATGCTGTTTTAATTGTTACCGCTTTGTAGTAGAGTTTAAGGTTGGGGAAGGTGATGCCTCCTATCATCTTTTTCCCAAGAATTGTTTTAGCTATCCGTGGGCATTTATTGTTCCATATAAATTTCAGGATTGCTTGATCCGTTTCTTTGAAGAATGCCATGGGTATTCTTATAGGGATCGCGTTAAATCTGTATGATGCTTTGGGGAGTATTGCCATTTTGACAATGTTTATTCTCCCTATCCGTGAGCGGGGGATATGTTTCCATTTCCTCATGTCCTCTTTTACTTCATGGAGTAGCGTTTTATAGTTTTCTTTGTAGAGGTCTTTTACTTCTTTAGTTAAGCTGATTTCAAGGTATTTGATTTTCTGGGGCACGATTGTGAACAGGATTGCTTTTTTCATGTCCCTTTCCTCTGTCTCATTGTTTGCATATAGGAAGGCCATGGATTTGGGGGTATTGATTTTATAGCCTGTGACTTTACTGTACAGGTCAAGTGTTTCTAAGAGTTTCTTACTAGAGCTTTTAGGCTTCTCTAGGTATAGTATCATATCGTCTGCAAATAGTGAGAGTTTGATTTCTTCCTTTCCGATCTGAATCCCCTTAATATCTTTTTCTTGCCTGATGGCTATTGCTAATACTTCCAGTACTGTATTAAAGAGAAGTGGTGAGAGTGGGCATCCTTGTCTTTTCCCCGATCTTAGAGGAAAGGCCCTTAGTTTTTCTCCATTGATGATAATGCTTGCCATAGGTTCGAGGTAGATGGCTTTAACTATCTTGAGAAAAGTTCCTCCAAAACCCATTTTGGTGAGAGTTTTTATCATGAATGGGTGTTGGATCTTGTGCATTTGACATTATTTTTAAAATAAAAATACTACAAAACATTCTTCTAGAACTGTAAAAGGAGATCTACAATATAACAAGAGCAAGATCAACATACAAAAATCAATTGTATTTCTATACACCAGCAATTAATCCATGGACAGTGGAATTTAAAATTAAGTGACATATAAAATTGCTTAAATTATTAAAATATCACAAGCAAATACATACAGGACTGGTTTGTTAAAAGCTACACATGATGATGGGTGAAATCAATGTTTAAATCAATGGGGAGATAGAGTACAATCATGGGCCTGAGATCAAATACCACAATTCCCCCAGCCTGGTGGTAATTTTAGTGCAGGTTCTATCAAACCCCCAATAATATTTTTTGTAGTATACATAATTTTATCCCAAAATGCACAGGGAAAGTCAAAGGAACTAAAATAGCTATACACCAGTTTTAGAAAAAGAAAAATAACGTGGTGGTCAAGGTCAGTTTACGCAATTTCAAGTCTTATTAAATAGCAACATTAATCAAGACAGTGGATTTAGTGGCTGGATAGATACATAAATCAACAGAATTAAATAGAGAACTGAGGCAACACACATACCCTCACCCAATCGATTTTGGACAAAGTTGTAGAAACAATTCAGTGAAGGAAAGTATGTCGACCACTGGCACTGGCAAAGTTGGGCATCTCTATAAACACAACGATGCGTCCGTGGCTAAGCTTGACACTATGCACACTGTTTAGCTCAAAATGGATCACAGACTTACATAGAAAGGTATAAACTACATAAATTTTAGGAAAAATGTAGCATTCATGACCAGGAAAAGGAGGTATTGGACTGACACTAAAAGCATGAACCCAGAAAGAAAAATTCATAAACTACTTCATCAAAATGAAAAACCAGTGGAGGGCTGGAGACATAGCTCAACGGGCTGGTCACAAGGTTTGCATACAGAAGGCACGATATTATATCCCAGACAACACAAAATCCTCTGAGCACTTTTAGGAATGACCTTCTGAAGAGAGAAAGAAGGGCAGGTCCTGAACAAAGACTGGTGTGGCCCAAATGCACGCATGCACACACACACACTCACACACAAACACATACACACACCACACACACACACACACAAACACACTTAATCTTGGAGAAAGACTGTTAAAAGAGTAAAATCAGAACAGAATAAAATATTGAGGTTAAGAGGAGAGGGACAAAAGTATTTTCCAATTATACAATGTACCAAGTCCTAGAATTTGGGATATGCAAAGAACAGTACACTCAATAGTGAAAAACAAGCCAACAAGCCAATTAGCAAATGGACAAAAGACACAAAGAGACAGGGCACTGCAGGAGAGACACAGGTGTCAAATAAGCACATGAAAGGATATTCAACATCATTACCTATTAGGAAAATGCACATTAAAACCACAATGAGAGAACACTATTCATCAATCAGAATGAATAAACGAGGCAAAAACCATAAACAAAGGAGAGCACCCAAAGCTCCTGAGGGTAGAAGAAACCACGTCTCTTGCATGTCACTGCAGGAAGTGATGTGGCTGAGGCTCTCTGCAAAACCAGCAGTTCCTTAAAATCTAAGCCTAAGGTAAGCATGTGACCCAACCACCCTATTCCTGCACATCTGTCCCAGAGGCATGAAGACTGACGTCTACCCACAATGAATCCTGCACATGGATGTTTACAGACACTGGAGGCATAACCTCAAATCCTGGGAGAGTGGCTGGAGTCCTTGAATGAGCAAATAACTAAAAAAAATCATATCCTACTTTGCAATAAAAAAAGAAGTGCCAATGTGATAGCAGCTGGGATGAGTTGTCAGTGAACTGTGCCGAGGGATCACAGCAACAATAACAGTAACCCAAAAGGCTGCATGAAACATGGTTGCATTTCTAAAGTAGCCTTGAAATCAAGTTATAGCAAAGGGGAAGACGAGAAGTTTCCACATATTTAGGGGAGCGTAGAGAAGTGGGGGGGATGCTGTGGATATGAAAAGGATCGTGAGGAGGGTAGAAGACACCTCAATGCCCAGAGTCACATGCCTTAGATAGAGGGAACTGAGCTGGATCCACAGGACCACACCCCCCGTCGTCCCACTCTGACTGGTGTAGCCCTGGAGACCCCTGAGAGTCCTATGGGGATGGAAATGTTCTATATCTGGACTGTTTGGTTGTTGATGTCTTGGTTGTGATTGTGCCATATCACAAGCTGTTACTATTGGAGGAAATGGGACTAAGGTGCAAAGGGTCTTTTTGCATTATTCCTTACAACTGCACACAAGTCTAAAAGGGTGGGGGAGAGAGGAGAGAGAAAGAGAGGGTACATAAATGATGCATCTTGAAAATGATGTATCTTGAAACAAAAAGTTAGGAGAAACAAAAATCTAGGGCTGTGGTAGAATTTCCTAGTACTGCACATACACACATACACACATACACACATACACACATACACTGAGTGGACGCAGATCTGGTGACAAGTTGGATAATGTTTATATCCTAGTTAGACAGACTGTGCCAATGCCAATATCCTTTTGTTTTTTTTTTAAATAAGGTAATATGGTTTGCAAAAGCAGTATTATCTAAACTTTAGGCAGACGCTGTTGCTACAGCAGCAACCCCTTTGCCCCCGCCCCCGCCGCCAACATTCCACCTCCCTGGTCTGGTTTTGCTCCTGAAGTCTGTTATGTAAGGTGTTGGAGGGAGCGAGGGGAGTGATAGCTGCATGTTCCTCTCTGTACTGCTCTTGCACCTTCTTGTGCATCTATAAGTATTTTGAAATAAAGAAGTATTTTTAGAGGGTAGAGCAAAAGAAAAAAAGAAAATTAAAAAGGAAGCGATTTTGCAAACCCTGGGAGCAACATAGAATTCCCTCTCTTGGCTCTGTCAGCACAGTTACCCCTCTTTGGAGGGCACATCCATAAACAGTCCTGTCAGGGGGAAACCAATGCAAACTCAATCAGGGGTGCTGCTGCCTAGGGTTGAGGGAGCCAGGACATGTGCTCCAGGGTGGGGAGTGCACATCCCCTGTGACTTGCTAACCCGACTCAATTTTGAGTTGCAGATAAAGAAAAGAGATGCAAAGAATGCAGCAAAGAGACCAACTTGGAAGAGAACATCACCCACCACTGAACTAACTGATTTGCAAGGCTGACATCATGATCCTGTTCTGTGGAAAGCATCCCAGACTCTGTGTGTCCATGTATGCTCATGCATGTGTATACACACATGTGTGTAGTGCATGCACATGTTCACATGGTAAATATACATGCACATATGTACTTGTGTGTGGTGCATGTGTGTGATGCACCTGTTCATGTGGGCATGTACATGTGAAGTGTACATCGTGTGCCTGTGTGTGAGCATGTGTGGTGCATGCATGCATTTGCGTTGTGCAATGCACCTTTGCATGTGTGTGATGCATTTGTGTTTATGTTCGGTGCACATACATGTGATGCACCTGCTCATAAGTGTGTGTGGTATGCCTATGTGTGTGCATATGTGTGTGCAGGTGTGTGATGCACATGCATACATGCTTGCTGCAGTAACAGAAGGGTCTCATCTGCTTGCCCATCTGTGAAATGAAGAGACCGCCAGAATGAGTGCTTTCTTGGGTCCTAATCTGCTCCTAGGAAGTATCAGAAGACAGGATGGGCTCAGGGAAGCTGATATTCTGAGGGAGGATGAAAGGATCAGAACTCAGGGATATAAGGTGGGTCAAAAGCTACCCTAACCTTTCCAGGTGGGCAGGAGCCTAATCCAATACAGGAGAGACTCGAGCCCTGAACTGCTTCAAGGGCAGCAGGACCCCTGTGTGTCCTCGGTCCAGGGGTGTCCATGCACAGCCTACCCACAGCCTTTGAGCCATGGTACTTTCAGATATTTCTGAGCACTTTATGGGAGTATCTGATTTTATCTAATCTCCACAGGGAGCTGGCAGGTGCTACCAGTGCTCTCATTTATAGTCAAGGAACTCAGGTGCAGAGAGTCCAGCACCTGCTCCGCTCTAGAGGGTGGGGCTGAGCTGGAACCTCCAGGAACAGAGCTCAAGTCTGTGATTTCACCTTGAAACTCTCTTTCCGCTGTTTTGTTTTTTTTCCACCAAGATTCCCTGAGAGGGCCAGGGACCCATTACAAATCTAGTCCATTGCTGGTCTGAAGTTGAGATACTGACACAGAGTGAGTCTCCCCACCTTGGAGAAGCCCCCAGATAGAATGGAAATGTTGGTCAGGATCCCAGAGGCTTTCAGGATTAAACACCAAGGCCTGGGGCCCTCGCAGGCCCAGCTGGTAAAGCTTAGAAGGGAGGGGCCTAGCATCCAGAGAGGAGTTCAAATCCAGTTTCCCACCTCGTACTGAGATGACCTTGGCTGGCTTTTGGCCTCTCTGTGCATGAACTGCATCTTGTGTATTTTTGTTTTGTTTTGTTTTGGGGCTATACCCATTGGTGCTCAGGACTTACCCCTGGCTCTGCACTCTGGGATCACTCTTGGCACAGCTCACGGGACCACATGGAGTGTCAAAGATTGAACCCAGATTGCCTGCATGTAGAACAAGTGCCCTACCCACTGTAGTATTTCTGCAGCCCCGGTGTCTTTTGTGTAAATGAGCACTATCTCTGGCTGACCCTCAGGAATGGTGGGAAGGTAAAGTAGAGGATGATGAATGCTTAGCCCATAAGTGTTACACAACAGAATAAAACTCTTGTCTGGGGACATCAAGGGAACAGGGGTCCTGATGGAGCTGAGTTTGCTGACTCTTGCCCCTGCCCTACTGATACCAAATTACAGTCACCTTGCCCCAAATCACCTCATCAGCAAAGCTCCCCCAGCCAGGCATTGGAAATAGCATCGGTCACTCTGCTGCCTCCCCCAGCCCACTTTCTGCGTGTGATGTACCATTATTTGGCACATGGTTTGGTTGGTTTATTTTAAAGATAGTTATATAAAATAATGTATAGTATACCTAGAAATATTAGGAGTTCAGCACACATTATTTTCTAGGGCAAAGGGAACCCTTCTTCCATGTAATTATAAATGTGCTCCACCCGCACACTCTTCGGGAATGAGTATTTTGACCTCGGCTTCACAGAACAGAAGCTGGGTCAATTACGCTTGGGTTGCTTGGCTCTAGGCCTGCCAACGAGCTCCCTATCTCGGGCATTTGGTATTGCTCTTTTATTACTTTCTAGAATTCGAGTTTCCCAGAACTTTAAGGAGGCTGGGGATTGCTTTGGATACCTTCCCAGTTTTTTAATTGGGAGTCATCTGCTTAATTTCAGGGCACGTGGCCTAAGAAGAAGCATAGACTCGGAAACCATCAGGGGCTAAAATGTGGACTCACCTTTATCATTTACCATCAACAACTGCTGCTGTTACTGAAAAACAAAAAGGTGATAACTGTAGATGTGGAGTCATGTATAAGGCATTGCCTGATATACTCTGTGGACATAGTTTGATATTCCTTAAAACCATCCAGAAAGGTAGAGTAAACTATCTTTGCATATGAAGATTTTCAAGTTTAATGGTGAAAGTGTTGGAATTAGTTCTTGGGACCTTCTCAAATCCACAGAAGCTCTGTTTTCTTTTTTCTACTTGAAACAATCCCGTCTTTTTATGTGTGTGTACATACATTAAACTTTTACCCAGACCTCCTCACTCCTGATTACTCTGCCCTCCCTACCTGTTCTTGCCCTTCTGGCTTGGTCACCTTGCTCTCAGTATCCGCTTCAGACTCCCAGCCCGTGTTTAGATAAACCACAGAGACCCCTTCACTGGTTTTCTCATGTCTCTCTTTCCCATCAACACTCAAAGTGACTAGTGTTTTACTCAAGAAACCTATTGCTTCTTTCAGGTACAGCCCCTATTGTTGGGCTTTAACCCCGTGGAGGACAGGCTTGCTAGAGGGATGAGAATGGACAATTATGACTCATGTGATAAGATCCATGATAGGGACCATGGAGTGACACAGGCTTGGAGGAGGTTCAAGGAAGTTTCCTGGAAGAAAATATTTATAAAAGTAAGAACTAAAGAAAGAGTAAGGAGGTATTTGCAGGCAGAGCAAAGAACCTGTGGAAATAGATCAGAATAGACCAGGCTGGCACGGAGGTATGCAAGAACACATTGGCAGAGATCAACTGGGAACATCCATGGACTATGCCGTGACTTCTATTCCAGAAACAGGAATGAATTGGTCCCAGCCATTACTAAACCTTGGGAAGTAAGGATATTCTTAGAATGAAAAAAAACTATGAAACTAATGATTTAATATGAGAACTGAGCCTGGATCTTATCTCTATTTAATGTAACCTTGAAACCACTTATGAGAAATCCAATGTCACTCTGATTTTAATTTTTTAGAGATTATGTTATTTACTTAACTATTCTCCCCTGCTGATGACTTGTCATTTACAGATATATTTTTACCTCAATTTCATAATATTCTGATAAGCACTCCTGAACAGCAAGTCTTTTCTCTCCTTTCCTCTTCCTTTTCAGGTTCCATTTCTAGGAAAGAATCTCATTAGTGGAATTGCTGGAGCAAATGTTACAAACATCCTCAGGGCCCTTTCTGTTTCTACCATGCCATACTGCTTCTAAAAACAAACAATAAAAAATAGAAATTATAATACTCTCTTCTGAACAAAACCCAAAAGCACCAACAGAGGAATCAGAATCGCTGAGTTTAAAATCTACTCCAATTTGGTAAATTAAAAACAGAAAAATTATCTCTATTATAGACGGCTGAAGTTTTTTTTCCTGCTTGAGTACTGAATAGACCATTCAATACCCAGTTCATTATAAGTTGATGAATTATTGCTCTATTTTATTGGACATGAAAAATAGAACCAACCAGCAGTGATCAGATAAAAAAAAAATGGAAGTACAAATTGCAGAATCACACCCAGATTTGAATGGGACTGACCAGATAGGAAAATGGAGGGTTAGGGATTTTGGGGAAGTCATGCAATTGAGCAGATGCTGGATGCCTATTCTAGTGTGCTAAGATGGAACCACTCACTCAAGGAGATGAACAGGGATATGAAGCCCAAGGGCAAATTAGAGATTAAGATGAAAGAGCATCAAGCTGGGTGGGAAGATCAGCATAGGTGAACAGCATAGCATCAAAAAGGATTCACATGGGAGACTCATTCTGCAATATCTAGAAGGCAGTTAAATCTGAATCCAACTAATAATCCAAATCTGGGATTTCTCGTTTTAGGAATTGGGAACCTGGGGGAAAAAACTGCAGCAGAGAGGAATAGGAAGCAATCACCATATGCCAGATCTTGTGCCAAGTGACAAGCATCTTGGCTTTCAGATTCTGCAAGATGCAGAGACATTCTAGGTTTGGGTTTCTAGAAATAATTCCCATCTCTACCCACTACCACTCAGTTCTGATATCACAGTGTTGGACAACAGAGACTCCAAGGACTACAAGAGAGATGGTGAGAATCTTTGCAATTTTATTTATTACGGGTCAAGAGAAGATTATTGATTGAGTTTCAGAATCAGGTAGACAAAGGCAGAGCTACAAAGGTTTCTAGGCCATTCCTTTCACCCAGTCAGATGGGCTCCTGGGAGAAAGGACTGCTGGATTTTCCATCAAACAGGAAAACAAGTTGGATTTTGACTATGTCATCTAAATTCCTAGGTCTCCTCTTGACCTCAGCACCTTTATCAGAAGCCCTAGAGTGTTATCTATGCTCTCGACGAGCCTCTGGGCATGTGGAGATGGGAAAGAAACTGCATGGATCAAGCATCCAGCTCTTCTTTATCTCTTTTTTTACTTTTATTTTGGTTTTGGGGTCACACCTGGCGATGCACAGGGGTTACTCCTGGCTCTGCACTCAGGAATTACTCCTGGCGGTGCTCAGGGGACCATATGGGATGCTGGGAATTGAACCTGGGTCAGTCACATGCGAGGCAAATGCCCTACCCGCTGTGCTATCACTCCAGGTCCTGTCCAGCTCTTCTTAAACAGTACTTTCCTGCTTTTAAACAAACAAAAACTCCATCTCCTGTGTCATTTAGATCCATTTAGTAGGAGTGACAATGAAACTCAAAGATACGGTTGAGGAGCCTGGGAGTAGGTCAAAAGGCTAAAGCCAGAGCTTTGCATGTGGGAGCCCCGGGTCCAGGCCCCAGAATTCCCTGGTTCCCAGAGAGCAAGCAAGATTGACCTCTGAGCAGAGCCCGGATATTCATCCCCAATTCTGGACCAGAAAGTCCTGTAACCTTTTTGCTTTCCTAATCAATAAAAGCATTCGGAACATTTTTCTGTTCTAATATTTGATCCTTGGCCCCAGTTCCTAACACAGAGCTCCAAAGTTCATTGGAATTTCCTGGGGGATAAGTGTCATTTTCTCTAATAAGGTGGATTCCTGGACAATTTCACAGGAAATACCAAGGCATACTTAGAAACAAGGGATCTTCAGATGCCCATCCCTTGTCCTCTGGGAAGGTTAGAAGGATTGGAAGTTGAGTCAATAATTGATCATGCCTGTGTTCCGGAGCTGTATCCTTTGATGATGCATGCACAGTAGAAAGCAGAGCACTCAAGGAGTTCTGTGAATCATCCTAGCAAATGATCAGGTTGTGGCAACTACCAATTTATAGCCAAGAGGTTAGAAATGCAGGCCCAAATGTGTGATTGGCATTAGAAGTAGGAAGAATCCTGCAAAAATGTGCGCCTTATTTCCAGGAACTAGCTGAAAGCCCAGGTTGTTTGTGCTTAATTGAATTGTAGAACACCCTGTTGGCGTCATAGCATTGCCTGTGTTGGAAAATCACACATTGGCTGTCAGGAGTATTGCTGTGTACAGAGAGGAAATTAGTTTCCTTATAGGGATGTCTCTCTGGTGACATGTGTGGTTCCATTGGGCGCTATCAGGCCCTTTCCATGTGGTGCTGTTTCTCCAGCACTATTGACATGTGAGCACCCCTCACATGGTAAGACATACAGCAGTTACTTAGGAAGGATAATCACAGGTAACTCCCGCTGGTCTGCAAGAGAGACTGAGAAGAATGCCCCATCCAGGTGCTCATCTTGGGAGGTAAAGTGCGAATACTGGCAAGGTTGTGGGTCACTGTGTCTTCCTGGCTGGCTGGCAAGAAAAGTCCATATATATTTTCCACAGGACTTATTCCATTATGATAACAGAACTCGCCCTTCCTCCTTCCCTCCCCTCTCCTTTCCTCTTTCCTCCCTTCCTCCCTTCCTTCCTCCTTCCCCTTCTCTCTTCTTCCATTCCTCCTTTCCTCCCTTCCCTCCCTCCTTCCCTCTTTCCCTCCCTTCTTCCTTTCCTTCCTCCTTCCCCTTCTCTCTTCTTCCCTTCCTCTTTTTCTCCCTTCCCTCTTTCCTTCCCTCCTTCTTCCTTTCTTCCCTTCCCTTTCTTTTTTCCTCCCCTCCCTCCTTCCTTCCATTCCTCTCTCCTTCCCTTTATCCCTCCTTTCCTCTCTCCCTCCTTTGGGCCACACCTGGCAGTATTTAGGGACCATTTTTGACCCTGTGCTCAGGAGTGATGCCTAGCAGTGTTCTGGAAACTACATGGGGTGCCAGGTTCTAACCAGAGTCCTAACAGGCACAGCCACGTGCAAGACACATTCCTTACCTCCTGGACCATCTATCTAATCCTGGAGCTATCACTTTTGAGCTGTGGCCCAGGGGGCTGCGGAGACTTGCTGACTGTGTGCCAGCTCCTCAAATCTCAGGGGAAGTCAAACACTCAGACAGCTAGAGAAAAGGCTGAAAGGCAGCAAGTTGCAGGATGGAGCATTTGGGGTCCCGAGTCAGTCTCTTCCTCCCAGTTCTGTCTTGTGACGGGAATGAATAATCACTCCAATTACAAAGCAACCTAAAGGAGGCAAAACCACTTAAGTAAATGAGGTGCTTGGGGAATGGAAGGAGGGCCCAGTCCGCAAAGATTTTGGCTGTAGGTTCTGGGCCAGCTCCCCAGAAAGCTCATATTAAACAAGCAACATGATTTTCAGAGTGCCTAAGTCAGTAGCCTCAGATACCTTTGGCAATTTCTAGAAGAAGTCTGCCGCATAATTGTCAACTCCAGGATGTTTAGAGATGCGAGCACTGAATTAAACTTTGTTGGAATCCAACAGCGATCTAATAAAGGGCACGTTCAAAATACGAGGAGGTGTACTGGAGCTAATCAGAGCCCCGGGGACACGCAGGACTTGGCTATCTTCGCTGAGCAATTCTTCAGGGATATAATTAGCTCATGTCCCTTGAGGGATCTGCCCCTCTGTCTGTGGATGGCCTGCGTACAGCACTGCTTTCAGCTCCTAGGGGTCCCGGGGGGAGCAGCAAGAGCCTGACAACCCCCGTGGGCTGAAAAAACCTAGCCTGATCCCACTAGCCCCGTCCCTAAACATGATCCAAAGCCCGGCCTTTCCCTGGGTTCTGTCCAATACGCATCTTTGGAAAAGGCGTGCACCCAGCACCACGAAGAGGCAGGAGAATGGAGACTGCTGAAAGCCAAGAAAGATCCAGAGTTCCCAGGCTCATCATGAGGCTGGGAGATCTTGAGCTGACCAGAAAGCCCAGGATAGGAGCCCAGTGGACCTGAGGCCACCAGACTTCTTCCTAAATTCCTTTCCTGAGCGTTGACACATAGTTCAAAGGGTATTGTGCCGTTTCCACTTTTTGCCTTCAGTTTTTTGTCTTTTTAAAAATTTATCACGGATTTACAATATAATGATTGGTGGGGGGATTGTTTGCTTTGGGGCCACACCCAGTGGTTACTCCTGGATTACTCCTGGTTCTTTGCTCAGGGATCACTCGTGGCAGAGCTCAAGATACCAGACACAGTGCTGGAGATAAAACCTGGGTCAGCTAGGTGCAAGCAAGTGCCCTACTGGCTGTATTATCTCTCAAGTCACAAGATGAAATTTTAGGGGCCAAGTGCACCTCTATAAGTACGTAATCATCTTACATATATTGCCTATAAACATAATCATCTTACATATATTTACATATAAACATAAAGAAGTTTCAGAACCATCCTATCATCAAAAGGACCCTCTACTTATTCTTCCCACCCTACTTCCCTTTCCCCTCTATGACCACCAATCAGAGTTGTGTGGGTCTTACTTTTTCCAGTTTGTTTGCTTTAGTCATTTAAATTTCGAATATGAGTGAAATTGTGTGGTAATCATCTCTCATTTCTTCACTTTAACATGGCATGATCACCTCAAGTTCCATCTGTTTGGTCACAGAGGTCACTATTTCATCTTTTTTAACAGCAAAGTAGTATTCCACCATGTATAGCAGCCCCAGCTTTTTCATCCAGTAATCCGTCAATGGGTATATAGGTTTAGTCCATGGTTTGATTAAGATAAAAAATGTTGCTGTGAACAAAGGGGTGCAAATAAATATCCTTTAAAAATAATGCTTTTATAGCCTGTGTGAAGCTGCTTAGCATCATATTAGTGGGTAATTTGTAATTTCCACATTTTGTTTTTAAGGAATTAAAAATGGAGGGACTTTAGTGATAGTACAGTGGGGGGGGGGGGCATCTGCCTTGCATGTGGCCAATCCAGGTTCAATTCCCAGCATCCCATATGGTCCTCTGAGTACTGCCAGGAGTTTTTCCTGAGTGCAGAGCCAAAATGGATACAGACTCTCAATATCCTCACTGCTAGTACTGGTTTCAATTCCTAGCAACTGTCTAATGTCTGATGTTTTTCACTCTTCCTCATAGGGAAGGAACCCTAGCTGGAGGCATGGGCACAAGAAGGACCCTAGTGTGGGCACCCAGGAACATGCAACAGCCTTTCAGCTGGGGTATTCACAGCAATCCACATACAAAGCCCCGATGTTGATCCCCAGCACCACATGGTCCTGTGAATAATGCAGGGTGTAGCCCCATTAACCTGGGAGCACTGCTGAGGCAATGCTGAGGTAGCACCTACCCCAATCCCACCCTCCCCACCACCACACACAGCGTCACTGCCACCAATCCCAGCACTGTTTTCAGCTTCTAGTGATCCCTAGGATTTTTTTTCTTTTTGGGCCACACCCTGTGATGCTCAGGGGTTACTCCTGGTTCTGCACTCAATAATTACTCCTGGCAGTGCTTGGGGACCATATGGGATGCCAGGGATCAAACCCAGGTCAGCGTGTGCAAGGCAAACGCCCTACCCTCTGTACTATTTCTCTGGCCCCATAGGCTGTTTTGTAACGATGAGTTTGCTCCCTTGGCCTTGAAGACCTCCATCCCCAGCCCCTCTGCCAGAGCCCTTTACTTAGTGTTTTTGAACTTCCCTAGACCAGCTTCTCAGTGTGTTGACACAAGCAGACCTTTACTGAACCAGCCCAGTCAACTTAAACTACACCTCTGTCTCCTCACCTGGATCGCTGTCTCCATTCAGACACTTCCTTGGGCTGCCTTTAAGCCCCTGGTTAACTTTTCGCTAGTACCCACTGCTAGTGACGATGCTCTGACCCATTTGAATTCATTCCACAAATGGCTTTAAACTAAATGCCCCTCTAGTTCCCTCCATGGCTGTTTCCTGACAGAACCTCCCTCCCCCACTCCCTCCTCCAGTCTTCCTCAAAGACGTGGCTCCCAGCTTAAGAGTCACCAAGCTGCTGCCACCACCATAGGACTGACCTTGGCACCTGATGCTCCCCCACTCCCTGGACCTACACCCATCAGGGCTTGTGGCACATATGTCCCATCCCCGTGATGCTCCCTCCAGCTCCTCTTACCTCAATGTTCCTTTTTCCTCCATGGTTCTTGGGAAAGAAAAAGGAAGTCACTCTAAGCCTTGTTCCTCAGTGGGATACAGTCCTGCCCACTCCACCCTCCATCCCCCAATCTAATGTCTGTCAGGAACAGAATCTTCAGTGTATATTCTATCACATAATCCTCACCAGAAAAGTTAGCAAGGTGGATGGATCCTGTTGTTATTCCCATCTTGAAAATAAGGGTGCAGAGGCACAAAGAAGCTAAGCAATTTGCCTCAAGATACACAGCAGAGCCTCAGTGTTCTCAGCTGTAGAATGGAGATGAAAGCAGGGCCAATCTCAGGGGAATCACTTAGGACGGTTAAAGGAGTGGGTGCGTGGAAGAAGCTAGAGCAGGAGGCTGCCAAGAGTAAGCTCTGTTCAAGGCTGCATGTTCTGTACTATGGTACATAATAAATATTATGCTCCAAATGTTGCAAAGGGTTCTTACTTGTTGTCCTTGATGGTGAAATGCCAGTGGGTGAAGACCTGCCAACTGGAGCCTCTTTACTAAATATTCTCAGATGTGACCACAGGTCAACATATGCCCATGAGTAACACACACGTGCACATTTATACATGCACATGCATGCACAAACAAAATATTTACAAACAGACGGGAAGAAGCATCTTCATAAGAAATACTGTCATTTCTGTCCACTATCTCTTTTAATATTCCAAACAATGCAGCGAAGTAACTGCATGCAAATCTGAGTTTTATGAAGCCAGGCTCACAAACTAGGTGGTGAAAGATCCCAGATGCAAACCGGGGTTTGTCTGATTCCAAAACCCTTGCTGACACACAGCCACCTCAACACACATAACGTCTCGGGGTAAATATTAGTTTCTCGGAATGAGTTCTATAAATGACTTCCAATGGATCCTAAGTTATTTACCCAGGGTAAAGCAATATATTCCGCTCGGTGAATGCAACTGAGACAACCGCTATGGCATTCTTTACCTTCCCTTCTGCTTTTGCAGCACACGTGTGCCGGCTACATTGTGTCTGTAGAGCCTTTCCCCTCCCCCGAACATCAGTGCAGGGTGGCACTAATCCAATACATATTAAAAGAAAATTCATATTTTGTTTTGAAAGTCTTCTCTGCGCCTGGAGGATCTGAGCAGAGTTAAGTTGAGCCGTACCATGTGGGAGTGGAACTAATGTAGGATTTAACACTGCAGAGTAGGTCGGGGGGCACGGTCTGTAATTTTTAAATGAGGCAAAGACTCGCTGGTGGACACTCTGTCTGAAATTTCATCGGGAGCTGTGATTATCTCCAGTGACTCTCTGGCCCTTGCCTGCACACTTGGCTGACCTTAGTCATTATTCATCTCTCTTTGTCTCCAGGATGTTCTTGGCTGATTCTCGGTGGGCTCCAGGGAGCCCCCCAAGGTCTCTGGGCCCCATCCCTAATCTTCGTCCAACCTCTCAACCTGTCATCATTTCAAAGCACTTTCTCTGCACGTCCTTTGAATGTAGCCCAGGAGGGTCTTTGGAGCCTGAAAAAATACTCTGCTTTCCCTTGTGCTCTGCTCTGTGCTGACTACCTGTACCTCTGTACCTTGGTTTCCCTCCTGGATTCCACTTCGGCAACTCAGAGCCTTTGCCAAGGATCCCCCCGTTTGGTTTTCACTTTTCTGATGCTGTAGCTGGGAAGCTGTTTTCCCTGTGGGCCCTCCCTGGTGAGTGATTCCTGGGCATCTAGATGCAGTTAAGAAATCTAGAATCTGGAGTTTTCATGGACCTGGCATGCACAAAGGCAATCATTAACTATTTATCTGGGTCACCGTCTGCAGTGTCACTCCAAGTGGTGTCCCGTAACCTGCCAAGCAGGTGGGACTTCCCAAAGTAGGGTGTCATACATAGGGAATAACTGCTGAGCTCTCCAAATTCCCAGCAATCTTTATTCTTATCAAAAAATTTGAACGAAGGCCACCGGAATAGCTTCAAGGGTGGAGTGCAGACCTTGACTGTTCAAGGTCCTTGTATGCTTCCCGGCACTGTTTTGGGTGTTCAGGTGGACCCCAAAAACTGCCCTCCCTGAGAAACATTGTTCTCCAAGAACTATTGACATTGTCTCTTCAAGGTGGAGCATGGAAGTCCCAGGCTGAGCATGGCTGGGAGTGATCCCAAGCACTGCTGGGAGGCTCCGCTAAATTAAACTAAATACAGTAAACTAATATGAAGAAAGAAAAATAATTTTTATACATAATAACAACAAATAACAATAAGCTTTGCCTCTATTTCATATACACATTGACGCTAACGCCCTAACTCAGCTGTCTGTCAGGTGGCTGACCACTCATTAAGCATGGCCCATGAGGTCACCACCTGTCACTTATGGACCATGAAGGTTCAAGGAGGGTGGGACAAGGGGAATGACAGTGGACAGCCAGTACTGATCACTAACCTGCTGCTCTTTACGATGGGTTTGTGTTACGTGTGCCCAGCTAAGAAAATGTTTACTCTCCACGACTGAGTTTTAACTGAACCAACTCTTACAAAACAGACAAAGGGGCTTCAAAACCCTCCCAGGAAGAAATTGGGGGCTGAAAATGACACTAACAGAGGGAGCTAAACAGCCTTCTGATGCTGGGACTCCCGCAGCCGGTTTTCGAGGCTGCAACAATTTGGATCAAATCAGGTCTGAAAAGAAAAATCAGCCCAAGAGGTTGATTGCCACAGTGACTCTGCGATGTGGAGGTACATGCAGGAGGGTTCACAGTGCTCTGGGTGCTGCTGATTGGATTGGTGCCCGGCCTGAAAGCTTCTATATTTTGTGCGTGTTTTATTATTTTCAGTAACAGTGGAAACAGCGCTTGTTTATAGTTTGGGCTTTTAATGCAAAATACAATAGACTGGCAACTTAAAACGGGACATGAATTCTCCTCATTGTGGGAGCAAGGTGCTGGCAGCAGATTTGGTGTCTGCTGGGAGCCTGCTTCCCAGTTTGCAGACAGCCGTCTTGTTCCCTGTCTTTGCAGGGCTTGGAGAAAGAGACCATCTGGCTCCTGCCTTCTCTTTATAAACAGAGCTAATCCCACCCTGGGCTCCACCCTCGTGGCCCATAGTTTCCTCTTAAAAATACCACCTCCTGGGGCAGGAACTGGGTGGCTAAGACTGGAGTACATGCTCTGCATCTGAGGGCCTGAGGTTAAATCTCCAGCACCTGCCTGGTCCATAGAGCACAACTGGACAGCATCTCCAAGCAACAAATCATGAGTAGCCCCTAAGCCCCACAGGGTCCCAAATCAAAAACAATAACAAAATCCCTATCCCCCAATGTCATTGTCTTGGGGAATAAGACTTCAATAGATGAGTTTAAGAAGGAAACTCAATCTATAGCACTGGTCCAGGTAGATAGTTGATACATTACATCACAAATATATACCTAATATTTGTGAGGTCAATCTATATGAGGTGTATGTATAAAAATATCTGTGATATACTCAGATGATGCACTGATGGGATTTCCGATTCAAATTCGATGACAAAGGCACTGTGCTACAAACCCACAGAGAGAAAGACCAATTTCTCACTTAGCAGACAGTACGAGCCAGTTGGGCATGAATGGCATGCCCATGCGGCAGATATGAGTGACAGGCTGGCATTGCCCAAATGTGAAGGTTTCTAGGTTCCTCAGAGCTGATGTTTATCCTTGAGGTTATAGAAGATATTGAGACCAGATGGTGGCAACATTCTTTTAAGAAAAAAATCAAGATTCAAATGCTGTGTTGACAGCCCCAACACTCTTTGCTCAGACGCCATCTTTGATGGCTTGACTCTCAGGATCTCCTCTTCATCCTCTTCATCAAAACAGTTCATCCACTTTATATTTCCAGACACTTCACTCTGCTGGAGAGACTAGTGGGCAGTGTCTTCTGTCTAACTACACCGTGAATGGAAAAGGCAGGATTAAACCACTGGACTCAAAGGAAGATGAGGATGGAGAGCAGCACCCCTCCCTCAGGGGCTTTGCATTGAGATAGATCTTGATACCAATTGAGTGACCTTGGGGGAAGCACTCTGGAGTGGCATTGGAGAAACATTTAACGTGTCTGAGCTTTGACTTCCTTCCATGGGCCATATAGATAAAGTATACATTGTTGGATTGTCTTAACAACTAAGTGAGACTCTTGCACAGAATTAGTTGGATTGGTACTGGCTGCACAGAAGAAGTCTCCTCATCCCCCAACTGTAGTTCTTAAGCTCTGCGCCCTCTAAGGACATTCATTCCTTGCAAGAAGTTTCTGAGTTCACAGATCAAATACCGGTGTTTACTTGGTCCTCCTATAATCCACAAGAGATCCACCAACTCATCCACCTGTGCTGAGCCCAGCAGCTCTGCAGAAGTGAAACCAATTCTAAAGGCTTCCTCAAACACTGAGCTTCCATTATGGCAAATCTTTCCAATTTGATTTCTGAATGAATGAGATCTCCCTGATTACACTTTTCATGGTGATCTCACTTCCTTCTTTAGAGCCATATATCAGAACCTATGACCAGGTTCCATTCATTCCCTGATCCCTTTCTCCCTCTCTCCCCAGCTCCATCCATCCCACCATAATGAAGAGCCTTTGCAGGTGCTCTTCTCTCTGACTGAAACATTCTTTTCATTCCACCTTCCATCAACCCAGGGATCTTCATTCACTCAATTGACTCCTACTTCTACACCCAGAGATTTGGTGACTTCATCAACTCAGCAAAATACTCTCCTGGATCCCAGTCTGGGTCAGGGACCTCTCTCCTGTGCATTCTAGCAACTGATACTAATTTCTGGGCTCTCTCAGCTAATGTGCATCCCTTGCTTTCTTCTCTCCTCTGTTGGATGTTAATGGATGTCTAGTGGATGTCTCATACATTACAGAACCATCTTGACATTTGTTCCATTTTTAAAAAACCCACATTACAAAATGTTCTGATAGCTTGTTTGATTTGAGTCTAGAGGCTGTCTTTGTTTTTTATTACTGGGACTACCACACTGTACTTTTCAATTAACAACCACAAAACCCCTCCACAGACCCCCTCCACCTTTTCTTTCACCCACACTCTCTTCTCTGGTCATCTCAGTTCTGTTGTCAATGAGCATTGGTTTGTTTTTATTTTGTTTTGCTACTTATCTGCTTTTATGTGCTAAAAATCCACAATAGGGTGAAAACATCCAATATTTTTCTTACTCCTTCATTCTAACATCACTCATATAATTCCACTGAGTTCCTTCTATTTTGTACAAATGACAAAATTTCGCCTTTTCCTAGTCAAATCATATTCCACTGCATACATATACTGCATCCTCTTTATTCACTCACTATCACTCCCCACTTAGGTTGTTTCATTATCTTAGCTGTTGTGAATAATTCTGCAAATACATTGTGGTTCATAGAACATTGTGAGCAACGGAATTCCTTTCTTAGAGACACCAAGGAACAGGATTGTTGATCTTAGAAAGGTGGTTCTAGAGTTAAATATTTGAGGATGCACCAAACGCCAAACACTAACCTTCAATGGGGTTTTCTTTTTCTCTATCTCTGTCAACACTTGTTAGTCTATTCAAATCTCAATTTTTTTTTTGTTTTTTAGGTCACACCTGACAATGCACTCCTGGCTCTGGCTCTGGCTCTGCACTCAGGAATTACTCCTGGAACTGCTCAGGGGACCATATGGGATGCTGGGAATCAAACCCGGGTCAGCCGCATGCAAGGCAAATGCCCTATTCGCTGTGCTATTGCTCCAGTCCCTCAATAACCTTTTAAAATAATATTTTTATTTTCGTGTTTTGGATATTTTTTGTTTAGTTATATGAATTCCTTATAGAACTTGAATATACCATTATAATGTAAAGGGTTACATGGCAGAGCCTGGCAATCTACCCTTGTGTATTGGATATGCCAAAAACAGTAACAATAAGGCTCTCAATGAGAGACGTTACTGGCGCCTGCTCGAACAAATCGAGCAATGGGATGACAGTGACAGTGACAGTGACAATGTAAAGGTTTAAGACAATTATATATGCACTGCTTTATATGCAATAAACTCTTAATAGCTGCTTCTTGTTTATTGATTGACAGATTGATAGAGAATTGAATTCCCAACCACCAATTCAATGACTTGCATAAAATTTTAAAGGACACAACAATAAGAATTGGGACATGGGGAGAGGGAGCTGGGGATAGTGTAGCAATTAGGGAGCATCATTAACACATGGCTGGTCCAGGTTTGATCGCCAGCACCACATGGTATCCTGAGCATCTCTAAGCATGATCCTATAGGACCCTGATAACTGCTGGGGTGACTCAAGCAAAACCCGGGCCATCCTCAGACCCTCACACTGAACCACTGGGTCTGGTTGGTCACCAGTGGGTGTCTCTGGATTTCCTGATGACCATTTTCAATTTAAAAAGAAATTGAGGTAGGGGCAGAGAGATAGTACAGCAGATAGGGCATTTGCCTTGTACACAGCCAACCCAGGTTCAATTCACGGCATCCCCTATGGTCCCCTGAGCACTTTAAGGAGAGATTCCTGAGTGCAGAGCAAGGAGTGACCCCTGAGCATCCCCAAACAATTAAAAAAGACTAAAAAATGTATTGGGTAATTTGAGGGATTTCGAGGATATTATGGTACAGATTTGATTTGGTTCAAAGTAGTAGTGTAGCAACTAATACTCAGGAGGTCTGGACTTGGGGTTCTCAGACTCAGACAAGCCACTGTGAGAGACAAGATCCCCAAAGGTCCCAAAGGTGACTCTTTTTGTGACCCTCTGCCTCTCCTGCTTTCTCGAGGCAACTTAAACTCCCCATTTCTAGAGTCACCCCTTTTTCTGGAATCACCTGGAAGGCTGGAGGGGATCGACTAGCATCTTCTGCAGTGTTTCCTGAGAGCTGGTCAGGGCATTCCTTCTCTGTCTGAGCCCACTTCTGAGGCCATGCCGCTTGCCCACTCCCCCTGGCTGGGATGTAGCTGGTGGACAGGAGGTTCTTGTAGAAGGATCAGAGAATCTAGTCTCCAAGGTTTCCTGGAACTATGCTCTTTCCCCAGCATGATTCTGGGGGTTATCAACAACCTCTGGCCTGAGAACAGTTCCCTGCTGGGCTGCTGAGGGGAGAACTGCCAGATGAAATAAAGGATGCCTGGTTAAGTTTGCACTTCATGTAGTCCTTTGGTGGAAATCAGTAAACCCCACACAATATTTGAGACATACTTAGGCTCAAATATCTGTTGTGGATCTGAGATCCACATTTAATAGGCTGTATTCTTTTTCTATTGACTAAACCTGATTTAGCCCAAGCAGGTTGTTTTAAGACCTAAACCAGAGGTGAAATCAGCAGGGAGGAAGTAAGATGGTTTGTTTATAGATGAGGGATGCAGTAAGGACACTTTCTAAACATCAGCCAGAAGCTGCCATTGTGGATGCAAAACCATGCACTTGGATACCCTGGAGTCTAGAACATTCTACCATATCTCCACCTAAGGGGCTGGAAAGGTCCATGTGCTATGGGTCCTGGAAAGTAGATAGGTACTTATAGTAGTGTAGTATGGAGAGGAAGCGGGGTGTAGAAGAAGGAGAGGGAGAGAGAGAGAGGGAGGGAGGTAGAGGTAGAGAGAAAGCACTATTATTACTATTATTAAGAAGAAAAACTATAATGGAAGTGGATGTAGCACAAAGTGTAGGTTGTAATAATCCCATGCACATCTTTTTTCTTCCTTTTTTCCCCTCACTTATGTCCCTCACTTCTTTCTTCAGACATTCAGCATATAATGGCTACACAAGTGGCCATACTGCACAGTAGTTAAGGATGTGAATTTTGGAACCAGACTGCCTATGTTTTAACTCCAGCTCTATTGCTTATTACCAGTGTCACTTAACCTTTCCAAAAATCCATATTAGTTCTCTACTGCTGTTGCAACAAATGATCACAAACGCAGTAGCTGAATACACCACCAATTTATTCTCTTCTAGCTCTGAGCATCTGACAGGGGTCTCAGCAGGGCTGCGTTCCTTTCTGGCTGCCACAGGGCAAAATCTCTCTCCTTGCTCTTTCTGGTTTGTAGAGCTGCGATTCCCCGCCTCCCATCTTCAAAGCCAGCAGTGGGGTCAGCGTTCAGCTCCTATCTCGTTGGCTCTCTGCCGCTGTTCTACAAGTTTAAGAAGTTTTATAATTAAGCTCCCTATGTAATTCAGGATAATCTCATCCCAAGATCCTTAAACTCCCTTTCGCAACAAGTAACATATCCACAGAGAACAGGGATTAGAGGATGAGGATGGCAGGGGACATTATTCTGCCACCCACAGCACCTTATTCCATAAAAGGGCAAACTCACTGCACCTCCTCGTGAGTCTTCAGTGAGTTTTCAACACAGTCCCATGTATAGTTAATGCCTGCGGTATGTCTCTGTCACCGCAGGACTGTTCTGGGTACAGAAGAGGGAGCAGAGAGAAATTCCTGACACTCTCCTAGACACTGCTGGGCACTTGAGAACCAAAATGCTACCTTCCACACTGGCTCCCAACTCCTAAGCTTTCCCGGACCCCCTTCTTAGCTCGCAAGGAACCTCTCCTTTCCATCCTCCTGGTATTGATCCCTCGAGAGCTACATCCGAACAGGATGGGCTACACTCGCAAAGATAAACCCTGCCTGAGTGACACTGAAGCCCTCCCCATGTGCGGCAACTGCAAGCCCATTACATCCCATTGTGTTGCACATAGACCCACCCCAGGCCAGGCATGGAAGGAGGGACAGCAGGGCTGGGAGCCAGAGGGGACAAACCCGGGAAGGTGGGGAAGAGGCAGAGTGGAGAGGAGGTTCTCTTGAAGCACCATCTAGTCGGCTCACTGATGCTGAAGCTTCAGCTGTGCCCGATGGTTGCTGACACCCGGGCCCAGCCTGGCCTTTGGGAAGGCCACAGCTAGCAAGTGCCTGTTTGTGAGTCCAATTATTCTGCCTGTGCTCACTTACAGATTGCTCCCATGGCCAGCTCCCAGTCCCTGAGCTGAGGACGGTGGCACCTCATGCTTTTATTAGGCACCTGATAAATGGAACCCCCTCTCTTTTTTATTCTCACGCCTTAAAGCTAATGAAAGGGAAGTCAGGCTCCGGACGTGGTGTCTTATTTATGGACTAATTCCAATCTCTTTCTGTGATCATTACCTGTGCTGCTCCCCATGCTAAATCAATTGAAATGGCGCTCTTGTTGCAAATTGGAACCACTTCAATTCACGTTTTCTCCCCTATTTCTTCACGGGAGGGAAGTGGTTTTGAAAAGCCAAAGGAGGGATGGGGGGTGGGGGGGGTAAAAGTTGCCCAGAATTGAAAAAGAAGGATCTGGAACTGGTGGGTATAGAAATGAAAAATAAGCCTCCTACTTCTTAACCCTTGCCAGCCATTTTTCAAATCCTTGGTCCCAGAAGGCCCGTTCCCCACACTCCATTAGTGCCGGCTGCCGCGGGGACAATTATGAACGGAGAGCTTTTCCCGTCGGAGCAACCCCTTGAATTTAAAGGCAACTGCAGGAGGAGAAGAGGGGACCGCCTGCTCGCAAGCACCCCGGAGAGGCGTTTTCTCCTGCGCCACTCACCCCTAGTTTGTATTTCCCACCAAGTGCGAAAGTCAAGTACATATCAAGACTCCAGGAACGGGGAAACGGGTGCACAGGGTCACCGGCACCATTGGCTCTCAGAACACCACCAGGTGTGGCCCCAGAGGCCCCCAGCGGCACATCCCTGGGCTCTACCTAGCTTTGAACCACCTATGCCAGCTGGTTCAAGCATCTCCCCTGGACCCGCTGAGTTTTGTTTAGGAAGGAGGCACCAATGCACCCTCAAAATCAGACTCTACTTGTGTTTCAACCCTCCGCTGTTCCTTCAGGACTTTGTATCCATAAATTGTGATACCCACGCAGGGTCTGAGTGGGATGCAAGTCCAAACAGTAGATGGGGCCGTTTTTCCCAGTCTGTTGGAAACAGTCAGCACCCACTGATTTGGGTGATGGTATCCTTGACCTTCACTTTCGTTTTCTTGGTGCTTTTCCTACTTTTAGAGAGTCCCAAGAGAAAACACTTACTCTCTGCCCTGCCCACCACCATCCCTCCTGGACGTGGATGCCACCTGGTGGGCAGGCCCCCAGCTTCTCCTTAAAGTGCCCCATGGACACAGCTGTGAGGCATCAGGTCTAGCACCTACCTGAACGACTGAATGACAGGAAGGCATAGCACAGACTTAGTGGGCAGGTGAGCTGAGCACTGTGCTCGCCCATGTGTGAAGGAGGGGTGATGAGGAGAATCTAGGCAGCTGAGGAAGCAGTTGGTTTTGGAAGCAGTCACAGTAACAGTCACAATGCTGTCGGGCATGAGGGACCCAGGAGAGGGAAGCCTAGTCCCTAGATCTGGAACACCCCCGCCCCCACCCCGGGGGAGACAGCTTTCACACCAGGTCCTGAAGGGTTTGCCAGGCTCAGATTCGGGGAAAGAGGGAGATGTACGGAAATGGGACAGTGTGGAGTGGAAGCTGAGAGGCTGAGAGCCCTGGGGAAGATGCAGCAGGTCGTTCACTTTAGTATTCAGGAATGAGGTGTGTGTGTGTGTGTGTGTGTGTGTGTGTGTGTGTGTGTGTGTGTGTGTAAGGGGAGGGAACAAAGCTCTGTACCCCCGTATCTGGTTTCTGAGGCAAGGAAGTGGGACTTTCTCTGGGGTACCAGAAGAACTCTCTAGAAAGGCAGGAGAGGATTCCTCCAAAGGGTGAGCTGCCTGATCTAGCAACCCCCGCTTCCAAACCAGAGAAATCTCGTGAGACCAGAGGAGAAAGCAGCTGATGGTGGGAAACAGACTCAAAGGCGGATGTGAGACTCTCACGCCCCTGGACTGAGGGTGAGGGCTGGGTTCCCCACGTGCCCCTTTCATCCTGGGTGTCTCCATGACTGACTCCTGCGCCCACAGGGACAGACAGCTGCCCGGCCATCTGTCCTGGAGGATTAGGGCCCAGAGGCCCTTGTCTCTAGGGGACCTGGTACATCTTTCAGTGTCCAGATATGTGGTTCCCAAAACCCAGCTCATTAACAGAGCTTTCTGTAGAGTTTGTATACTGTAGCTGGCAAAGTGCAGCCTTGAGATCTGGGGTCCACAAAGCATTTTAAGGAGACGCTTTCATCTCTCCTCATAGTGTACATAGTGTACTTGGATTTTGTCTCCCTGTCCTGGGATAACATACATGAGTTCTCTTTAATTTTGTTTTTGCTGTTGAGTGTTTTGGTTTTTTATTTTTTTGGAGGGGGGATGGCTCCCCCAAAGTGCTCAGAAGATCCTTTCCCATGACTCGGTGATGCTCAAGAGACTCTGGTGCCAGGGATTTGGGTCGGCAGATGGAAGGCATGTGCCATAATCTCTGAACTATCTCTAACCCCTGAGTCCTCTTTGGAACCCCATGAGGTCATTTTAATCTAGCACTGTAGCACTGTCTTCCCGTTGTTCATCTATTTGCTCTAGTGGGCACCAGTAACGTCTCCATTGTGAGACTTGTTGTTACTGTTTTTTTTTGTTGTTGTTGTTGTTTTTGCTTTTTGGGTCACACCCAGCGATGCTCAGGGGTTACTCCTGGCTTTGCACTCAGGAATTGCTCCTGGCAGTGCTTGGGGGACCATATGGGATGCCGGGGATCGAACCTGGGTCGGCCGCATGCAAGGCAAACACCCTACCTGCTGTGCTATCGCTCCGGCCCCGTTGTTACTGTTTTTGGCATATCGAATAAGCCACAGGTAGCTTGCCAGACTCTGCCATGCGGGCGGGATACTCTCGGTAGCTTGCCAGGCTCTCCAAGAAGGACGGAGAAATCGAACCCGGGTCGGCCGTGTGCAAGGCAAACGCCCTACCCACCCCTGCATTTTAATCTAACAGATATTAAATCTAAATGTTTGTAGAAACAGAGAGATTGAATGGGTGAATAAATCAATCAATGTCAGTGCCCAGCACTGAGTAAGGGCAACTTTAGGAAGGCGCCGGTCAGAGGCCGTCCAAGGGGTTAGTGTTGCCCAGAGTTTAGTGCTGCCCAGGATGGACATAACTGGAAAAGAATGGTTCACTCTCTGCTGCCCTCTGCTGGCCCGATGTCATGTAGCGGAAAGAGCGCGGAAGCAAGTCGCCTTCATTCTTAGAGGGTCTTAACTGCCTTTCTTGAAGAAAAAGGAAATACTTCTATTGAATAACTTCCTCTTGCCAAGCACGTCTCTCTGCAGACCAGTTTATGGCCTGGGCTCAGGCAGGAAGCAGTGAATTGTGGGGGTGTTAGAAGTATGCAGCGTCATGGCACTTGTCTCTCGGGGGCGTGCCATGAGATCAGTCTGGACCCTGTGATTAGCATAGTTTGAATTTGTCCTGAGGAACAAAGTTTGGAAGACATGTCACTGTCCTTCTAGATCCTGTTCTTGACTGGAGGCCATGGGTGAGTTTTAGGGCACTTCTTACAACCCATTTATATTATATTTATTCTCCAGAGATAAGGAAGAGTTTGAATTCATCTGTAAGTGATGAACCAACCTTACACATACAGAGACACACACTCACACACTCACCCATACATACCCACTCTCACACTTTCACACCCATACATACTCACAAATGCTCAAACACACAATCACATATAAATTATACACACACTCACACCCAAGGTCATGCACACACACACACACACACACACACACACTCATTCTCACACACACATATTCACATACACTCACCCACACTCTCCTTCACTGAAAGGTGATGCAGTCATGGGGATTGGCCTAAAATTAAACAGGGCTCCTGAACCTTCCCTCCACATTCACCCAGGCCCATCTGGATCTCCTTAAGCAAAAGACTTGTTTTCACTCATTTCACTCCGTTTTGCTCCCAGATGGTGTCTTTCATAAGACTGGGGGAGAACCTTGGTCTTGTCTAGAGATTTCTATGCTGGCAGGGAGAGATGTGCCCCTGATGGGCCCCGCGGGTCCTACAGCAGCTCGAGGTAGTAAATGAGCACCCACATCCAAGTGGACCCGCGATTGGTGGACACCCCAGGCTTGAGCCTGCATTTATAAAACCTGCTGATGACTCCTAACCACCTTTGGAGATGGTAGAGGCAAGTATGTCTCCACTTCACAGAAGGGGAAACTGAGCCCTGAGAGATTCTGAAACTGGCTAAGAGAACAAGAGGCAGACCCGACCAGCCTCTGGGCTCTGTGCTGTTACCACCCACACTGGCTCTTGGCTTAATGCCTTCACGTTTCTAGAAGTTCAACTTCAAGAGTCAGGCATGGATCACCTCTGTCAAACAGTGTCTTTATAGTCAACCTTTCCAGAAAACTAGAGCAGACAGTGCAGGAGCAAGGCAGGCCTGTTTCAGTTAGACATGAGCCTGTATCATCCCCTGTAGGCAGTCGGAAGAGGAAACTGCCTCAGGGCAGAGATCTAACACTCCCCCACCCTCCCAAGGGTTAGCATCTGCCTTCTGCCCAGTATTTCCCCCAGTCATCCCTGACCCCTTTCTTTCCCATAAGGCCAGCAAACCAAATACGAGAGTATGCCACTAGAAGTAAAGGACAAGAAGGAAGTCATTCATCATCATCATCACTGTCATCCCGTTGCTCATCGATTTGCTCTAGCAGGCACCAGTAAAGTCTCTATTGTGAGACTTGTTGCTACTGTTTTTGGCATATCGAATATGCCATGGGTAGTTTGCCAGGCTCTGCCATGTGGGTGGGATACTCTTGGTAGCTTGCTGGGCTCATGACTTATTTATTTGTTCTGTATTCAATGACTTTGGCTTCCATCTTCATCTTCCTTTATTGATGAATAAATGAATGAGTGCATGAATAAAATCACTGACTTTCTATGATACATCTACACAATGGGATACTATGCAGCCACCAGGAAAAATGAAGTCATGAAACTTACTTAGAAATGGATGGACATGGAGAGTATCACGTTGAATGAAATGAGTGAGAAGGAGAGGTACAGAGATAGAATGATTGCACTCATTTATGAGATATAAAATAAACATAGTATGAAACTAATACCCAAGGACAGAAGAAACAAGGGCCAGGAGGATTGGTCCATGGTTGGAAGACTTTCTCAAATGCTGGACAGAGTTTGCAGTTGGGATAGAGAAGGGGCCACTATGACAATGACAGTTGGAAATGATCACTCTGGATAAGAATTGCGTGCTGAAAGTAGGTAAAGGAACAAACATGATAATCTCTCAGTACCTGTATTTCAAACCATAATGCCCAAAAGGAGAGAGAAGGAGAGTGAGAAACAGAGAGACAGAGAGAGACAGAGAGACAGAGACAGAAAGAGAAAAGAAAGAAAGAAAGAAAGAAAGAAAGAAAGAAAGAAAGAAAGAAAGAAAGAAAGAAAGAAAGAAAGAAAGAAAGAAAGAAAGAAAAGGAAGAGAAAAAGAGAAAGAGAGAGAAAGAAGAAAAGTGCCTGCCATAGAGGCAGACAGGTTGGGGTGGTAGCAGGAGGGAAACTGGGGACATTGGTGCTTGGAAATGTATACTGGTGGAAGAATGGAATGACTGAAACCCAACCAGAAACAGCTTTGCAACTGTATATCTCATGGTTATTCAATTAAAAATAAATAAATAAAAGTAAAATCACTGGCTTTATTCAGCAGAATTCTGAAAGGCCTATGTTCTATCCTGCTCTGTGGTCCTGGGATGCAGTTGTGAATGGATTCATGGCTCCACCTTGTAGAAATAAATAACCTTCCGGCGGGAGAGACAGAGAACAAGGGTGAAATCAAAGAGACTCCAATGGGAGGCCCCAATGTGGGCTGGGGGAGCTAATGAGACAGGGACTGGAGGGTGAGGGGGATCCTCTCCCCTGAGGGCTGAGAGGAACCAGCTGGACAGGATCTCAGGAGTCAGCTTTCTAGCTAGAGTTTCGCTAGTACAGAGAACTTGGGGAGGGCCAGACTCCACCGGGTTGAGGGTTGAGGGGCAAGATGAAGGCCAGTGGAAAGGACTGCAGGTCAGTGAGGGGGGGCAGGCCTGAGATGCCCCTTCCAGGTGAAGGCAGCTCTGGGGGAATAACAGTGTGGAGGACAGAGAAGGTGAAGGGTCAGACCTGCATCTGGTCTCAGAGCCCCTGTCTGCTGTGAGCTCCCCCCACAATGCTCCCTGCAGCCTCAGAGCACCAGGGTGCTACAGCTGAGCACCAACACAGCCTGTTCAGATGGGCCCAGAATCCCCAGTGCTCTGCCCCACTGCATCAGAGCACTGCAGCAGGTGGGGGCCACCGACGGGCCTGCTGGCAGGTGTGCCGTCTTCCTTCACTTGGTGGAACCAACCTGCATTTGCCTCCTTTGCGCTCAGCCCTGCCTTGTGGTTCTTGCCCATCCTAGAACCGCTGTTGGGTATTAACCCTCAGTGTTTTAGGCTTCATTAGTGAATTGCCCCTTTTCCTCCTCCCAGGGAAGTTTGTGGTACCCTTGCTAGCGTCCCTACTTTACTTAAAGTTCATCCTTAACCTTTCCTTTGTGTTGGATGTTAACCCTAAGGACTTTAGGCTTCATCAGTGAATCGCCTTCTTTCCCCCTCCCAGAGATGCTTACCATGTCTGGCTAACATCCCTAATTTAGTTAAGGTCTATCTTTAACCTTTCCTTTCGTTAGGATCCACTTAGCCAGAGAACTGCCATGACAGGCTTTGTGGCCTTCTGAGTGACCTAGGCTTCTCCCAGGAACAAGAAAAGCAGAAAAAATAGATGTTTTTGTCAAAGACTACATCTCCAGAATAAGATTAAGTTTCCGGAATGTAACTGTCAGGGAGGTGGGCTGGATGTTGCGGGGCCAAGACAATAACAACAAAATAGATGTGTACTCTGTAGGTAATAGAAAATCGCTGAGTAATGCTGACTTGCCAAAATGAGAGTATAAGAACTTGCTGAACCTAGTGCTTGGGGTCCTTGTTGAAGCCCACTGGGTCAGGCGGACACTTGGACCCCAGCTAGCTGGAAGCAATAAACCTCACTATGTGATTTACATTATTGACTCTGTTTTCTGTCCTTGAGGGGTGGTCGACTCTGTACTCTAACACTTTGTATTTTACCTCTTATGGTAACAGTTCCCCAAGTCAGTCTCAATTACTTATAAGCCAAAACTTTCTGCTAATTCTGAACTTTGTATTTGTTCTGCTTTGTATATGAAGTGCTGTGTATTTGTACCTGCTTTTCTATTTCCCCTATAGTCTTTTATATTTTACTACAGAGCACTGTTCTTTGGTTAAACACAGAAAGACCATTAATGCTATGCCCCTAATATTTGGAAGTTGATTGACTCTGAACTATATCTACTCCTTGGCATAATTATTTGGTCATAATTACTTGACTCAGGTCACTGTAGTTCCTAACACCCCAAAAGGAAGGTCTCACTGTGGGACTGGAATGGACCCGGGGCAAGTGGCCAAGCTACCCCTTGGCATCAAAATGAGACATTCTAGAAAGCATAAATGCATGATCTTGATGCAAGCTGTTATGGCTTAAGAGACAGGACCCCCCCAAGGGGAAGGACAAGCTGAACTGGCCTGAGGACTTAGTTTGGGATTTACGGTAAAAGCCTTGCTTGCTCTCAGCCCAGAGAACTAGTGATGGGATCTTTGTCTCTTATTGTGTTTCTTATCAATAAGTGCAAGTATTGATAATTAATACAACTAGAGGGAAAGATAAAAGCAAGGTAGATGTCCCTGGGAGACAGAATGTCCCCTTGAGTTAATCTCCCCAAGATAATTTCTTCCACCAAATGTTTATCTATGCAAATAATCAATCACACCTATGTCCTTACCTCAGCTCCCCTTCAGATGTTCATCTCCCTCACGGCACACCGGTAGACGCCCCCCCAGTCCCACCAGCATTTCCTGACCCTGACCCCTGGCCTCCCTCACCACAGCTGTGTCCCTTCCAAATCCTCCACTTCGTTCACCTAAACTGGGCATTGGCTATTCCCCCCCCCCAACCACCCCCCAAGCCACTGCCCTCCTCTGGCCCCAAGACAGAGCTAACCAAATACAAACTCAACTCATCCAGGCCCTTCGCACAGCATGGGAAGGAGTCGGGCATTTTTCAAGGAGCCTGAGCAATTGAAGATAGCAGGAGAGAGCTGAACGGCAGGGGGCCTGGCTTCTGGGCTTCAGGCTGTGCCTCATGCTGTTCCTGCTCCTGAAACACTTGTCCCTCCTCTTCCTTAACCTGGGCAGCTCTTAACTCCCTCTCAGGTTCCACTCGTGTCTTTATCTCACGAAAGCCATCCTTGACCTTTCTAAGCCTTCTATTCCTCACTGCTCCGTGGGAGTCCTGTGACACAGGCACTGGGCTCCACCCTCTGTCATTTTGGCTTTGTACACACACACTCACACACATGCACACACTCACACACACTCACACACACATACACACTCACACACACACTCACCATACATACATATACGCACACTCACACATACGCACACTCACACACATGCACACTCACACACACATACACACTCACACACTCACTCACACACTCACATACACACACACTCACCACACATACATATACGTACACTCACACATACGCACACTCACACACATGCACACTCACACACACTCACACACACATATACACTCACACACTCACACACTCACCACACATACATATACGTACACTCACACATACGCACACTCACATACACACTCACACATTCACACACATACTCTCTCTCTCTCTCTCTCACACACACACACACACACATACACACACATACACACACGTGAAGCCTCAGCTCTGTGATTCTGACCTGCAGTAACTTTCTGATGCTCACTTTCTCTTCCCTAAAAGGAGGCTGACGTCTACATGGGTGTCATCTATAAAAGCTCCGTGATTCTGCAAGTCAGAAGCCAACTTGACACCTGATCACGTTGGTGACCTTATGCATGATTGCTTTTTCACCACAGAGTGGCTGAAAGGGGCCGAGTTCCTCTTTCTCATTTTCTATCCTCCCTACATTCAAGAGATCTGCGAGTGGCCTCCAGAAAGCACATTAAATCGATCAATTAAAAAAAAAGCAACAATAACTGAACAATTTTCATTTTCAGTCTTGATAGTTTGAAAAAGTTAATCTCTTGCATTTGCTCTTGGCTTCCGGCCAGAGCCAAATTAGATTTATGAATTTAGCATGATTGCAAGTTAACAGATAACTCCATGTTCTGCTGAGCCAGTGCAAACCTTTAATGTTTAATCAAGAAGTGGAATTAGGAGTTAAGTATGCCTTGGTAGAGATATTAAAAAGTAAAATAAAATCAGAAATTCCTCTAAGTCTTCAAACCACAGCCAACTTCCAGCCTTTCTCGCCACTGAACTCATTCTCAGACAATGTAATAGAAGCAGCATGTTTCCCGGTACTGGAGTGATGGACTCTTAATCTCATTTTGTTTATTGGGGCCACTCCCAGCAATGTTTGCCCTGGTGGTGTGGGCCTGGCCATTGAGTGCTTGGACCTGCTGGTGCTTGCGGGTGACTAGGGCCATACTTGGCAGTGGTCAGGCAAGCCATGTAGTGTGGGGAAATTGAATGTAGGCCTTAGACATGCAAGATACGTGCTCTCCTGCTTGCATTCTTTCTCCAGCTCGGGCTTCTTCATTTTAATGGCAGATGGAAGAATGAGTGAACCATTCAGGTCAAAGCACATGGGCCTCTCTCCAGAACCTGCCCCTGCCAGGGAGATGATGGATTGTGTATACATTTGCTAGAGCTGTAAGAACACAGCGCCATGACTGAGTGGCTCAAATAAGAGCAGTGTTTAAGAATATCAAAGCTCTAGAGGCTGGCATTCAGAGACCACGCCCCCTCCACGGGTGTTAGGGACCTTCTAAGACCCTCTCCGCATCACTGGTAGCGATTGGCTCATGGTCAGCATAGCTCCCATCTTCGTGCATTTTTTTCTCCCTGTATCTTTGTGTCCCTATTTCTCCTTCTGGTAAGAGCACCCATCCTCCTGCATTAGGACCTACCCTGATCCCATGAGGATGTATCTAAATCATATCTACAAGATGTAATTGTAGGCTGAGGTCCTGGAGGGCAGCATCGAGGCAGAAGAGGCTTTGATGGAGTCTGTCCTGGCACTCTGGCTGGTTAAAACTTGGTGTGGACCTCAAACTCTCAGCCTCAGGATGGCTGCCATTTGCACTGGGTAATTCATTCATTTTAAGGGGTGTCCTGTAAACTGCAGGGTGTTTAGCGGTGCCTCTATCCTAGCCTCCGAACTGCAGGTGCCAATTATAGCCTGCCTGGTTATGTCTCCAGATGTTGCCAAATACCCCCATGGGGTGCTCTATTGGCTGCTCACCCCACATTGTGGGACATCGAGTCTTCCAGTGGCCCCAGGAAGGGGTGGCACCAGCTCAGCCTCATGGGGGGGAGGGGCTTGCCCCTGGCAGAAAGTCCTTTCCCTGAAGAACTCTTCCACTCATTGTGGCTGCTTCCCCCAGAATTTGGGGGACAGGAGGGATTTGAATGGGTTGGAACTCTAACCTTTGAATCAGGGAGTGGAATAAATTGCAGAGAAACAATCCAACCCCTAGCAGACATCTTGATGAAGACATATTTGAATATTCAAGTCACTTTGTCTAGACTTTGCTCTCAATTCTTTGCAAGGGTTCGGCTAACTCTTTCTTGGATGTTCCTGCAAATAATTTTCCCTGACCTCTCTGCACTTAGCTTCCAGAGGTTCTGCCACAAATGGCGAAATGAACAGAATCTACACACCATAGAGCTTGGCATCTTCAGGAGCAAAATGCTAGCCTGAGCCTTCAAAAAAAAAATGAAGAAATGAATGTCAGAAAAACAGCCAAGGTGAAATCTGCTGTGGGTTTTGGGTGGTGGCGGAAGGGGGTAGGGGGTGCCCCTGCTCCCCTGCCCCTCTGGGGTTCCTCTTCTGGTGGCTCCCTTTAGCTTGGCTTCCCAGGTGCAACAGGAACAACTATGTCAATGTGTTCAGGTAGCAGAGCGGCTAGGAGTGACACTTCCTCTTTGCAACACACCATGAAATATTGATATGTTAAACGAAAATGAAAATAATAAATGTATAATTGCCGGCAAAATTGGTCATTATCTTTTCTAGATTCTGGTTTTGACAGGAAGCAGCAGGCTGTAATGGCTTCAGGGGGAAAACAATCCTTAAAGTTAAGGAAGTGTTCCTCGTGCCTCTCATTTAATTGTTGAAAGGACGTCCACGATGAGGTATCAGAGGAAGAACAAATCGGTACAAGTCGAGAACACCCGCGTCTGCTGGGAATGGCCTTGTGTACTGAGTGGAGTGGGGGAGGAAAACGCAGCAGGGAGACTCCAGTGACAGAGCAGACAGCCCTGGGACTCGAGCTGCTGTGCTGAAGAGGGGGCTTCAGGTACCTCCAGGTTCATTCCCCTGGAGCCTCCTCCCTAAAACAAGGGAAGACCCGGGGCCCAGAAGCCTCCCAGCTGCAACCTCCCCACTGCCTCCGCCAGGGAACCACACTGAGCTCTGGCATTCTCCCTCTCCCAAAGGCAGAAGATGACAATGCTGTTCCCTCGGTGGATAGAAACCAATCCTTTACTCCTGGCTTAGTCTCAAGTGCGCTGCTGATCCACCAACTCCCTCACAGGCCCACGTGAAGACAAATTCCCTCCACCCTCCCCTACCTGCCACCATCCCACCTCCCAACCTCCATTCATCACGGGTGCCTGAGCAATCCTCACCACTACCTCCAGCTTTTCCCTCCTGCTCCTGCAACTCTTTCAATCCACTTCTCTAGCCGGAGCTCTAAATTACCCTGACAGCTTGTCCTTGATAAGGAACCACTGAGGATCATGTTTTCCATCAGGCGTTGACTTGCTGTGAAATGCAAAGTCCAGGACCCCCACCTGCTGGCTGTCTCTCCAAACACAGGGAAGGTGCTAACGCACCCAGGGGTGGGATGGAGGTGAGGGTTAGGATTTGTTTTGATCTGAAGAAGTTGGAGCCTGAAGGTTTGATGATTGGGCTCATGCTGAGTAAATGTCTCAGTCCTCTGGCTTTTACTGGGCCTTTTCTAGTCATTTGCTCCTTAGTTGGCCCTCCCGGACTCCTACGGAGCAGAGTTTATGGGTGTTGCGAGCTGGAGCAGGCAGCCTCTGACCTAGAGACAGTAAGTACTCAAATAAGACTTCCAAGTGTTGAACAAGGATTGCAGTGACTGAGAGGTGGCCCATCCTGCTGCTCTGGCTGGGTCAGGCGTGCTTGGCTTTATGTAGGGAGCCTGTGGCCATGGTGTCTGAACTTACCCAAATGAGTTCTGGGAGCTCCTGCATGCAACGGGCCCAGGCTGCTCTCCCATAGTCATCCATATTCATCCAGCCCCACGCCAGGGGGAGGAGGTCCAAATCCTGGGCTCCTGGAGAAGATCGGCTGGGAAAAACAAGAGTGAAGTTCCCAAGGCCTTCTAGCTACTAGCAGAGGACCCTAAAAGCTGGGAACCCCAACCCCAGAGCTGGGGGAGTGGGTAACAGTAAAATCGGGCTAAAGATTCAAGATCTGTAATGCCCAGCAGACCCAAGAAGACAGAACTCAAAAATGAGATGTCTCAGAGATGAGGGTTAGATGCCAGGGAAAGCAAGATGAGAGTTCACGTCTCTCCAGCAAGCATGTGCCATCTTGCACACTGAGCATGATGGTGCTGCCCGTACCCTGGCCCTGATAAGGACTCTCAATCATCCTGAGGCAGAATAAGCAGCAGGAGGGTGGTAATCGATCAACTAGTGAGGTCTGCCATGGTCACAAGTAAGAAAGGGGATTCACAGGTGCCAGAGGCTAACTGTTTCCTGTACAAGAAGAAAGACTTTCTTGTCTGGTTCCTCTCCAATTTAGAGGAGCTGTGCTTATGGACCTTCTAGATGAGCTAAACACGGTGATCAGTTCTCGAATACATGAAAATAAATTCTCCCCGTCTTTGTAGAGCTCCTGCCCCAGTATGGTAGAAGGACACACAGAGAAGCATGGTATGTGATAAAGCAGGCCTTGGGTGGAGGTGCTGTGTCAATTGCAGACCTATACCAACCTTTACAACACAAAGATTTCTTAAAGGAGAAGAAGATACCCTGGTCCTCATGATACCTTCTACCCCACCTCGAGCTATGTCTGTGATCAGGTTATGATACAAGTGTAATTCTGTGGCTATTTGTGGTATTTGGTTAGATAAAGGAATGTCACAGTAGACCATAATGAAACCGTACAGGACAGAAAGGAATAGTGTGATTTAGGCAACATGTTAAATGGATTAGGCATCCAAACAATGAACTCTCTCCAACTAGACTATCATTCAACAGGATATGTACAAGTCATGGACTTGAGGTTTACTTGCTTTGACTGAAACCGCCTGGCTAGCTCAGTCGGTAGATCATGAGACTCTTAATTGCTTTGACTGAATAGGTGAGGTGCTCAGGACATGAGGGGCAAATTCTATGGTAAACTCTAGACAAATATGTTTAGAAGACATATTCAAGATGAGACAAATGCAACCTGATCACTCTGTAAGACATGCAGATAACAAAGTTCAGAGGGGAAGAATGATAAAGTCAAGAAGCAAAAGATATTTTAAAACAGTTTTAAAAAAGTGTCCAGAGTGATAAACAGTGGTTAAGGTGATTGCCTTGCATGAAGTCAACCCTTGTTTAATCCTTAGCATCACGTATAGTCTCCTGAGTACTTCCAGGAGCAACCTCCAAGCAATGAGCCATGAGTACCCTCAGGCACTGGCAGATGTGATCCCAAAACCAAAATATATAAATAACTAAATCTTGGGGTAGGGTACAAATAATTTGGAAATGAAACAATATACTAACGAATAATATATTGGGCCTTATTAAAGAAAACAAAACATTTCCTAGAAACCAGAATGAGAAGACTAGTTACTAGAACATAGCGAAAGCTATAGTAAGATTCTACATAGAAATACTAATTTTCAATGGGAAGAAAAAGAAAGTGCTCAAATAAATAACCTAAACTCACATCTTCAGGGCCTAAGCAACAGTACAGTGGGTAAGGCATTTGCCTTGCATGTGGCCATCCTGGGTTTGATCTCCAGCAACCCCTATGGTCCCTCAAGCAATGCCAGGAGTGATCGATAAGTGCAGAGCCAGAGTAACCCTGAGCACCACTGGGTGTCACCCCAAAACCAAAACCAAAAGAACTCACATCTGAAGAAAATATTAAAAACAATAAAGTGACAATTAGTATGAAAATAAGAAATAAGATTAGTTACAACAGATACCACAGAAATACAAAAGATCATAAGAGACTATAATGAACAATTTTATGCCACTTAATTATAGAACTTAAAAGAAATAGATACATTTTTATAATCTTAAAACCTAGGGATACAATTTTATAATATTATAATCTCCTGAGAGTAAATCAAGAGAAAGGAGAAAACTGTTCAAACCAATTACTAATGAAGAATTTGAAAGAGTAATCAAGTCTTTTCCCAAAAGGAAAGTTCAGTTCTAGAAAAGATCAAATCTTTTTTAATGTTTGTTTGGTTTTTGGTTTGGGGCCACACCCTTTGGTGTTAAGGGCTTACTCCTGGCACAGCACTCAGGGGTCACTACTGGTGGGGCTCAGAGGACCATATGGGATGCCAGAGATCAAACCTGGGTCAGGCAAGTGAAAGGTAATGTACTCTCTGGCTCCAGGTTTAAATCTTTAAATAAGAGCCGTTTCCTGTCCTCAAGCTCTTCCAGAAAGTCAAAGAAACAGGAACTCTCCCAGTTTCTCAGCCAACATTCCCAGTATCAAAAACAGCGGCAACACTGAGGAAAAAAATTACAGACCAATTTTGCTGTCAAAGAGATCCTCAACTGTTGGATAACATTGGATTGTCCTTGCTCCTCCCTCAAGGAGCTTAGGTGTATTGAGTTACTCCTACAACAGTGCCCCTGAGGCAACCCAATTCAATCAATAATTCTATATTGCTTTTCTCTTTCCTTTATGTCACTTGCATGGCTTAGAAATGTCCTTTTCATATAGACACAGGAAGACAGTTGATGCTATGCTTTTATAACATGGGAGTTAATTGACTCCAAATAACATTTACTCCTGAGCCATATTTACCTGACTTAAGCCTCAGTTGCCTTTACTTCCTAACACCCCCCAAAGGAGGGTCCCAACAAAGGGACTAGATAGACCCAGGGCAAGCTGTAAATTATCCTGGCATTGAAAGGGGACAAGATAAGCGCCATAAATATAATAAGCTAAGAGCATAGTCATGGAACAGACTCTGTCATGATCCAAAAAGAAGTAACTGAGTAAGGACCCTGCTGGGGTTAGGAAAGACTAAACTGGCGTGAGGACTGTGGCCTGGAATATATAGTGAGATGTCCCCAGGAAGAGTCAACCTTTAAGCTTTAATGTCTCTTACTGTGCTCATACAAAATGACTAGAAACATTATAATAAGTAAATTCACTATGATTGTTCAAATGGATTACTAGCTGAGGAAAGGAGAAAGCAATACACCCTGGATGGAATCCCGCCCTTGAGTGGATCTCTTAGTAGAATGCTGAGGGGCTGGAGTGATAGCACAGCGGGTAGGGTGTTTGCTTTGCACGTGGTAGACCTGTATTTGATTCCCAGCATCCCATATGGTCCCCTGAGCACCGCCAGGGGTAATTCCTGAGTTAGAGCCAGGAGTGACCCCTGTGCGTCACTGGGTGTGACCCAAAAAGAAAAAAAAATTAGTAGAATGCTGAACCCTCAGAAGAGATCTTGTCCTTAAGTTAATCTCCTAAAACTTTCCCTGAAGAAGGGGCTTTACATTTGTTTGTTGTTATGATAATGCTCAACCCCACCTATGTGTACCCCCACCCTTCATGATTTCTATATAACTATGCTGTAAGGAGTAAGAGGAGACCAGACAGGACTAGGAAGACTATGAGGAGACAAGGATGATGGAACTATGATGACTGGGACTACGACCAAAACTACGACCACAATTGTGCTGTAAGGGGAAAGTTTGGACGAAGCTGGGGAGGAGAGAGAAATATACTGACGACCAACAAGCCTTGGGTCCCTGTTTCTCTGTTCCCCCAATCCTTCCTTGTCCATCACCGTAGGCCAGGCAGGGGAATGGCTCTCTGAAAGCTCGGAACACTTGAGTCCTGTGTGCCCACACCTTTCTGTTGAAACTTACACTCAACAAAATCCTAGCAAACCAAATTTTAAAATGTATTTGGAGCCGGGAAAAGAGAAAGAGAGAGAGAGGGAGAGAGAGAGAGAGAGAGAGAGAGAGAGAGAGAGAGAGAGAGAGAGAGAGAGAGAGAGAGAGAATACAGACAGTAAACAGATAAGGCATGTCTTGCCTTGCACAGAAGTGATCTGTGATCCCTGAGCATGGCCATTGTGGCCCAAAAGCTGAGAAAGAGAGGGCAGGGGAAAAGGGGGGGAGGAGAGAGAATACATTAATAATACATTCAAGGATCACACATCATGATCAAGTGGAATCATCCCAGGGACACAAGGATGGTTCAATATATACATATTAATGTGATACAAGTCAACAAAAGGAAGGATAAAAATCATATGATCGTATCAATAGATTCAAAGAGAGCTGTTGACGAGGTTCAACACCCATTTATGATTTAAAAACAAACAGCTCTCAGCAAGGTGTCTCCATTCTGGTGTGGTCTTCCCCTTTAGGGCTCTCACCCCTATCACTGCTTGTTAACCCTTGACCCACTGACTGGTGGAGCTCAGAGGACAACTTTATGTCAGTTGAACATTCACCTTGTGCATTGATGCCTGAGGGGAGGAAAGCCCACTGGGCATTCCCCACAGGGCATGTCAGGTAGAAGGAGAAGTCCAGTGCTGTTCCCTAGGACACGCACTATTGTGGGATCCCCAGCCAGCCAGCTAGTGGGTGTTCCAGGTCTCCTTCCGCCTCCATGCTCCAGCAAGTGTGAATGTTTCTCTGCATTTCCTTCGTGACTTTTTGGAAGCCGTCCTAAACACACCAGTTACAAACTGTAGATTAGGTGTGGGCAGTCAAAGCCTCAGCCATAATTGGAATAAGCGTGGGACAAGGTTATACTAACAGAACTGGGTCAGGGAAGGGCAGAGATTGGGGAAAGTAACCTAAATACAATCTAACTGAGACTTGCGTGAACAACCAAGAGGAAACACATGTTGATTCTGAGGTTCCTGAGACCTAAGTTTTGATCTTATATTTCCTGTGTGTCCATGTTTGAGTTGTTTAACTTCTCTGGCCCACTGTTTTCTCATCTATAGTACAGACAAGCAGATGGCTTCTTCCTGGGATTTAGAGTGAAGACTGAATGGGAGAACATTTAAAGTACTTGGTACCACACCAGGCACACACGCTGGGTGGCCTGGTATGGTTCTTCCTTCCCTCCCCCATGCTCCACCATCTGAAGCAGGACAGGACTCAGTCCTGACAAGGGTATAGAAGCAGAGGCCAGGATGCTGGAGTCTAGGACAGAAATTTATATGATGGCTGAGTCAACTGGGAAGAGAGAGAAGCAGGGAGGTGAATACAGGGAGGACCAACATGTATGTAGATTGATCTACATTGAATGTGGAGAAGATTGCAGTGGGACAAGGGGTAGATGGCCGGCTGACCTAGGGTGAAACCCTGAAAAATCTCAGGTTTCAGGACAGTCTTCCCACTCCTGGCTGCTGCTGCCTCAATGCCCTGTCTGAAAGGTTGGCATCCTCCCTCTGCACCCTAGTATAGCCATAGAGAAGATGGGGCTCTTAGATCTTTCCTCCCTGCCCTATGCCCTCCCCACAATCCCCTTCCCTCTGGCAGGGCTCTGGGGTGCAGGAGCCAGAAGAAGGCTAGAGTCAGGGCACACGGATCATTTCCTCTGCCGATGAAACATCACGGAGGATAATCATCCATGGGATGTCGATTACTGCATTTGGGTATAGGGGCCCCTGCCCAGGGGTGGCCCCAGCCCCATCCCCTGTAATGACCTGGAGAGTAAAGCAAAGGATGTCATTACTCTGTTTATTGAGAATTAAAGTAAATCTGGTCAGAGAAGAAGCCATCCGCTATGTGGCTCTTCCCAAAAGCAATTACCTGTAATTTGGTCGCTTCAGGAAAGAGAGTCACTGGCATTTGAAGACCCAAAGCCATTACAGCAACCTGAGATGGCCCAGAGGAGACTAATCACAGCATTTTTCTCAGTGCCCCATCAACCTCACTTTCTTTCGATTTGGATTCAATTTATAGCCTACGCAGCCTTACACAGGTGCAGGGAAAGGAATGCTCAGAGTGTTGACAGAAGTGTGGGGGTTAATTGGAAAATTCTGCAAAACACCTTTATCACAGGCGAGGAGGCCTGCTGGTCTATTAGTTCAAATGATTTCATCTTGTCCAGCTGAGATGTGTTTTGGCTCTGGGACTCCTCCGTGGTTGGTTTCATGTATTGGTGTGTTTGTAATGTAAAGATCCTAAGGAAACAGGACATTACTATGGCCCACCGGTGTGTGGGGAATATGGCAAGTGGTGGGGTATATGGCAAGTCAGGTGTTCCTAAAATGCTAACAATACCAAGGGCACAACAATTTTTAAGAATAGACTTCAATGGCCTGGAAATTATTCTAATGATATTGTTAGAATCACTCCCCCATTAGAAGTTGATAGAGCGAGAGAGGAAAGTTTAGCCTTAGAGTGCAGTCCTGGAAAAGGCATGGCAGTTGCAAACTTCTCTTCTACCATGCGAGCCTGAGCAGGATACATCATCTCCTGAAATACTGTTTATAGACACCTGCATGGCAACCAGGCAACACTAGATGGATATCCTGCTTCCTTCATCTTCCTACCACCTCCTCCACCAAAGACTTTTATGTCCAAATATGAGTACGGATATGTGATAGTATTCCAAGCAGCCCTATCATTCTGATACATGAATCACCGCCACACATAACCCTTGCAATGAGACTATCTTCCTCACCATTTCTGGAGTTCCATTCTTAGTCCCTTTGGATGGCCCCTATTCCCCAGGTGTATTTGCGGGAAGCATGGTCCAGAGGGCTGACAGGCAATGACTTGCTGTGGAGAGGGGAGGATGCGGCAGTTCTTGGCACATGATGTCCCAATAATCTCAGCATCCTCACTCAGCAAGGACTACAAAATGTAATGGAGGGCATATGCTCAGTGCAAAGAACTGTCTCCGTGGGACCTGAAAGGAAGTCCCTGAGATCCTCTACTTAAGAATACTCTCCCAATGAAGGTCAAAGACAGCTTTTCCATGTGTTCATTGCTGTTTCCCTTCATCGCTGATGAGGGCAGCTGAGTGTAAAGGCTGGGGGAAGGGGGAGGGCTAACAGCAGAGTGTGAGCAAACGAGGCACTTCTCATATTTAAAAAAACTCTAAATTATGAAAATTCTAGAAGTGCACATTGTTGGTTCCTACCTGGTGGAATGCAGGGTGGGGCTGTATACTCAGGGGTGCTTATGGAACACCTGGGGTGCACTACAGGAAGTTCACTTGGTTCTGGTAGTATTCCTCTAATAATGACATAAACAATATTTCAGAAACATACACTCGAAGAAATATACTGCCCTTTTTTTCCCCTCTATGCTCCTCTCCTTCACTACAGTCCTTCTCTTTCCCTGGAAGAAAACAATCTGTAGTAGATCCTTTGCCAAAAGCAAAAGGTACAATGTTAAAGATGTTCAACAAATGATATGTGCACATCCTGATCCTTAGAATTGGGGAATGTTGCCCTCTTGGTAAACAAAGTGTTTTTGTAGATATGTCATCCTGGCTTTCCCTAGGAAGGAAATTTTGGTAAATCCAATGATAAATCTTCTTATAAAAAACCCAGAAGAATTCCCACAGTCACTGCCACATTGACTCATCCACCACCCCTGCTCTTCAGAGTCACGAACCAAATCTCTGAGGAGATGCAAGCAAGTAGCTAAAATTCATGAATACTCTAGCTCCTGGATGAAAACTCAGGGGCACCTTTATGAAGAGAGCAGCTGAGTCCCAGCATCCGCACACACACACACACACAGAGCCCACCATGCTAATAACCCAACCCCACAGCCTCACTAAGAATCTCTGCAGTCTCGTCCCAGTGCTATAGATCCTGAAGTTCCTGGACGATGTGACTGCATACACAGCCACATGACACCCCCAAATTCCACAATATTGAAATTTCAGTAGGAACACCACCAAATTAGATGGGAAAATAACAACTAAACTCAACAAAAACAATAACATAAAAGACTCAACTAGCGATGAGCAGCTTAGTAAATCCTCAGACAGAGATTTAACAATCCCATGGAGAGATATGACAATTTTCACAGATTTTCTTTTACTGAAGTGTTTTTGGTAATTCCTCTAGCCATTTGTTTGTAACAAGTAGTATGAAACAAATCACCGGGTGTCACTACAGGTGCGAGCTTGAGGGATGGTTGGGAAAATGGGGACAAGGGTAGAGGGAAGGTCACTCGGGTGGTGGGATTATGTTGGACCATGAAAAGCCCATAATAACTATTTGATGAGCAACTTGTAAACCATTGTGTTTATATAAAAAAAATTTTTTAAAGCCAAAGAGAATCAGACACAAAGGAGAAGCCATGAAATCAGGTATTGGAACAATGTGGCCGCAAACTAGGAAAGTCAAGTCATGGAAAGCCACTGGAAACTGGAAAATGCAAGGAAGGATTATTTCTGAAAGTCTTGAAGGGGAGCACAGCTCTGGGATGCTGTAATTTATAATTTCACTTTTGTTTTGTTTTTCCTTGTGCATCACAATTTGTAGTGCTAAGAGGTAGCTCCTGGAGGTGCTGGGGAAACCCTGTGGTGCTGGGGATTGAATTCTGAACTCCTGCATGCAAATAATATGCTGTTTTTATTATTTATTTACTTATTTTAGTTTTTTAATGAATCACCATGAGATATAGTTACAGATTTACAAACTTTTGTGATTACATTTCAGTCATACAATGATCGCGTACCCATCCCTCCACCAGTGCCCATTCTCCACCACCAATGTTCCCAGTATCCCTCCTGCCATCCCCCCCATCCCTGCTGCCTCTGTGGCAGACATATTCCCTTTTACTCTCTCTCCTTTTGGGTATTATGGTTCACAATACAGGTTCACAACTCACTAAGTGGCCATTATGTTCTGTCCACAGTCTACTTTCAGCACACATCTCTCATCCTGAGCGAGCCCTCCAAGCATCATTTACTTGGTGGTCCTTCTCTATCTCAGCTGCCTTTTCCCCCAACATGTGAGGATGGCTTCGAAGCCATGGAGTGATTCTCCTGGCTCTTATCTCTACTATCCTTGGGTGTTAGTCTCCCATTCTGTTCCTTTATACTCCACAAATGAGTGCAATCCTTCTATGTCTGTCCCTCTCTCTCCGACTCATTTCACTTAATATGCTTCGTTTTTAAAGATAACTCTCCAGCCCAATTAAAGATTTCTGGCCTCCAGAACAGTGAAAATATATTTTTATAAATTAAGCTACCCAATTTGTGGTAATTTACTACAACAGCTCTCGAAAACAAAGACATTGAGCTATGTATAGGTGATCATATATCTGTACATATATTTCCAAACCTAAAAGTATATAATAATATTATACATCATTCTGCCCCCTTCTCCTTTAAACATCTCTTCTAGCTTCTTTACTTGCTTACTCTGTTTTATTGACTGCTGCATAATAAATCACCCTTTCTAAACTTAATAATATAAAGCAATAATAATAATAATTTGTTAGCTCACAGTTCTGCAAATTGGGCAGGACTCATCAGGCCTGGCTCATGTGTTCCCCTTGGTACACGCTGAAGCTGTGATGTTTAAGAATTCCTTTTCACTGATATGTCTGGTACCTCAGCTGTAGCACTGTAGCACTGTCATCCTGTTGTTCATCAGTTTACTCAAGTGGGCACCAGTAATGTCTCCATTGTGAGACTTGTTGTTACTGTTTTTGGCATATTGAATATGCCACGGGTAGCTTGCCAGGCTCTGCCATGCGGGCGAGATACTCTGATACTCTCAGTAGCTTGCCGGGCTCTCCAAGAAGGATGGAGGAATCGAACCCGGGTTGGCTGAATGCAAGGCAAATGCCTTACTCACTGTGCTATTGCTCCAGCTCAGCTAGGAAAACTAATATAGATGGGGACTGTTGGCATCTCTTATTCTCCACATGTCTTCCCCATATCGAAACCTGACCTTCCTCATAGTATGGAGATTGAGTTGCAAGAAGGGCCTCAAGAGTACAAGTCTTAATGTGCAAGGTCTTATGAATCCCCTGCATGTACCCTGTTCTCAGTGCCTCAAATCAGTCATGCCCTCAGCCAGAACCTATGTGGGAGATAATTACAGGCATGCTTCCATGGGGGCCGTCAGAGTAAAAATCACACACATGTATCTATAGAATTGTATCCTTTTTTTCCGTAAGACTCATATTTTGGTCACTATGCTTCTTTACATTTAACAGGATATTTTATTTGATGCTCATGTAAATATCCAGAAATATTACATAAATGTTTATCTCTATTTTACTCTTTTCCCATTCTTACTGAGTTACTGGAGACGTTACTGGCGCCCGCTCGAGCAAATTGAAGATCAACGGGATGACAAGTGATACAAGTGATACTGAGTTTCATATGAACCTTTTAAAAAGTTATCTCTTAACAGCTGAATGGCATTTCATTATCTCAATAGATCATAATTTATTTAAGAACTCACATATTAATAATTAAATTGCTTTCGGACATTTGTTTGCATGCTGCAAATATATTTTTTCACCTTCACTTCTGACAAAGCCTTAACCATTACATGTGGTATTGAGAATATTCACAGGTTGAATACTTAGCAGAAGGTTTCTGACCAAAACAGCATGAAATCTGTAATTCTGCTGGATATTGATTGTCTAATTGGCCTCCATTGTGTTTGCACCAAACTACTTCTCCATATCCCAGGTCAAACATCTGAAAATCTACAGGTGAAAAATAAGATTAAGTTTTGGTTTTTAATTTATGCTTCTCATATGGGTGAGGCAAATCATGTTTTCACATTTCAAAGAATGATCTACATTTTATTTCTGTTAACTGCGATTACTTCTTTTGCTCATTTTTAAGGATTCCTGGTGTTATAAAAAAAATTTAGAAACTGCTTAGATATCATGATGATCATGATGTGTCTTAGAAAGATATTTTTATGAGTTGAAAATGTGTCTTTATTTATGGTGTTTTCATTTTCCATGCAGAAATTCTATGCAGGATTTTACATGATCTAATTACTCTCTTCTCCCATTGGCTCCAGAATTGTCACATGTAGTAAGGCTTTCCACATTAACAGATCTCTTCTGTACACGATTTCACATATATATGTGCGTGTATCTATATATATACACATATGTATGTGTGTAAATGTAAAGTGCTCATATTTAGTACTTATTAAATTTATATTTGCATCATTTTCTTCATCTGTAATTCACTTTTGGTAATGTCATGCATAGTAACCAACATTTTTAAAAAGAGCTCTCAGTTGGATCAATGTTTATTACATAGTGTGCCCTTTATCCATTACTTTGAAATAATTTTTCATGAAAAAATGAAGTTGCAAATATATCAAAAACCAGATTTCCGTTTGTATTTCATTTAATTTCTGGACTTGCTATTCCATTGCACTGAGCTTCCAGTCTGTTCATATGAATTAACATAATTTTTAAAACCCTAACATTACACCATGTTCTAAATTTTAGTTCATGCTGTTTCAAAAACATGTATTAATTTTATTTGGATTGCATTACATTTGTAAACTAATTTAGGGGTCATCCCCTTGCTTTTGAAAATTTTTTTTCTATCCTGCACTTTTCCCGGGCCTGATCTCAATGGTCTAAATTAACTTGACGGCTAGTGAGTCTGTTTCCGTTATTTCTCCTGCGGGAACATTTTGTGTGTAAGCTGGCCTTGTGCTTTTAGGTGGGGCAGGGCCACTGTGTCCTACACAATAAATGGAAGCAGATGATTAAATATTAGGTGTGTAGGTAGGGGCCCAGCTGGGATTTTTTTCTCAGGAGTGCCAAAAAATATCTGTGTAGACCATACTTGGAACTGAATCTAAGTAGGTCAAATGGATATTGATAACCAGGAGAAGTAAAGAGGAAGGGAGGTTACTAGGGAGAAAGCTCGAGGAGGGTGAAACACATGCTTTTCGTGTGAAAGACCCTGAGTGTAATCCATAGCACTCAAGGCCACCCGAGCACCACTGAATATGACCCTGGTGGCCCCCAGTTGCCATATAGCTGGCAGCATCCCTCAGGCCCCTAGGCACTACTGTGGAGTTCGTATTCAAAGGTGAATCAAGAAGGAAGAAAGAGGAAGGAGATGAGGGTGGGAGAGGGAGGAGAGGCCTTTCCGAGGAAAGGGCGTGCACAGAGAGAAGTTACCCAGTGCTGCTCACTTAGAATCTGGTGTCTGTTTTCTGGGCCATAAGGAACCAAGACAGGCTGGGCGATGGTCAAGGTGAGCACACCTGGGTTGAAAGGCTGTGAGCAGAAGTGCTCAGAAGAGTTTGTTTTCAGATCCAGTGCAGTAATAGGAAAAGGTTCTAGAACTTCATCCCCATAATTCTACCCTGACAGAGTCCAGGGAGCTTGAACTCCTTAGACCACAATATGGCTGAGCCGTCGGCTCCCCGCTGTCCGAAGAAAACAGTGACACTCTCCTGGTCTGGGACTCAAGAGTTGTCCTGATTCCAGACAGACTGAATCTGTCTCTTGCTTCCATGATTTTATCCACATGCCTCTACCCCCTTGACTGCTCTTACTCATCCTTCAGTTGAATCTGACCCATACTTAAAAATAACCTTGAATATTGCCTCCTTTTTGACACCTCCTGTTCTAACTGAGCTTCATGAAGGGTTTGAGAAGTAGGGACACACTCAACCTACACACCCAGAAAGGGTACCACCCTGGAGCAAGAGAAAGGAAGGGGCTGGAGTCAGGTTGCATCCGGCTGGGGTGCTGCAGAGTAGGGGGTAGGGGAAAACGCTGCTTTCGTGTCACTGGAAGTCAGTGATTGACCCCATCTCTCCTTTATGCAGCTGCTCTTCTCTACCACACCTTCTGTTTCTCCCCCCTCTTCAAACACTGCTCCAGTTTCTTGCCCCACTAAGTGCCACCCCTTGGGCCCCCTATGAACTGGTACCCTGCTTGGTTTAAATACCAAAGAGAAGGAGGTGACTGAATCATAGGTTGCTGGGGAAACTTGGGATTGGCATTCCACACTCTGTAAGTCCAGGGACCACCCTAAACCAACCAGCTGAGTTTTCCAGGATGAGGTGAGAAGCCACACAGTGTTTAAACCAGCCTGACTGCCCTTGTGATGAGGAAGGATGGGGCAGGATCCCCAGCTGGAGGCCCCACATAAGAATGCACCTACTGGGTGAACCTACCCACTGTCCACCCTCCGGACTCTTCCTTGAATGGATTATATGTCTCATTCCTGCCTGTTCAGCACCCTCCTCCCCCCATCTTCTCAGCAATGCGCTAATTAGCACTTTCTCCATGGGCAAAAGGAAGGGATGCCCCAGAGCCCCATGATCTTCAGAGGCCCCTTCTTAGGAAGAGTGTGAATATACCTGTTTCTTGCCCTGGCCCTGAGTGGACCTCTGAGGAGCATCTCTGGGCTGTTGGGGCTGTTGTGAGAGCAACATAATGGACTCTTACACCAGCCTCCACAATCCCCCCCTTGTGGCATCTAGTCTGGACCCATCAGTCACCCCAGAGAGTCAGTCCACTGAGAGCTCTACTGAATCATGTTTTATTTATTTATTTATTTGTTTGTTTGTTTGTTTATTTATTTTTGCGTTTTTGGTCACACCCAGTGATTGGGAGTTACTTCTGGCTCATGCACTCAGGAATCACTCCTGGCGGTGCTTGAGGGACCGTATGGGATGTTGGGAATCAAACCTGGGTCGGCCGCGTGCAAGGCAAACATCCTACCTGCTGTGCTATTGCTCCAGCCCTTGAATCAGGTTTTAAAATAAGGCTGACCCAGGGCCCCAGCCATGTGGATAATGTGTGGTCCGTGTGCCAGTCCTGCATCTAGTCTGTGGGCCCAAACAGGCTCTCACTCCTGCTCAGCTGAAGGCCTGGAAGGATGTTCCTTACTTCATTGTTTGTGAAGGAACTGGGTGGAAGGGAATCAATTCTGCTATGTTGATATGTAATGGAAGGAAACGAGTGAGCTAGCTCTTTCTATCAACAGGGACCAGTCTCAGCAGGTTGACTGCATAAAACAAATGACATGATGGCATGAGCATTATGATCACATTTAAGTGAAAATTTCAAAACAGGGAAAGTGAATTAAGATATTTTTACAGATAAGCCTGAGTGTGTGTATAGTGAATTATGGGGGGAGGTGGGCGGGGGGAGGAATGAGGGGATGCATAGGCTGGGAAGAATGACATTAAATTTTGGATGCAAATTGCTTGGGGGATAGAGTTTCTAAGACATATGTCTTTAAATTTGTCAGCCTATCTGGTGCGTGTGTTTATGGAAAACATATCTGAAGCAAAACCGAGTAGCACTTTTCATCTGCTTAATTGTCCAGTGAAAATACTCTCTCCGGGAAGCCTGGGGAATGGGTCCTTCTTTAGAGCTCAGCTGATTTCTGAGAGCTCATCTCATTAAAAAATAAAGCTTCTGAAATACATGTTAATCTTTACATTATTTCGTGACTTTTTAGAAAAGCAATTTTTTTCCAAAGTAATATGTGTATTCATTTTAAAGAGATAAGAAGCTACTAAAAGGCTTATAATAAATACATTAGCCCATGCACTATTTTTCTGCCAGCTTGGCTTCCTGCACCGGGACCTCTTTCAACTCTCATAGCTAGTTTTTTTTCTCCACCACACTCTCTCCATACTTTCCAATCAGAGGTGATTACAGCTCTTTCTGGGTCTTGCAGGGTTAGAGCTAAACTTGCAGTGTGAGAGAAGTATTTAATCCACATGCACCACTCTCACTCTTTCTCTCCTCTGGGTCCCCTAATCCCATTTTACTTCAGTTTGTTTTTTTTTTTCCCTACTAAAGCAAGTCAGTGTTTACAGTATTATAGCTAAATAAGTACTGTTCACTGCTAACCAGAGAATTTTATTGTGATTTATTTCCCTTCTCACACAATTTTGGTTTTCTTGGTTTAATATCTACCTTTAAAAAATTGCTTAGTTTTTTATACAGGAAACTGATTTTATCCAAATACTTCCTCGGCTCTCTTAAATTCATTTTTCAAGTGATAACCACTGCCTGCAAAGGAATAGAAGGAGCAGTAGCAGAAATGACAACAGTTGTACTGGAGACTTGTTTATAGAACATTCTGTATATTTTTCTTTTCTTTTTCTTTTTTTTGGCTTTGGAGTTACACTGAGCAGTGCTCAGGGATTAGTTCTGACTCTGTGCTCAGGGATCACTCCTGGTGGGGCTTGGGAGACCATATGGGCTGAGGATCAAACCCAGGTCAGTCACATGCAAGGCAAGCATCTTACCTGCTGGACTCTCCTCAGCCCACATTTTGTATTTTTGTTTGTTTGTTTTGTTTTTGGGTCACACCCGGCGATGCACAGGGGTTACTCCTGGCTCTTCACTCAGGAATTACTCCTGGAGGTGCTCAGGGGACCATATGGGATGCTGGGATTAGAACCCGGGTCGGCCGCGTGCAAGGCAAAATGCCCTACCTGCTGTGCTATCGCTCCAGCCCTCAACATTTTGTATTTTTATTAGGGTTAAGAGGGCAGTTCTGTTCACATGCTGAGTGTTCTTTTGGCCATTGTTTGGGGAATCTCTTTTGCCACTCACAATCATTGGCTTCCTCATTCCCGGTACTGCAAAGCCTTCTCATTTTCAGTGTATCCACTACTCTCACCGTGGGGTAAGAAAGAATGGATGACATAAAGAATTTAAAATCTGAAAATGTCTTCAGTTTACCTTCAGACTGGATCAAGCCAAGGTTCTGACAGAGATGCCACGTTGCAAGTCATCCTTCTCCATAAATATGAAGGTATTCACATATTTTAATTTTAGCTTCTAGGACTATTGAAAAATCAACAGTGGTTGGGGGATATGGGCCACACCTGCAATGCTCAGGGCTTACTCCTGGCTTTGTGATTAGTAATCATTCCTGGCAGTACTTAGGGAACCATATGTGGTGCCAGGAATTGAACCGGGGCCAGCCACATGAAGGCAAATGCCTTAGCTCCTTGTACTATCTCTCCAGCCCCAGGAAATTGCCTTCATGTCTGTTTCTTTATGTGATCCTTTTTTCCTTTCTCTCAGAGTTTACAGTTCTCTTGAAGTCCTTGTTATTATTCTGTTGTGTCATGGTATTAGGTACTGTTTGGTTCTTGAACCTGGGATTGTTGGGTTACTCTGGGCCTCTCGATCTTTTTCAAAAAAATATGTCCTGGATCTCTGGGCATTTTTCTTATACAATTTTTTTCAATAATTGATTTCACTGTGCTTGGTCTACTATTTCTGGCACTCCAGTTAATCAAACTTCTAACTCTTGTATTGATCCTCTCATTTTCTTTCTATTTTTCATCTCTGTGTTGGAGCTACTTCCTGCCTTACTGATGGCTTTTATATTTAAGTTTCCACCTTTAACCCACAAGGATGATGTCTTCCTCTTTGTGTTTCTTCTCATAATCCTTTTTTTTTTCATTTTATTGATTTTACATTGTCTCTTAGCTCTCTGAAACACTGATTCTAACGGGTTATTGTTAGAGTTTCTCCTTATTCCTGTATTTTCTCTACTCTCTCCAGATTCCCAATCCTGATTTATTTTTGTGTGTGTTTAGTTTCTGTCTCTCAAAGTTTGACTGAGGTGCCTTATTCTTATTTTTTAAGACCCAGGAAACTTGGAAAACAAAACCAATTCAAAAGAGAGATTAAAAATTCCAATAGTCCTAGATATAGTACAGTGCTAAGGGCACGTGCCTAGCATGTACCTGATCCAGATTTGATTCCTGGCAGCATGTAGTCCTCTAAAAATCACTGGCACAGCCCTGGAGGCCCCCAGCACTGCTGGAGTGACCCAGGTAACCCCCTGACATCGGAGGGCCTGAGCTGTATTGCATCTTTGGACCCTTGCAATGGACCCTGGCTAGGTTGGCCAGGGTTGAACATTCATTTCTTGGCTGCTCTGACCACGTTTCCAGTGTTTCATCATCTCAAGTGGCTTGTGGCTACTGATGGACAGCAAGGAATAGAAAAACATTCCTATTAGAGCAGGAAGTGCTATTGGACAAACCTGGTCTAAAGTGAAAGCACACAAAGTGGAACTGGAGAGATAGAACAGTAGATAAGTCACCTGCCTTGCTCAGTCCCCACCACTACATATGATCTCCGAGTCCAAAGTTCCCTTCTGCCCCCAAAGAACACAAAGTCTGATCACAGTAAGTTGCCCCTATGGGAAACTGGAATAGTGACAAGAACAGTAGTTTTCGTATCTCTGAGAGAGCTTTATTGTCAGCATTGTTACCACGGACTGTGTAAAATAATGGAATGGGGACATGAGTTGAATTTTTATTTTTACTATTTTAATAGACACTGAAGTTCATTATTTATATTAATTTTATAGTATATTCAAATTAATAGTCTAAATTAGCTCTGCTACATTGATGACTGCTTCAAGGTGCAGAGTAAAGATTGAGATCTTAAGTTTTCTCCAGAGCTTTTTACCAGGCTCTGCTAATCGCATGGTTTGTCAAAGTCAAAGAGCAGGTGTTCAATTCATCAGATTTGAGGTGGAGTAGTAGCAACTGGGAACACCCCAGCAGGTAGAACTACCCAGTTCTGTCAGAGCTTAACAATTACCACATATATGTTCCACAATCTCCTCATTCAAATTCCTACAGCTTCAGGACCCTGAGTCCAAATATTGTTCACACAATAAGTACCTCCCCTCCATCCCCCAGACTCCCAGCTATGACAAGTTCTTGAGGAAGCCAGAATTTCTTTTTCTTATCGCGTTATCACCAAGGGCATCAACCAGTAAACACAACCCAAAGCCTTGATGATGTGTCAAAACACGCAGCACCACATCGTGGCAGGGAGGAGATGGCACTGGCATTAGAGTCACCATCTCCCTCCTCCCTGCCCAGAAGGCTATGAAAGATTACAAATAAGAGCTGTAGCAAGAAAGCAAACCTGTGGAGAAATCATCTGCTGTGGAGAAGTCATGGGAAGAAATTTATGGCAGCCAAGATAGGGGGGCCCAGATACATCATAGCCTATAGGGAACTTTTTTACCCTGTCTTAAGGAGACTTGATTTTTCGTGCTGTACTGTGTACCTCAGGTAGATGTATATAGGAGGTATTCAACTAACACTCATTCACATTTATCTAGTGGTGCTCAATCAGGGCTTGTTATGATAGGGTTAAAATGGAATATAGGTTTTGCTAACGATAAAATTAGAGCTACCTTATGCTCACTTAATTCTTTGTTTTCAGTGGGCCAGAAACATATAGATTGATTTCACTTCCAGAGGGAGTTACAATGCAGACACACTATTTTGATATAGTTATTATGAAACAAGTATTTATAGCTATGGTTGATAGTTCCTATCATGTGAGAACGAGGTGTGGACGCACTTGTTAAATTTGCTGCTCTTCATCCCACCACTACCTCTTACTGACTGAAAAAATACAGCTAAGTGAACCTTTCTTATACCTAAGATTCCCCAACAACACAATGCAAGGGAAAACAGTCCCTACTTTGTAGATTTACTCTGAGCATGAACTGAATTCGAACAAGTGGAATGCATAAACAGAACCTTGAACATACCAAGCTTTGAAATGCTGTCATTGCTAACTGCCCTCATTTTTACCAACATAAACACATTGACTTATGAATGTCACCTTCATCCTTGGTCACTCTTCTATTAGTGCCCACCACAGAATTAGAAAGCTATTAGAAAAACTAAAGCTCCAAAGGCATAAGACATAACTTTCTGTATCTATAGAAAAATGACTGGTAACTAAACTGGAACTAATAAGTCCTTGTCAGCTTGCTTCTTGAGGCTTATGAGTTTCCAATCAATAAATAGCAGTAGGCAAATATACACAGCTTTGGAAACTGATTTACAACACGAGAGGTGGGCGGAGGTGAGCAGAGCCAACAGTGATGGGCTGAGGGGACCTGTCATCTGAGCAGAAAGGAGGAGAAGCAGGCTCCGCCCTCTCTATCCTGACTGTACAGGGAAGGCAGCTGTGGAGATGCATTTCAGAACCCAGACAGGTGGTGATGAAACTGCAAAGGCATCCCCCACCTCCTACCGTCTGCTCCTTGAGCATCTCACATTATTTACTGTTGTTCACATATCCGCACCAAATGCTTTCTTCTCACTGGGAAACCTCATCATCTCCCTGTGTCCCTGGCAGGAGAATAGGAGGTTGCCAAAGGGATTTGCTCAGCCAAACCCATAAATCTATTCCTGAGTTGGAGGGGACAACTGGTATCTTAACAGGCTGAGTGACACCAAAATCATTTCCAGAAGCAATTGAAGAGCCTGTGAGACTGGTCCTCTCCTTCCTGGAGCTCCACTAGCTATGTGGAGAAGAGGTGATCAGTTCCATCTCTCAGGTGAACAAATGCAAGCCAGGCAAAGTTTAATGACATACCCCAAATCACACAGCCTTGCCTTGGAGGGTCCTCCGTCCCCTATACTGCTCCAAATCATAGAGGAGGTGTTTCTTACTCTCACATCCCCACCACCACCCCCATTACGTGCTTTCAGCCTGAACTTGATGAGAAGTACTAGAGAGACAATTGCTACAATTGTCTGGGTAGGCTCGCATGGAAACAAACCTACAGGAGTTTCTGAGCCGGTGTACACAGACCTGGTAACCTGGCACTTAAAACCACTTACCTGGTCCTTTTTTTTTCCTTTTTCATTTCTCTGCTTGATCAGTGGTCTTGGTTCATCTCCTTATTTTCCTCTTTCCTAATTTCAACAGCAGGGACTATAAAGAGTTATGGTTAGGTCCGTCCCCAGCGCCATCTTGCTACACATAGCAGTTAAGAGTCCTGGCAGGAGCACAACACCGGGAGAACTCTCCGGACGCCATACCAAGCCAATATCCCCGGGAGGCCCCAGATGGAGCAGGTGCAGTCTTCCTGCCTTCTCCAGAAGGAATCCCGGTGACCATGAGCTTCTACAAGCATGGCTCCAGTATGTGGGTACCAGGAGTATTCCTCCGAAGTACACGGCCGCTTACACAGCTGTGCGACCTTTCCTGATATGCAAAGTGAACAATGAAAAAAGAATGATCTAGCATCTGCCCCTGGAAAGCAGGCTTGAATAGTGGTGGGAATATCTGAGCAAAGTATAACGCCTAAAACGAGAGAGAGAGAGAGAGAGAGAGAGAGTATCTGAGCAATTGTCTGCTGTAGAGGTAGGGCAAGGACAGGGATGGAAGTGGAGTGGATAATGGGGATATTGGTGGTGGAAAGCTTGGCCTGGTGGAGGGATGGGTGAGTGATCATTGTATAGCTGAATATCAAACATTAAAACTTTGTAACTGTATCTCATGGTGGCTCAATAAAAATTTTAAAAAAAGAATTATGGTTAGGAATATGGCACCCAAAATGGCACCCCCAACAAGGTTTAGTGCTGTTAAGAATGGGTACTTGGTGACTGATGGGATAGTATAGTGGGTAAGGTTCTTGTCTTGCACACAGCTGACCTGGATTTAGTTCTTAGTCAGCTCCCATGTGATCCCCCAAGCACCACCAGGAGTGATCCCTGAGCACAGAGCCAGAAGTAAGCCCTGAGTACCGCCTGGTGTGCACCCCTCTAAAAAATTAGAATAGAATGAGATCTTGGTCATAAGACAGATCTGAGAATAAATTTCTTAAATCTGTGGCATCTCTTATTCCCAGTCTTTTCTGTAAAATGTAGATAGTAATAGTGTCTATGTCAAAGTCATATAGAATTCAATTTGTTGTCCATAATTTGTTGTTGCCTTCACAGAAAAATATTTGTTTGTAGCAAATTAGAAGATTTGAGAGCTTTATTTCTCCTGGATATGAGAAATGAAATGGGAACTTGAAATTCTGCTGTTTTAAAATTACATGAATATATATTAAAACTTTTAGGTAGGTGCTTTGTGGAGGGGTGAATCTGAAAACTCAAAAGATCAAATTAGATCTATTTAACCTGCGAGTGCTTTGAAAGAAATATAGGTTTATACAAGTGGATAGAATTTCTTACAGTCATTTGATATACAGAAATCAAGTCCTAAAGTGCACAAAAGGCAAGGAACTGGAACTGAGGTTTCAGACTACATTGGAAATCCACAGAACACTGGGGTGAGGATTGAGATAAATCTTGTCCACTAAGGGAAGTGGCAGGGAACTTGGCCTGTCTTTCTAGACTCCAGCAAGACAGGAAAACTGGTTTTTTGTTAATAGTTAGTGGCCAGAGCCATGATCTCACTTGGATTTTTACATTTATTACATCAATTTTTCAGGAAATTAACCAAAAGAGTGATTAGCAGATGGAATATTTTTACAGCCTCCAAAAAAAAAGAAATCAAACTCTGTTTCTAGGCATCACTTCACTTGGCCAAATAAGACTCCTTATAATGATCTGCTAAATATGGGGATCCCTACCCAAACACAGAGGAAGCCAGACACCGTGCATAAAACTCATGAGAGCAGACAGTACCTGAGAGGAGGAAGACCTCTGGTGCTGGAAATAATAGCACTATTAGGTGAAGAAAGCACATGCATTTAAAATAAAGACCTATGATAAAAGGATATTGGTAATACAGCAACTGGCAGGTAGGAAGCAATTAATAAATACCAGCTCTAATTCAGATTAGTATTAGGGTTCCGTTTTAGTAGACTTAAGAAGGACAAGAACACATACCACAGAACAATTGCTATGTTGGTCATTGTTCTCTTGCAGATAAAGTGCTTTCAGGCAAGACCAGAGCTGGGGAGACAGGAGTATGGCTGAGGGAGGAGAAGCGAGCAGGGCTCTTCGTCCATTCTGGATGCTCTGCAGATTCTCAACCAATTGTACTGCATCCCTTTATAATTATTTCTAACTTTCCACGGCTGGCAAGAAGTATGGAGCTTTGTAAAGATTCTAAATCTTGCTTTATAATGTGTAACTACACAATAATTATTTTTAAAAGCAGTTGCCAGAGGAATAATGGCATAAAGATGTCATCATGTGGACATCACTTTGCTGTCCAGAGCCCCAGGAGACAAATTTGCTCTAACTTCAGACACATCGTTTTAAAAACAAAAATCACAACATTATCAAGGACTCTGAAGAATTTCAATTCTCCACAGGGGGGAAAAATAATGGGGAGAAAAAGAAAGCCCTCTCTCTTTGCCCATTATCAGCTCCCAGACAGAGAGCAGGAGCAGGCAGGGCTTTCGTACCCAGACAGCAACAAGGTAGAGAGTACATGAGTCTCGCCCACAAGCACATGACCAAGACTGGGGACTAAGGAAAGCGGGTACTGCAGGCAACAGCTGGGGTATAGGCTACAGAGTTGCAAGCTCCAGCAAGGAGAGAGCGTTGACAGGGTTCCTCTCAGCTAGACAGATTCCAGGAAGGTGCACACTGAAAGATGAGAATGGGACACGAGAAGGGCATCAGGCCAGGGCATGCTAGAGACAATCAGGACTTGATAATCCAGACCAGAAGGACAGATATCGAACACAAGGAACCTGGAGCCATCTATCTGAACTGCATCGTAAACTTTAACTTCTTAAGCCAAAAAAAATTTAATAAATCTGGAATTCTTCAGACGAAGCACCTGAGATTCAGAGCGAAAGCCAGACAGAGTTGCCTTGAGAAGTGGGATGCAAGGACTAGATGTGATGGACATGTGTCTATTATTCCTCTGGTTAATGTTTAGTTCTGAACAAAGACACCCATTGTTTACAATCTCTGACTGAATTCACTAAAATGAATCAACTGGGGGCTCAAAAGATAGTGCAGGGGCTAAGCCACTCATCTTCCATGTAGTCTACCTTGGTTTGAACCCTAACACCTCATATGGGGTCCTTAGTACTGCCAGAGTGATTCCTGAGCACAGAACTAGGAGTAATCTCTGAGTGCCACTGGATGTGGTCCCAAACTCATTTCCCAAAGATAACTAACTAAATGAGGAAACCATCATCTGTAGGATGCACCAATTTTTTAAAGTTTTTTGTTGTTGTTGTTTTTATTGTTGTTGTTGGAGATTTCAACCCAACTCACTCCTGCAGGGGATGGAAGATAGATCTGGGTTCCTGTTCTAAGAACTAGGCTGGACTAGGTAGGGTGTTGGTTTTGGGGTCTATTCTTATTATAAATAAGCTCAATGTGAAGCTCAAGCCCCTTGACATAGCATTGACTCTCTCCTGGTCAGGGTCAACCATCATTCTATGATGAGATATTCTTGGCAGTACTGTGCTGGATAATTCATTTTAACCACCTTACTCATGAGGGATTGACAGAGTGAAGCAGTCACAAATCATTTAATTGTCAAGAAAGCCTTTGGATTAAGAATGTAATCAGCTGTCTTCCATAAAAGTTCCTTTGTGAGGAATAGTCCAGCCTGTCTCCTCACATCAATCGGTGTTAGTCTAAGGATCCTCATACGAGATGTGAGCATTTCACTGCCAATACTCTGGATTCAGTGGACAGTTTGTCTCCAAGACAATGGATATCTGCAGATACTTAAAGTAAGTTGGGCCTCAGTGGGGCCAGGTGGGCAGGGTGTTCCTGTTCGTGTGGAGGATAACCGGAATACAGCAATGTTTCCCATTCACTCCTCTCCCACAGGGCTTTGTGGCTAAAATCAGAAATGAAATAAGGAATTGGAAAGATGCAAGCTTATGTATTGGCTTGAATAATATTAGCTTGGGTACCCTGGCCACTGCAATCTCTTGGCCTGTGAACTGGTGATGCCCCAACTATTGTGAAGATCAGTGAATTTTGAGCTGCTAAAGCACATAGCACAAGTCTGGAATGTAATAGGAGGCACTCAGTCAAATTTTGCTTCTTTGACCTCCAGGATAGGGGCTGGGAGGACACTGAGTTAGCCACAAAATCACAGAAAATGGTCATTCTAAGGTAAGTTTCATGTGAATAGAAAAAGGATACATTAAAAAAAAATTTATTTACTTATTTTAAAATTTAGGCATCATAATATGCAACACTGTAATAATAATGTTTTAGGCACACAATATTGCCACACAGCTCCCACCACCAGAGTATTAGCATCCCTCCACTGTCTCTAGAGCACCTCCCACCCCCACCACATAGCAAACTCTATTCTATAGGTGGACTCTTAGGGTCTTTGGTCACTGGGCATTATTTGATCCTTTAATATGTCTTTATCATCCATGCACGTGAGATTATTTAATATCTGTCCTCCCTTTGCCTCACTCCACTCAACATGAAAACCCCTAAGTCCATCCAAGTTTCACCCAACTGCATGATTTCATCTTTTTTTAGAGCTGTGTAGTATTCCACCATGTTTATAGAGCATAATGCTTTTACCTGCTCATCTGCAATTGGGCACTTGAGGGTTTGGGTTTTTTTCCCCCGGATATTAGCTATTGTGAACAGTACAGTGATGAACACAGGACTTCAAATGCCTTTTAGAATCAATAGTTTTGTGCTCTTGGGGTAAAAGGGTAATTTTCTGCATTGCTTAATTCTCAACCAGGATAGTTGAGTGGATATAAAAATCTGGGTGCCAGATTTCCCATCAAAGGAGCCAGAGGTGTCCCTTCATCACTTCTGCATCTGACTAAACCAATCTAATTCAGGTCCCCTGTATTGTATGGTGCAAAGGAGGAATTAGGGAGATTCCTATGAACAAGAAAACTACATGATAACCCAAGAGTAAGCAGAAAGCAATGGGGTTGGAACTCACACAGGCAAACACGCACACACACACACACACACACACACACTTGTTGACTGTGATCCCCTTATTAGAAATATCACAGCAACCTGCACCACAGTGACCCAAGTTGGCAGGACAGGTAACACACGTTGTACTCTGGAAGTGAATCTAGGAGGCTGAGTGACTCACTCACCCCACATGTGTACTGAGTTTAGCTGTTCAGCTGTAGCAGGACTTCCCCAATGACAGAGAAGTGAGGAGAGAGGACTATAGATTAAAGAACTGAAGAATAACAGGGTCCTGGGGAGGGAGTCAATCTGGTCTAGATGGCCTTGCTTCATCCTTTCAGTCCTGCCTGGATTCCCTAAATGGTCTCATCTCAGAATTGGTTACCAGTGGTCCTGAAAGCCCCCTTTCAGCTGTCTTGTTGGAATCTGGATGCAGTCATATTACCTATCCTTGAATCTGAGAAAAACAGGGGAAATGGGGAGAAACTAAGAAGCAGATAGACTATATGGGGGTGGGGGAGGGAAACTGTGACTCATTCAGTTGGGTTTAAAAACCACCTTTGTCGCTATGAAGCCCCAGAAAACTTCCCTGAAGTCCCTGTGCTCTTGGCTTCTGATAGCTGTGTGTTTCTCTCTCTCTCTCTCTCTCTCTCTCTCTCTCTCTCTCTCTCTCTCTCTCTCTCTCTCTCTCTCTCTCTCACACACACACACACACACACATGTGTCCCGGAAAGGACACCATGAATGTTGATGTCACTTCTCTGGAAACTTGCATGGTGACTGTATTTGAAACAAGACTTGGAACTAGGTGGCCTCAAATGCAGATCTGCCAAAGCATGAAATCTTTCTCCCTGCTTCCTTGTTCCACACACATTAACATTGTTACATGAGTAATAAATGGTCTTTCTTAGACCACTTGTTACAAATGTGGTGGGGGCTGAAGGGAAATGAGTCCAGGACTCTTGCACATAAGGCATCACCACTGTTCCACTGAACCACATACCTGACTTATGCTATTTAATTGAAAGTTTTTCGTAACACTCCTTCCACTGGAATTCCTCACAGTTTTGAAACATATTTTGTTTGTTTGGGGGCCACACCCAGCAGTGCTCAGGGAGGGCTCTATGCTAAGGGAAAACTCCTGGTAAAAGGGCTCAGGGGATAGATGGAGTACTGGGAATCAAAATCTGGGTTTTCAGTGTGGAAGGCAAGCTCTGCAAATATGGACTATTGCTCCAGCCCTTGGAAACTTGGTACTATTATTTTATGTGGGCATTTACATAAATTTGTGGTCAGCTCTGGAAACAAGCCCATAGCCAAGTCTCCAGAACCAATACTTATTCCCTTAATCTAAAAAGGAAAAAGGGTCTTTGTAGTGTAGTTCATTTTAGGATCTTGAGCTGGAGGTTGTTCTGGCACATCCAGGTAAGCCCTGCAAACACTCGTGGGTTCATTACGAGAGGAGGATGACAGGGTGTTTCAGCCAGCGAATTAGAAGCAGAGACAGATGTGAAGATGCTAGCATTGCAGACTCGGGTGATGTGACCACATGCGGCAGAGTGCCAGCAGCGACCAGAAATTGGAAATAGCAGGGAAGAGATTTTCAACAGATCACAGCGCTGCCTCTGCAAAGAGTGTGTTTGACCAGGATCCTGACTTCAGACTTTTGGGCCTTCAGCAAATCAACGAACACGTTTCTTGCTCTTTTAAGCCATCAATTTTGCGCTAATTTGCCAGAGCAGCCATAAAACACTTGAACTTAAAGTTCAAGACTTAAAATGGAAAACAAGTTCTCTACCAACCCCCCTCTATAGGCAAGCACTTAAAATCTTATGGCAGCTTCTTCTGAAAATTTTCCACTTATTCCTAACCAACTTACATAGATAAATCTGTATTCTTTCCAACTATTTTTATTTGAGGCACTGTTATTTACAATACAGTATTTACAATATTGTCAATGATTTGGTTTTGTCAAATAACGTTCCAACACCACTCAATCCACAGAGTCCTGCTTCCCTTCACCCCTCCCATCTTCCAGCCCCTATGGTAGGTTCAGTTATAATTTTCTGTTTTCTGTTGTCATTTGTTGTTCCTTTGTTGGTTCTCCATATCCCACATAAGACTTTTTATTTTTAAGGAGTATTTTAAATCCTATGAGCCTAGAAGTTGTTTCAAAGAACTCAATATATGCCTTGCAAGTAAAAAGTCCTTAGTTTGATCCACAGCACTGTATGGTCCCTCAAGTATGGCTGGGGTCCTGATGACTTGCTTGAGATATCCCCCCTCCCCACCAAAAATGAGTGGGGGGATTCCTCCTAAATACATAAATTCACAAATGTATTTTAATGTTCTCCACTTTCAAGATAATTATACAACATCAACATTCTATTGCCTCATTGCCATGATGCTGTTGAGGTAAATTGTACTCAGAGTTATTCCATGTGGTGTGCACTATTTCTGGTTCCTTTCTGAACAAACTTTTGTTTCTCCTGGAGGAAATGATAGGCTCAATTTTTTATTTGCCCACTGCTTAGGTACATATCACTGCAAATGCATCTCAAAAATCTACCAGAAATCAAAAAATCTCTCTCAATGCACTCAACACATGAAATAATCTAACATTTTAATCTTTTGTCCTTTAGCTTGGAAACCTCCTTCCCATATTTTTGACGTCTTCCAATTACTTGGTTGGAAAGACTTGGTTGACTTGTAAGCTTCAAATTCTGGAGCTTTGCTCTTACCTTTGAACTTGGTTCTCCTACCTCCCATTGGCAGTCTCTTTGGTGTATCTCATCAGAATAATTCATGAGGGCCAGAGAGACAGTACAGCAGGTACAGCATTTGTCTTGCTCATGGTAACTAGGGTTCAATCCCAGGGCATCACATATGGTCTCTTGAGCACCACTAGGTAGGAGTGATTCCTTAGCCCAGAGCCAGGAGTAAGCCTCGGGCACCCACTGGGTATATCTCCCAAAACAAAAATGAATAAATAAATAGATAAGCATCAGTACCCTTCTGGAGAAAAGATAAGTGCCATGAAAATGATACTGCATTCTTTATCTTGGCTATATATAGAGAAATTTAGAAAAATCTTTTCCCCTAGGAATTTGGAGGCATTTATAAAATTGCTCTTGATAATTTTAATGCAAACATGCATTCTGATCTTGTGAATCTTGTTTTACTTTCTGAGATCTTTTAGGACATTCAATTTATCCCTTTTATGCTAATCATACAGTGAGTGTTTTATATCTGGAAATCATAGTCTTCACGTAGGGAAAACCTTTTCTTACTAGTCCTTTATAGTTTTCTTTAGCACACTTTCTTTATGTTTGAGAAAATTTCTGGCTTTGACATTTGGAAAAATTTCCTACACTGCTTATTTATTCCCAATATTATTCCATAACTTAATTTTTTATTCTATTGCTTTGATTGTTTTCCTAAATTTGACCCACTCTGCCAAACTTTGTACTTAGGCTCAAATGGTTTTGATTTCAAGAGAAAATCTGTTACTATCTGAAGTATTTTTAAAAGACTGTGGATATGTTATCATTGTGAGAATATATATTAGAGGGTTTCCCTATGTATTCTGTATCGCTTCTATTTTCTTAGTTTCTTTGTTTTTACAGGTAAAAGAACTTTATGAGGTTTTATTTCAATATTATATTACCTTCAACTCTTTCACATTTAAAAAAAAATTTATTTTATTGAATCACCGTGAAAAAAGTTACAAAGTTTTCAGGTTTAAGTCTCAGTCATATAATGATCAAACCCCCATCTCTTCACCAGTGCACATGCTCCATCACCAAGAACCCCAATATACCCCCTCTCACACAACCCCCACCTGAGTAGCTAATGATCTTCACTTTATTCTCTCTATACTTTGAATACATTCAATATTTCAACAGAGAAATCACTATTATTATTATTTGGAGTTATTCCCTGACAATCAAACCTGCTGAAAAGGCATCATTTGATAATTTGTTTTCCACTGCTGAGAATGAAGATTATATGAGCTTACATGGCCGCAACAGTGGCCGCACGGTTTTGGATTTCTGATATTTTAGCTCAGTTCACAGCCTAGATGCATTTCTATAAGAAGCTGCTGGGTGCCAAAATGGGTTAGTAGACCTTCCGAATCGTAGTGTTTAAGGAACAGAGGGGCCGTGTTGTGTACAGCTACTCCAGATCTCATCTGGACAGAGAGCGTGCCAGTAACACCCCCATCCCATGATCTCCTATGTGCCATGTCACTGCAAACTCACACCTCTGGGTTGTGAGTTCTAGAAGATGGTGGACGCCACGTGGGTGCTGCTGCTGCCGCTGCCATCTTCCCCACAAAAAGAAAGAGTTGAGAGACAAAATCCTTTCCCCTGCCGGGGCGGCATGGGGTTGTAGTTCAGTTGACAGTTTAGATGCACTTCTACAAGAAACCGCTGGGTGCCAAAATGGGTTAGAAGACCTCCCAGATCATAGTATTTAAGGAGCAGAGGGGCCATGTCCTGCGCGGCTGCTCCAGATCTCCAACTCTTTCACATTTAAAATGAGGCATCTTAGAGAAAATTATCTTAGTGCCTTGGATATACACTGGGTGGTCCTGCAGATGTCAAAGCATTTTGCTAAGGGAAACTTGACTGCCAATATATTTCAGAGTCTTCCCTCTTGCAAGTCAGCTTGTCTATGCTATAATATCCTGTTATAAAGCCTAGATTATTTCTATTCTTTAATTCCAACTTTTTAGTACAACCATTTGCATCTCCTCCTCTGCCCAAGCTGTGCATGGTATTCTTAAGTTATCATTTCCTTAGTACACTATTTCTCTAAAGAGAAAACTTCCAGTCTTGCTGGGTGGGTGAAAGAGAATTATCTGATTGCCCAAAACTGGGGATGGAATCTAGAGTTCAACCAGTTCTTTACTTGACAGCCTCTATCATAAATATCCTTTTAAAGATACCCATTGCCTTAAGCACAGCATCTATGCAGAGCATATAAAGAAAATTATATTTTATTACACATTCAGAAACCTACGAGCATTTTATTTTGGCTTTCTTTCCCTACTATGCAAAGTTGAATTTTACTTACTCCTCTTTTTTTTCTAGTTTTCTTATTTTAAAGTATTTATATCCATAAGAACATGCTTTTTAGAATAAATTCTAAGGGCCAGAAAAATAGTGTATAGGTGTTTGCTTTGCATGCAGCTAACCCTGGATCAATCCATGGCACTACCTCTGTGTTCCTGAGCACCGCCAGCATTGATCTCTTAGAGCCAGGAATAAGCCCTGAACATTGCCACTTATGTCCCTAAATCAATCAAACAAGCAAACAAACTATTCTAACTCTCATGTTAGTAGGGCCATGGATTAGAGCTAAGTTACACTAAAATTCTATCATCCACATTTTGTAAGAATCTATCTCCTCCTTTCCTCTTTTCTTCTAATCTTGAAGCCAAGATTTGCTTCTCAGAATTACTGGTCCTAAAATTTCTCTCCAAGTCCTTTTCTTGGTTTTCTACTAGATAAGGAGCAGAGAAATTTCATCTATCAGGATATCTACATGTATCCCTGCCATTTGCACCAACCATCTCCAACCCTTTCTTCTAATGTATAATTTCCTTGGCTATTTTGGCTATTTTGATCAAAGGGATTCCTTTCCCTCAAATCTTAAGAAATTACTTCATGATCTTAGGAAAATATACCATTCTGGTTTCCCATTGGTCTAAGAAAGCAGTTGTATTTCAGAAATCTCTGGTTAGACCTATTGCCAAACACATATTCATTTTTAACATGTTACCCTTTGTAGGCTTTCTGCCTTATACTTCAGTTGTCTTAAACGAGGGGAAAAATAAAGCATAATAAATAGTCTCAGTCAAGTAGAGGGATGCTCTTTAGTCCCAGATACCCTAAGTATCTGGGATACCCTTAAGTCAGCTACATCTCTCTTTAACATTATATTCAATATTCTATAAAAGATAAATCCTCAGGTCTTTCTGGTTTTTCTGAAATCAGTCCTTAACCATTTTTCCTTAAGCCTTAGACTGTTCCAAATTCCACTTTTCACAGAAATTACTTCAACTGCCTGTTTCCTATATTATGAGGCTTGCTTCACTATTTTAGATTTTTTAAAGTGCTACTTGCTTCTTGCAGTAGGTTAAATAATGCCTCCTAAAAATAACCACATCCACATCTCCAAACTTGTGGGTATGTTGCCTTCTATTGCAAGAACTTTGCTGATGTGATTGAGACTTGTGTAAAGGAAAGATTATCTCTAATTATCCAGATGGAGTCCATGTAATCCCAAGGTTCATCAAAGTGAGAGGGAGGAGGACCAGAGTCAAACATGGAGACTAATGATGAAAGGAAAGTTTAGAGTGATGTGAGGAAGGGGATGTGAGTCCATTAATTCTGACAGCATCCAGAAGTTGCAATATTCTCTTTGAGTTCTAGTTTCCAGAACTGCAACCATAAGATAACATACGTAAGATACCATAAGATAAATTCAGGTGTGTTATTCAAAGTCACAAATTTGTGGTACTAGATTATTGCATCAATAGGAAATGAATACATCTTCATGGAATATTTAGTCTTTCTGTCCAAATAATTTCCCCAATTTTCTATTTAGCTGATCTTGACTGTAATTCATTAACAAGAAGGTCTTGAACCTAGCAAAGGGGGTTTAACCTGACCCAACATGCTGTGAGCTCTCAACATGGAGCAGGCACTGGTATCCTCCCACTCTCACTAGAAGGAAGACAGAGACACAAGAGCCAAACCTTGACAAATAGATTTCAGGAAAGTATGCTGGGGTGTTATAAATTAATTCCCACAAAAGAAAATAATCACTAGAAGATCCTTATAGACTCCTTCTTCTTCACACTTCCTAATCTAAAAGAGCACACAGTCTGTGTTAACTCTGCTCCAAATTCCCTTTATTTACTTATTTTTGGTTTGGGGCTATACCTGGCAGTGCTCAGGGTTTACCCATGGCTCTGCACTCAGGGATCACCCTGGCAGGCTCAGGAAACCATATGAACCAATTCAGGGAACCAATCCAGGTCAACTGCATGCCAGAGTAAGTGCCTTATGCACTGTATTGTTTCTCCAGTTCTCCCTTTATTTTTTAACCAACAGAAACTTATTAATTGCCATGTGATTATATATATTATGCTATACAAAGAAGATTAATTTCTTTACAATTTATATATATATATTTCTTTCCTTAATACTTTGAATCATAGTTGTAAGAGTGGACAACCTTGTCTTGTTTCAGATGTGGAGAAAAGATTTTATATTTTTCACCGTTGAATATAATGTTGACTATGGGTTTATTATATATGGTCTTTATCCAGCCTCCCTTTAAAATATCCTACCTGGGAGCTGTTTTTGTGGCTAAGATAGCTCACCTGGTTGCTCTAGTCCTTTGAGCAGCATTTATACCTCATTCACTTTGAAGATGCTGCCACAAACACATTTTTTTCATCTATATAGCTATCCTACACACAGAGAGAGACACACACACATGCACACACATACACACATGCATGTGCACATATGCTATTTTTATTACTATTCCATAGATAAATTGAGGCTGAGAAGGATGATGGAAATTACACCAAATACACCAAGGGCAAAGGCACACAGCCAGTGGTGGGGCTACAAAAGTCCAATTCCAGTGAGTTTATTTGCCATGCTCCTGCTTTCATACCTAAGCACCCAATAGATAGTTCTCTTTGCCTTCATATGCCACGTTTACTAATCTCACATCTCCTACTACATGGAAGTATCACAGACAGACCTTCGTCACCAATTGCCTGGTTGACCTATTCTTATTGTGCTCAAGTCTTAGTTCTGGGTCTAAACTATAGCTTAGAATTAGTGATTTCCAGTTGAAGGAATATTGTGAAAAAGTACTGCACTGGAGGGAAATATCTCTCTCTTTTGTGGGAAGTTTTAAGCTACATCCAGTAGTTGCCAAAAGTTACTTCGAGCTCTGTTCTCAGGTGTTTCTGCCAACAGAATCAGGATTGACTGAAAGCAAGGCAAACACCTTCACCCCTGACCTATCTCTCCAGTCCCAGAAAATCCCTCTAAATATGCACAAAGATAGAATAAGTTCAAACCGTTTGCTTTTTGCCCTTGGATAAATGAGCTCATCTTCTAACCATTTATTTCTTTGTCTGTTTAATGTTGATCTGTTTGGGCATTTCTAGTCCTGAGTGGTCAGGACATTAGGGGACAATGCATTCTATCACTGCAGTAATCACGTTCCTTTCTTTTTTGTATTGACCTTGTTATCTTTGTCCCACTTCCTTAACATCTATCTCCTCATATGCCAGGAATTAATTACCTCTGCCTCCAAACTCCATACATTGTCAGCATAAAAAGATGAGTCACCACCCAACCTCATGGGTCTTTGTGGATCCTGAGATCTGACTTGCTGTACCATTGAATGCCCTTTTGTGGCCAAATCATGCTACTGCCAAGAGCAAACAAACCATGTGGCAAAAGAAATACTCCACTCAGGCTGTTTGCCCAATGACCAGTGGGTAGAGGCATCATTTGTTTCTATATCCCACACATCACTCATTAATTCAATACATTGGAAGTGGGTGTCTACTATGCGCCAAACTCTATATTTGGTCCTGAACATATAAAGAACACATAAACCAGGCTCTGCTGGGAGAGCCAGCCAGATAGAAAGAGAAAGGCCCCCAAATCAGCCATCACTGTGAGTTTACATCAGTGATTGTGGCCCTCTGGGGACCCTGGGACCCCTCCCTTCAGGCCTGCAATCTGGTGAGGTTTATGGGAGGCTTCCCAGAGATCAGATCTCACTTTTGAAAGACAAATCCCACCTATGAATGTCCACTTGCATCTACGTGTCACTCTAAACCTTCTGTCTTCAGGGTGAAGCGATAATACAGCAGGTAGGGCACTTGCTTGCATGTGGTCAATCCAAGTTTGATCCCCAGCATCCCATATGGTCACCCAAGCACTGCCTGGGGTGATCCCTGAATGCAGAGCAAGAAGCATGTTCTGAGCACCACCATTATGGCTCCCCCCCACCAATTTTTTTTATTTTAAAAAAAGAAAGATTAAGTGTGAGTTTTATTTTTCCTTAAAACCTGAAGGATGCTTTAATGATTATGTAATGAATCTCCTGAATCTATAAACATGGAAACTGAGGCTGCAGAAAGGAGATGACTTGTCGAAATATATCGCTAAAGAGGCCCGGAAAAATGCTGCATATGCATTTCTGCTTCTTCCAGCAAACGTTGCATCAAAATCCTGGATAACCGAATTGTCCTCTAAAATGATTGAAACCTGTGGGTCTGGGATTATAAATAAGAGAATGCCCTGCTATTAAAAGCAGGGCCTGAAGGTCGATTCAGGGCTGACTGGAACTGTCTGGGTGCTGATTGACTGTTGCTTAGATTCCTGAAAGACTAGAGGAGCTGGTAAGCCTTTGCACTATGGATCCATCTGTCTCTTGGAGGGCGCACTGTGCACCCTAAAATCCTCATACCTTCCCAGGACCACCTCTGTAAAATCGAGGACCTGTGTTGGGCTGGGACATGCTTCTCTGCCTGCCGGCAGAGCCTATCTTCTCCCAGTACTTCTCAGGACTCCAGGGTCTTCCCACTCCAGCCCTCTAAGCCAGAATTACGACTCTCTGCCTTGAAGTCAGCGAGCCTGCCCTGGGCCAGACTGGGTCAGGGTGGCAGGAGCGAGCTGTGAGCTATGCGCGAGAACCTCCTTATAGTGGTTCTGTCAAAATGCATATGTGACCTTTCCATGCTCTAGAGTCCCCAGTGGCTGAGGGACAGCCCATTGGAGAAGGGACATTTCCTGATACCACATCACCACCTCTCTCCATACCACGCCAACACCACGCTGGATGGAGGAGGGGAGACCAGGTGGTAGCACAGGCAGGCCATCTCGGAAATGTCTGAGTCTGCTTGAAACAATCTTGAGGACACAGTCTTCTCAGGGAGTCCCAGGGAGTCTCCCCACTTAAGCTCAGGGCCGTGGGCCTCGACTCTCTATGCCCAGTGCTGAGCACCTGCCTTCTATGTGTGCCCGAGCTGAGGATGGGTGTTGGCACACCTGTGCAGTTCCCCTGGGTCATGCCTCACACCCCAACAGCGTACAACACCCTCTGGACCCCAAGGAGTGCCATCACCGGCTCTGCTCTCTCTTTGTTCTTTGCTCCCGTTGGTTATTTATCACTGTCGCCGCAATCTTCCCAACTTGGGGCTCAAAGCCACGGAGCCCCATGCTTATTCTCTCATGCTTTCCTCTGGATGAAGAATCCAGGTGTGGCTTAGAGACTCCTCCTCTCCCTCTGAGTCTCATCATGAACTTCTGGCAGGAGCTGTAGCCATAGTCAGACTCAGCAGAGGGGGAATCCACTTTTCCAGTCTTGCTGGTGTGACTCTTAGCAGGATTCCGCATCTCTTTAGCTTGACCCATTCTCAGCTCCTGGTGATAGGAGCTCTGGGAAGCAGCCGTGGCAACCAGTAACCACTTCATCAGAAAGAGAGAGGCCAAGAGAAAAGGTGAGATGAAATGTTCAGACTTTTACTTCTAGTTGTTGGAACTGACATCCTCCCCACTAGCTACCACATTTGTAAGGAGCAGTTTATATGGCCCAGCCTGAAAAAAAAGGGAGAATATAAATATAAGGATGTCTATAGACTGGGGTATCTTGTAACCTGCCTTATATCTTTCCCAGGCCACCATGACCCAGAGAGGCTGGAAAACAACAGAAAGTTCTTCTCTCCCACTATCAAAGACTAGAAGTCTGAAATTAAGGCACTTCCCAGAGGACTATGCTCAAGAAGGTTCAAGGAGAGGGTCCTTCTTTGCCTTTCTCAGCCTCATGGACTGTAAATATAGCTTGGCTTATGACTGTGTGAATCCAGTCTTCCATCATCATATGACATTCTCCCTGGGCGTCCCCATCTCTGTTTGTTAGGTCTGGGGTCATCGCCCAGGTCTGGAAAATATTTACTGAGTTTCTAAAACCTCATTACATACACATGCAAGAATCTGCAAGCATGCAAATGAAGACAGATGACTCCCCATAGAGAAAATCAGGGCTACTAGAAGAAATAAATCTTGGTTTTTGAGACCATGATTATAAAGAGACCCAAGTGAAAGCTGCCTAGGATACACCCTAAAACCGCAATTTATAACAGCAGAGGGAAATAAGGATTCTCTCTGTGGATGCTTCTATCTGTTCAAAGGCCCCACACAGGTTGGTATTAAGAGCTTCCAGATAAATATGAATTTCAGGGGGAAAGAGGGCTAGGATCACACTATTTGGCCTGGTTCAACTATCTACTCCAGCATCTAATTTTCTCCCTCTCTTTCCCAAAGCAATTGCATCATGTCATGCTCCTTTTTCTTTCTTTTCATTGCCATCCTGCCTAATCTTCATCCATTTGCACATGTCATAACTGCCCAAGATGATCTGGCTATATACTGTCCTGCTGGTCTCCTTAGAGGATTAATTCAGCTAGCTTCAGGATTATCCTAACTGGAGGCTGACCAAGGAGTTTTACTAGCAAAGCATTCATTTATTTCTCTCCAGTAATCCCCTGAGATCTAAACACTATTTTTACTGAGAATAAGACTTTGAGGGATATGGTAGCCCAGGTTTTTTTAAAAAAGCATCAAAGCAAATTGGCTATGCCTTAGTGAACTTAAAGTCAATTGTTTTCAATCCCCTTTCAAATTCTGCCCCTGAGCTGGTGAAACATTGCAAGATTATGTCCCACTAAAACAGCAGTTCTTATTGGGAAGCTAGGCAGGGATAAGTGGCTGGTATGGAAAATCATAATACATAATATAGGTGTCATGTTATATAAAAGTAGTTCTTAAAACTAATTAAAAATAGACTTGTATGGGTCCAGAAAGATGCTTGCCTTGCATGCGGTCAACTCTGGTTTCTCAGTAACACATGATTCCCCAAGCACCACTTGGAGACCCCCCAAACACTGCTGGAAAGCCCCAGGTAGTCCTTGTTACCCGAAGACCCAAGCATCACCTCATCCTCAGGCATTCACATGGAAACAACTGCCCAGATGTGTCTGCAACTTCCTAACCATTCGTTGGGAGATACATGCATACACAAAATCATCACCTTCACCACATCACCAATATACAATTCTACCCTTACATATACACTTAATATACTCGATCCACCTAGAGAAACTCACATCAAAGTGCGCAATGAAAGATATAAAAGGATACTGCACTTCTTGACAAAAAATGTGGAAGTAACACAAATGTCCTTCAACAGGAAAATGGATAAGAAAATGGTAGGTGTCCTAAAATGGAATATTACACAGCAATTAAACCACTAGATTTATGAGCATGCATAAAAATAGATCTGGAAAACAATAGATCTAGAAAACAAAATGAAAAAAAGCAAAGTGTGAAACAGTACACATGAAATGATGCAATTTATGTTAAATAAAAACACACCAAACAATTCTACATTATGTTTATAGCCATGTATACTTGCACTAAAAGCTTAAAAGCCATGAACAGAAAGGAAATTAGCCAAATTCATGGCTGTTGGTTGCCTTTAGGCATGAAGGGTGGAAAATGAGATGGAAGAGGGGAACAAGACTTTCAACTATCCAATTTCTTTAATACATATATTTTTAGAAACCCAAACAACAGAATCTACTGCTACTACTCCCCTGATGTTTTTATATTGTTATTTGTGATCATATGACTCTTATATCTTTTAAAATAAATAGTAATATAATAAAATTTAAATATGCAAAGACTAAAATGACATGGAAACGGGTTCCCTGGAGTTTTGTGGGGCTTAACCTGCATGTCCATGGGCAAGATTATGATGTACTAGATGTTGTGTCAAGTGTTAAAGTTCCAAGGAGAGCCAGGCTGAATAACTTCAGGTGCTACATTACAGCTAAGCCACAGAATCACCTACGTATTCAGTAAGAGGTCTCTTGTGACGTTCATGTTGGACCTGACATCTTTCCATTCTGATTTTCTGACGCCTATGCAAATGTGCACAGAAGTTCTGTGGGATGAGGCTGTATCCTTTGGCATCTCCTGCATCCCTTTCAGGAAGCTGATACAGTGGGTATTACTTCCTTGTGATCAGAACAGTCATACCCCAAACCAGATCATTGCACTATAGTCACCAAACCATGTGGCTAAAATTAGAGATATCATATAAATCCAGAAACAAAGAGCCTTGGAGGGTTCCCAACTTGACTAAAACTTTCATATTCCCTCCAGTCCCTGTCTTCTATCCCATTTCTCTAGTTCCTGTAATAGCAATGCCATCTGCTCCATTACTCAAGTTAGAAACTTAAGAATCATGATCAACACCTTGCCTCTTTTGCCACATGTCATTAATCAATTGATTGCTAAGTGCAGCTCAATCTTTTTCCCAAACACCTCCCAAAATTCATTTACCTTATTCATTCATTTGTCCATCTCTTTTGATACCATCTCATTTCAAACCTGGGCAACTTAAACTATAGTAACAGCCGCCTATCTGGTTCTCCCCACCACTTTCCAGCTTTTAACTCATCATTTACTTAGTTGTCTCCAAACAAACCTCTTTGTGTTCATCAACCCCTCAAATCTTTGATGGCTTATCTAGTTCTGCAAGATAAACACTCTTCAGTTAAGTCTTCAGTGATATATACTTTCTGCTCTGTGGTTCAGTTGTGCTACAATTGCTCAGCTAATGGATGTCTCCTTGAGTTCCTGGTCCCTCCCAATGACGCAGGGCACTGCAAGCCAAGCTGGGTTACTATTTCCAAACTCCTGCTTAAATTGTCTGCCAGTGAATTTAGAAAATATTTATTAGCAGCTTTTCCTTTCTTTGCTAGCCTTCAAGTTCCCTCCCACCCCAATAATACACACACACACACACACACACACACACACACACACACACACACACACAGATTCTTCATTGTCTACATCTGAAAGTCATTTAATTTATTCTTTCTTTTTAACCCATCTGTCTTCCCTCCCTTCTGGGACTGAAGTAGGTCAATGTTGTAGTCTGAATCCATAACCTAAAAAAGATTCTCCAACATACTAGGTGCTCAATTGAGATGTGTTGAGATACGTTTAACAATATTGCTAGACTGGAGTAGTTCTAGTGAGTAGAAGAATAAACACTTACTTATTAAAGACTTGAAACAATTTCAACTTTTCTAAAGTGACTCCTCGATTCACCTTTAAATTCATCTAAACTTGCACACCTTTGCCACCCATTTCTCTCTACTCATTTTGGGTAGAAGCACAAATAAGGACGATTTAAAGTGAGACTTCCATGTCAGTGCCTCATTCACACTTCAAAAAATGTGTATTCAGAGGCATACAAAAAGGGTGTAATTACCATTTCAGGAAAATATGCTAATTTGATGCAATGCATTTCGGCTCTGACAGCTCTCAGCCCTTGTACCAAATGGTTGTAAAATGAATATGATGGAGAAAAAAAAAAACACATGCTTTTCTTTCCCCTCAACATATAGGTAGGGAGCAAAGGCAAACAGAGTGGAGTGGGGAGTCTCTCCAAAGGGGGGCCGGGATGGAATGGTGAAGCTGTCAGCCCACGGAGGTTGGCAAGGGTGCAGTCACTGATAACATTAAGTCTCAGCTCTTCTGGGTTGCCCGACCACTCCCCAGGGGTATAAAAAGTCCAAAGAAAAGCATTAGGAATAGAAGTAGGATGTGGTGCTGGCTTTCATTTCCGGGGAGAGCCAACTGTCCTATGAAGGCTGGAACTGAGGTTCCCCTCTGGATGCTCGGGCCCCCAGGCTGTGGCTCCTTCCATGCAGGGGCCTGACGAGGACAGGCCCTTAGCACTGTTCCCTGCCTGAGGCTCTAAGACCCTACTGTCCTCCCCAAACTGAGTGGATATGACATCTCCCAAACTGAGTCCCATCTATGTCTTTCCAGTAATTTCTCTTCCCATGCTGGGATGGGGGGGAGAACTAAACAGGGTCAGGATAGAGTGGGCTTCTCTCTGTGAAGGTACTGGCGAAGAGGAAGTTCTTGTGGCAATTCCTCTGTTGTAATATTTTTATCCTAAGAAGAAAACTGATCAAAAGTGATCATCCCAGGAAGTGATGAAATGATCTGGGTTTTAAGTCACCGAGTTTTAAGTCTTGACCACTACCATTTCTGGAGGGGCTTCTCCAGAGAAGCATGTGGCAGACACATGCCACTGGGTCCCTGGGCAGAGACTGGGGAGATCCTGGGGGATACTCAGGAGAGAGGACAGAGCTGGCTCACCTGTCAGGTATCTGGGTGACCTAGAAAGGTAAGAGCATGCCTTGAGGAACATATCTCTCATACAGAGAGAGTACAGCAAGTAAGGCACTTGCCTTGCAAGGAACTAGCCTGGGTTTGATGTCTGGCATCCCATATAGGTCCCCCAAGCATCACTAGAAGTGATCCCTGAACACTGAACCTGGAGTAACCCCTGGTTATCACTGGGTGTGCCCCCAAACCAAAAACCAAGCAAACAAACAAAGATGTTTTGAGAACCGCTTTGGTCCTTGGTAGCATGCTGCCCTACACCACCAGCTGCAGCTTAGAGAGCATAGCTATGTATTCCTTACAGCTCAGGAGGAAGCCCAAATGCAAGGCTCCTGTACATTCAGGATCCGGGGGACCGTGGCTCCCAGGGTTGTGGATGAGTGCCATTTTGCTGTTTCTTTGCCTGGTGAGAGTACACTCTGGGTCCCCGGAAAAAAATCTTATTCCTGAGAGCTCTAGGCTCATTTCCTAATGGCCTTCTTAAGGCCCCAATTCCAGCTAGCATGAATATGGGTGAGGGGAGCGTGAACTTCAACTTATGGACTGGGGTATGGGGAATAACAGATAGTGTACAGCATCTAGGGCCCAGGATAGGCCTGTTCTAGGGGGCCAGAAAGATAGTGCCAGGGTTACAGTGCTTGCTCTGCAGGGGACCAACTCTGGTTCAGTTGGTCTCTGAGCTCCACCAGGAGTAATCCTTAAGCAGAGTGAGGAATAAGTCCTGAGAACCACCAGATGTGCTCCACTCCCTCCTGCCCTCCTCCACCCCTCCCACCACGCACATATTCACACAAGTCCTGTTCTACTTCTACCATCTTACAAAGATGGAAGGATAGGTGAGATTCAATCCACTAGAAATGGCTCTGTGAACAGAGAGGAGCTCCTGTCCTCCTTCAGTGAGGGAGCAGGGGTGAAGGAGACTCCAGGACTCATGCTCCACCCCCCCCACCTGCAAGAGGGCAGGGGTGGGGTGGAGGGGTAGAGGGAGCCCTGGGAGGTAGGACACAGACCCCTTCCAGTCTCCACGAAGCATTGAGGACAACCTGTCAGTGGGCAGCTCTCCATGATGGGGAACCCAGAGGCAGAGACTGGTCAGGTCTGTGCAGCAACGCCCTGGACAGAGCCCTGGTGGGTGGTTAGGGCCAGAGCCAGACTTACTGGCAGTCCAGAGGAAGTCAGACTCTCCCACCCGCACCCAGAGGAAACCACGGTGAAGAGTGCACAGATCATGGTTATAGATGGACTCAGCCCTCAGCTCTGCACTGAAGAATTGGGGCAACCTGGAACCTTTAGTGAGTTTGCAAGGGAGACCCTGGCAAGCCAGGGTTCAGGAGTCCGGGGGTGGGGGTGATGTCTTTTATTAAGTTCTTCCTTAAGGAGACTCAGGGCCAACTTGTATTCTGGCACCACATGCCCCAGAAGGTGTTACTGCAGGCCCATTGGGCATCTCTGCGAAGATTAGAGGAAAGCATCCTTCATACAGTGCTACTTCACAGCTGTCAGGATTGTCACCACATACTGCAATCTGCTAGAAAACTGTCATAATAAACATACAAGTTCACAAGCTCAGGATGTCAGCAGTGTGACAGGTGCCAGTATTGGCTCCAGGTCTCTGTATGTACATAAAGGCCACGGGGTATGGATCCTTGAAGTATTTGAAGTCAAATTTTGTTTGGGGTTATGGAAGAGTGTCATGGTTTTGGGTCACCATCCCTCAGTGACCTGGGATGCCCCTGGTGCATCCAGAGCTGATCACTGTACCCCCAGGCCTGACAATGATGGTCAAAGCAACAAGAACCACCAGGCTGGTTGGTAATCCTGGGCCATTTATTCAAGTCTCACAGCATTAGTATAGAGAAATCATGAAAGGTTGAGGGTAGCCACCCAGAGGTGTGGCTGGACATTATAATAAAGAAAAAACAGATGGAAATCCCTTCCTTCAGGGGAAGTTCTTCTAGGAGATCCACTCAAGGACAGAATCTTATCGAGGGGTTCTAGCACTCGAGATTGCTACTAGGAGATCTGCCCAAGGGTGGAATTCCATTGAAGGGCATATTGCTAACTTCTAGGAATCCATTTTTTTTTAAATTTTTTATTGAGTCACCATGTGGAAAGTTACAAAGTTTTCAGGTTTAAATCTCAGTTATACAATGCTCGAATACCCATCCCTTCACCAGTGCTCATATTCCACCACCAAGAATCCCAGTATAGCTCCACCCCACCCCCTCACACCCCTAACCCCCTCACGCCCCTAGCCCCCCCACCTTAAGCCCCCCCGCCTGTGTAACTAATAAATTTCACTTTGATTGCATATTTCAACAAAACTCACTATTATTGTTTGGGTAGTCTCTCCCCTAAAGTCAGACCTGCTGAAAAGGAAGCTAGGAATCCATTTAAACGATCATGTTAAACTTAATTCTTAATATTTCTGGTCCTTTTGTATGAACACAGTAAGAGATACATTAAGCTTAAAGGGTGGCTCTTCCTGGGGACATCTCATTATAGATCCCAGACTACAGTCCTCAGGCCAGGATAGTTTTTCCTAACCCCACAGGCTCCTTGTTCCGTTACTTCTTTTTGGGTTATGTCAGAGTTTGTTTCATCACCGTGCTCTTAACTTCTTATAGTGCTTAGCCTGTCCCTTTTGGATGCCAGGATAGCTTATGGCTTGTCCTGAGTCCAAACAAGTCCCTCAGCGAGTATCCTTTGGAGTGTTAGAAACTAACGGCAACTGAGGCTTAAGTCAAGTAAATATGATGGATGGATGGATGGATGCCCGGGAGTAAATATCATTCAGAGTTGGTTGACTCCCATGTTACAAAAGCATAGCATTAATTGTACTGTCTTCCTGTGTCTGCAAAAAAAGCTCATTGCTCTAAAGTAAACTATGCAAAGGACATAAAGAAAGAGAAACTCAATATTTCACTTACACATACAAAGTCCAGAACCCTCAGAAGATTTGACCTACAGGTTACAGGGTATGATTTGGGGATATTTGTGATTAACAGATAGGGGAAGAAGAGCAGAAAGGAGAGGTTAAAGATAAACATAGAGGATTTGGGGTACCTGGTGGAACTGGGTGTGCCTTGGGAGCACTTTGGTGGGTGTAACTCAAAAAACCTAAGCTCCCTGCAGCAGAGAAAGGAGAAAACAATGCTATTTCTTAAAATGCTTAAAACTATCAGGGCACCGAGTTTTGTCTTGAGTTGAGTGTGGGACAAGAGGACTGGTTCCCCAAATAAGCTCAGAACTGGGGGAGCTTCAAGCCTGTTATTCTAAACCCAAATGTCAAATTCTGCCCCCCTCCTCCATCACCCTCAAAAATGTGATATGACAGAACCAAGAGAATGTTCATCATCCCATTTGCCCAAGACCGTTCGATACAGTACCTGTGTCTAGCCTGGTTTGTATTGGAATTTAAAGAATTTGAAAACAGCAGTGCACTCTGCAGGTGCAGCCAAGCCAAGATGACAGGAAGCTCTGAGTTTTCTTTGGCATCAATAAACATGGTTACAAAACCACTATCGATTTCTAGGTGTCACTCCAGTGTCCCAAATGCATGAATAGTTGTCAAATCATTGTATCTACAGAACACTACTGTGAAAAAAATGAGAATGGGCATTCTCATTTTGCAAATGAAGACATTGCAATGCAAAGCTCTGTGTGACTCACCCGTTGCCTGCATTTACTCAGAGATTTCCTTTCTGAAACTCATACAGCTTATTTCCTAATATAAAGCACTCATTCAGCAACTGGAGGGATGGGGCATACCGTGAACTCTCAAGAGTAGTGTACTGAATAAAAAGAAAATGAAGGAAACATGATTGAATAATGGATAGATGTGGTTAGGCTATAGCTTTGGTTAACTTGGGGGGGTCATTAGGCTTAGGCAAGCACTCAGCAGAGACCAACATAAAATTATGTCCTTTGCCCAGGCTATAGTCTAAGTGGAGAGGCAGGGGACCTACATCAATACACACAGAGACAGTGTCTTGAAGAAGAAGGGGAACATGGCTGATACATAAAATCTGACCCAACTAGCTGCAAGATTTTGGACCACCTGTTTCATTTCTTTTAGTCTCTCTTGGCCCAATTATTAAATAAAGCAAATAAGGCAAGTCCTACTTATTTTATTAATTCTTGTTAAAAAACAAAATAAGAAAACTAGGCAAGTTGCCCTGGAACATAATAGGAGCAGAGTAAGTGTGCATTGCTATTTCTTCATTCCATGCAACACAATTAAACACATTATTCAGCTCAGCCCATTCTAAGCAGTAGTTAATGTGGGTCCTATTATGTTGCATGGGTCCCAAGTGCAGAGAAGACTATGGAATTGGATGCCCACTCCCTCCCACCTATTCTGCCCCATTTCTTGTCTTTATTTTCTGATTTCATCCACTCACCTATTTACTCATGTATTTGGGCATGTATTCACACCCTCATGCATTGACATGGACATTATGTGCTCCTCTCCTCCCAGGCTCTCCTGTCTTGCAGTAAGTATGGCCACGTGCCTTGTTGTAGATATGAAATAGGAGAGGAGATGTGTGTGGCTTCTGTGCACTGACAGGGTGGCACTGTGTTATACATGCTTTCTTTCCTCACTATGGCATTGGAGAAGGTTGCCTTGTACAATGTGGCGCTTTTCTGTCGCTCTGGATCCCCCAAAACAGAATCCTACCCCACACCCAACCCTGTACATTAGACTGACAACATGAGTGAGAAATAAACCTTTGGGAAAAAAAGAATATACTGAGACTAGGGGGTTATTTGTCATTGTGCCAGGCTTGGACTTATCTAACACGTTTACTCACTCAATTTTCCATTCATTTAATCACTATTGTTGCTTTAGTTCCTCACAAGTTCTAGGAATTGAGATTTCAGAAGGAATTAAACAGAACCGGTTGCTTCTCTTCCCAAGTTAAAACCCGGGATTGGGAGGAAACAACAAACAAATGAGTAAAAGAACACGTACGCAGAGTTTCCATGCTGGGTGGAAGCATAGGGTGGGGAAGAGGCTGCAGGAAAGCTATAAATTATTTTGGATGCAGTGATTGGACAAGGTCCCATGAGAAGATGCTATTGGAGCAGACACCCAGAAAAGTCAGGGAGGGCACCATCCTGATAGCTCCCTGATAGCATGGGAGCAGTGGTTGGGCCATAGGAAACTGCTGAGAGTCGGGAGCACTTGGTTTGGAGCCAGAGAGATAGTTCCAGGAGCTGATGTGCAGGAGGCTCAGATTCAATTCTTGGCAACTCTCAGTCTTACAAGCACCATAGGGAGCAACCATCCCCACCACCCAACGCTGAAATATCCTGGAGAGCAGGAAGAGTGAGTGCAAGGTGCTGAGGGTATAGCACTGTGGCACTGTAGCACTGTCATCCGGTTGTTCATCAATTTGCTCAATCGGGCACCAGTAACATCTCCATTGTGAGATTTGTTGTTACTATTTTTGGCATATCGAATACACCAAGAGTAGCTTGCCAGACTCAGCCATGCGGGCGGGATACTCTCAGTAGCTTGCCTGGAGGAATCAAGCTACCAAGGAATCGAGCCCAGGCTGGCTGCGTGCAAGGCAAATGCCCTCCTGCTGCGCTATCGCTCCAGCTCCAGAAGGTGCAGAAGATGCAGTAAATAACAGAGAAACAAGAAAGCTGGCGTGGAAGGCATGGAGTAAGGCCACAGGAGGGCAGGAGATGTAACCCCAACCAAAATTACCACAGAGAAGTAAATAACAAACCACAGCAAGGAAGGGAAGAACTCCTATAGAGAATGTAAAAAGAATTCCTATAGATTAGTTAATAGAAAAAAATCTATTTTTTTATGGGCAAGAGGATAGGGAACTCACAAAACCAAGAAACAAATTTCCAATAAGACAATGAAATGTTCAACTTCATTACTTCTCAGGAAAGTGAAATTTTGAAGCAAAACGAAATACATTCTAGGAATGGTCAAAAAAGACTGAAATATTCCAAGTACTCACAAGAATATGAAATAAATGATGTTCTCATCCTCTTTTGGTAAAAGTGTAGAACTCTTCTTATTAAAAAAAAAACTACTTAGCAATTCTAATAAAGACAAGCATTTTCCTATCCTATCTACCAGAATTTCCATTCCTAGCTATCTATCCTGAGGAAATAGAGAGGAAAGGTTATTTTAGGCCAAAGCCAAAACCAAGAAATATGTCCACAAATTTAAAATAAATTAGTTGTGGCATAGTCATACAGTAGAATACTTCTCAGTGATATAATAAAACCAGTATTGATTCAAGAACATGGGCAAATCTTAAAATCAGGTTGTACAAAAGAACATAGATACAAACTATCCATTCTCCGATTCCATTTAAATAAAATTAAGGAATAGGCAGAGTGATAATAACATGGTGATAATGGTCAGAGTAATGAGTGCCCCACATGAAGGTAGGTACTAACTAGAAAGAGATTATAGGATCTTTCTGGGTGATGGAAGTGTTCCATACTTGGATCCTTATGTGGATCTGGGTGGTGCTTCCCTAGATTTATGTATCACTGAATCACTGTCTTTCCTTTGCTCATCAATTTGCTTGAGCAGATACCAGTAACATCTCCATCATGAGACTTGTTGTTAGGCATATTTAATAAGCCACAGGTAGCTTGCCAAGCTCTGCCATTTGGGTGAGATACTCTCAGTAGCTTGCCAGGCTCTCCAAGAGGGGTGGAAGAACCGAACCCGGGTCGGCCGTGTGCAAGGAAAATGCCCTACCTGCTGTGGGGAATATGTTACCATCCATCTACTTATTTTTATATATTTTCCTGCATCTAAATTATACCTCATTTGAAAGGAAGCAGAAAAAAAAAGTTTTCCAGGTAGAGTAGAACAAGACCATGTATGAACTTACAGATCATAGAGTGACTTCAGAATTTTCTTTCAAAGTATTGGGAAAGAGGGGAGCAGAGACAGGTTCGGAAAAACTTGGAGAGGATGGATTGAGCTTCCCATTTTAGGAATATGCAGAGAGGAGGGAGTTTAGGTGTTATCCCAGAGTGTGAGCACTGAAGGTCACGTATACGGGTGCATGGGAGCAGTGGTTGGGCCATAGAAACTGCTGAGAGTCAGGAGCACTTGGTTTGGAGCCAGAGAGATAGTTCCAGGAACTGACGTGCAGGAGGCTGATTCAATTCTTGGCAACACTCAGTCTTCCAAGCACCATAGGGAGCAACCTCCCCCGCCACCCAAGGCTGAGCAGGAAAAAGAAACCACGGTTTAATGATGGGATTAAATGGGAAGTCAGAGGAGGGGCTGAATCCAACATTCACCATGGCCTGTGCGTCAGGCATAGTGCAGCCGCTAGTAACTGGGATGAGAAGCCAAGAAGCACAGTTTGGAAGATGAAGAGGATCAAGAATTTGTCCTTGAACATAATAAGTTTGAGATGCCCATTAACCATCCAATGAAGTGTTGAAGAGGTAGGTAACTAATTGAGTTTGGATTAATAAGGAGCAAAAATATCAATATCCCTCTCCCCTAATGTTGCCTTAAATGAGACACAGACTCCTTCCTCGGTTCCTGTTTTAAAAAGAAGGAAAAAACATTTTCAAGGTGCCTTTGTCATCTCTTTCAGTTGCAGTCACCTTCACTGACATGCACAGGACCGAACAGTCAGATTATGGGCCTGGAAAACCGCCAAGATTTGAATGATAGGGCCACATCCTGTGTCTATTACAGCACCCACTGGCTCGTCACTGCATCCTCTTATGGGTTTGACACAACATGGCACCACCTTTTGCCTGACTGGGTCCCCTGCCTGTGCCTGTGGGGTGATTGAGCTCCGCCCCCATACCCTCCCACAGGGTGGAGGCACAGTTGGCCCACGGGTGAGTGGCTGTCAGAACAAATGGCCTTTGTGGCCCATGTTGGGTAAACTCATCAGTAGGGATCTGGGAAAACGGCATTTTGATAGAGGCCTCAATGAAAAGGAAGCATATCAGAATGATAGCATGCAACATTCAGGTTTCAGATTTTCTAGGTTTAAAGCAGGGCTCAGTCTCAGACAGAGCAGGTCTCTGACAGAATTGTGGATTCATGGGAGGTAGGAGGGCAGCAAGGAGTGGCGAAGGAGAAAACCAAGGTTTTAGAGTCACTCCTGTTGTTTGTCACCCCAGCAACGCCACTGGCTAGTCACAAGGTTTCCAGAAGTTAATTCACTTAACCAAACCTCAGTTTCTGTATTCAAAAATTTTTTTTTAGTTATGAGGCCACACTCAGGGGTGTTCATGGGCTATTCCTAGTTCTGTGTTCGGGGGACATTCCTAGTACTATTCAGGGGACCATATGGAGGACTGGGGATTGAACCCAGGCCTCTAGCATGGGAAACATGTACTCCAGCCCATTGAGTTCCTTCTCTGGCTGCAGTGTCTGCATTTGTTAATAGATTTAGGGATAGGGTAAAGTGCAGACAAAATTAAATAGGATACAGATGAAGCATACCTGCATACCTGCATCCTTTTCCTCTTCCCACCTCGTTCTCTAGTATAGGTACCAAGCTTCCTTAGCACAAGAAATGCAATTGTATGATGCCAATACAAAGGCTCTCTCTTGGACTGGAGTGATAGTACAGTGTGTAGGGAGCTTGTCTTGCATATAGCCTACCTGGGTTCAATACCCAACACCACATATAATTCCCCAAGGCCCCACCAGAAGTGACCTCTGAGTATAGAGGCAAGAGTAAGTCTTGAACACTGATGGGTATGGTCCCCCAAAAAACAACAACAAAAACAAAAGGTCTCTCTCACTATTATTTTTCTAATGCAGGATTCTAATAATGTCTCTCCATTCCAATACTCCCACACATACACAAATGGCTAACACACACAATATATATTCACACAAAGTAACTCTCAATTCACTGGTAAGTAGGGAGAGGGCATCTTCATGCCAGAACAGATTCTCCAAGGACTCCTAAGCTGGAGTCCTTTAGTTACTAGATGCCTTGAGACACCCCCACCCCCACCCAGTACCCTCTCTTTTACACTTAGTGTGGACTGCAAAGCTCTATATCTCTGGGTCTTCCTCCTGTAGTTTTATGCTATTAGAACCCCCACATCTCTCAGTTCTAAGTCTAACAACCTTGAAAAGAGGCTTCATGCAAAAGCTCTGAAATCAGAGAGAGACTTTTGAAGGGGAAGGAATAAAAATACGTTGCCTCTAGTGGCAAAATATTCTTTTTGGCAGACACTGAAAACTACAACAACAAGGACAAAGACAACATCAACTACAACAACCTTTTATTCTTTGACTCAAAATGCTTTACACAAGGACGAGTTGCTGCTGTGCCCTGCCCTTTGACATGTGAACACTGATCACCTCGTCTTTTCATCTTTGATCAGTTCTCTACTTTTATCAGGTTTTCCTTGAACTTCATGTGCAAATCCCTGAAATCTTATGCGTCTCTGCCAACAAAGTTAATGAGTAAATTAACTTTGCAAATTCTGCAAAGCTAAGATAAAAACATTAAGACCAGTTAGACCAAGCTAAAGATATAGTGGTTAATAGTTGATCCTATATTCATTATATACTCATTTTAATATACTCATATAAAAAATCACATTTACTCTTACTATGGCAGTTTATAATTTCCATGACAATCCAGAATGGACCAAACAGGCATTGAATCTGGATGGTACTTGGGTTCAAGAAATCACAGCTTCTAAAACCTCCCTCATCTCAGAAATCCCATGCATATTTCACACCCCATCCACCTACTGATCACCTATTCTTGCATAACCTCTAAATTTGTGTAGAGATCACTAAATTTGTGTAGAGATTGTGTAGAGATTACTTCCCCTGGAGTGCTTTTCCTCAGTCAGTGTCCACATGGTGGTGATAATGGGTACTAGAATATTCCAATGGGGCCACAGGTAAAAAATTGCATAAACTGAGGACATAGCATGAGACCAAGGGTCCATTAGAAGGGAGCAAGATTGAAAGGTTAGAACAATGTCGTAGAACACTGCTCCAGAAGAGATTCATTCTCTGATCATGGAGATGCTTTTAGTAACTAGTTTCCAGTTACCGGTCCAGTAACCAGTAACCAGTTTCTGATACTTTATTTCTCCGTCCCTCTCTTGAATTCTTTCTGCAACAAAGTCAAGGGCCTGGATTCCCAGGAGAAGGCTAACAGCTTTATCCCTTATCAGACTTCTCTGGCCAAACTTTCCAGTGCGAAGTCTTATTCATTTACAGAACTATGCAAGCTCATGAAGCCTGGCTGTTTTAAGTCACTGGGCTATCTATGATGGAGTGATTGAGAACCTAGTCAATGCTTTGCATTTCTCTACATCTTCAGTTCAGCAGAAAGAGCAGGCGGAAAGGCCCCTCCTGAGGGCTTCATGAAGCAGCTTTCTCTGCTCATTTGTTCCTTTCCCTCTTGTACTCAGAGTTTTGTGTTTTTTTTTGCTTTTTTTGGGGGGGTCATAACACAGCGATGCTCAGGGGTTACTCCTGGCTTTACACTCAGAAATTACCCCTGGCAGTGCTTGGGGGACCATATGGGATGCCAGGGATTGAACCCGGGTCGGCCGCGTGCAAGGCAAACGCCCTACCCACTGTGCTATTGCTCCGGCCCCTGTGCTCAGAGTTTTATAGGGCTAAAGAGAACGCCAGTCACAGAGACAGATTCCACACTCACCTCTGCATTTTTCTTTCCTTCAAGGTGTTTTCAAAAGATGTTTCTTCTTCCTCACATGCCTGCCTCTCGAGGACAAATCCGAAACCAGACTCCCTCCTTTTGTAATGATTAAATGAGAGAAATCCAAGCATGGAGTAATTTGTTGGTTGTTATAATTATTTGGAAAGCTGGGGTCTCTGTATGATTTGATTAAATGAAACTATCACAGGGTAGAAAAGTGACCAAGGAGTCATCTGCTTCATGACCATCCTCAAAAGCGCCAATAATTTTTGGTAGAATAAGTAAGCAATACATCTTGTTGGTTTGCTTGCAACTAATTGGGAAATTTGCATACATGCTCTGATGAATAGTGTAAGTTTATTTAAAAGAATCACTGAATCTCCTAGGAGCTTTCTGTCATCAGATATACTCTCAAACAATGAACCAAAATCAACTACAGAGATGAATTTACCTAAGACATTTTCTATTCATTAATAGCCTCCTGCTGAAAAAAAGGCTTGAACCTTGCTAGAGTACTAAGTTTCAGGTTATTAATGAAGAAAGACAAAATGACTCAGAAGAGGAGGTAAGTCCAGGGCTGGAGCGATAGCACAGCGGGTAGGACATTTGCCTTGCATGCGGCCGAACTGAGTTCGATTCCCAACATCCCATATGGTCCCCTGAGCACCGCCAGGGGTGATTCCTGAGTGCAGTGCCAGGAGTAACCTTTGTGCACCACCAGGTGTGACCCAAAAAGCAAAAAAAAAAAAAAGAGGTAAGTCCTAGAAAAGTTTCACATTCACATTTCTAAGCCTGAGAGATGGCTACACAGGATCTTACTTCTTTACTAGAAACTTCGGTGCACAAAAGGACTCTTTAGAAATTTCATTTTCTAAAATATCCTGAGGGACAAGAGAGATGTACGGGGGTAGGACACTTGCCTTGCATGCAGATAACCTGGGTTTGATCCCTGGCTCCCCATTTGGCTACATAAGCCCCAGAGCCAGGAGTATGCCCTGAGTACCACTATCTGTAACCCCACACAAATCACGAATAACAAAATCCCCATTAATCGTCGATTTCTCGAGCAGGTTCTCCATTCGTCCTTTCCCTGAGATCTTAGAAGTCTCTCTCGACTAGGCCCTCTCAACGATGTCGCACTGGAGGCTCTTTCAGGGTCAGGGGAATGAGATCCAGCTTGTTACTGGATTTAGCATATGAATACACCATGGGAAGCTTGCAAGGCTGTCCCATGTGGGCAGGAAACTCAGAAGCTTGCCAGTTTCTCCCAGAGGGAGAAGTAGGCTTAAAGATATCGCGCGGCCACAAAGCGGCCCGCTTCTGGGAGCTTGCTTTTGTCTCTGGGTGCTGACCGTTGATGGGATTACACACACCTGGGTTCCTCTGCCGGTACCTTCATGCATGAGGCCTATCCGAACATATGGAGAGGGGCCTTGAGCATGGCTGTAGCTAGGTTCTGGTGGTCTTCGTTGCTGGGAGCTCTGCTCAGGGTGGGGAGAGAAGCTGGAGCCCATCCCCTCCGAGGGGCCCCGGGGAAGACAGCCAGGCATTCGGGCAGGAGACTCTCTGTAACCCCAAAGCAAAACAAAACAAAAATCAAGAATCCTGAGCTGAAATGGCCACAAATGATTGATCTTGTTGTCTCTGTTCCCTTTATTATTGCAATGACCAGGGGTCACTCACACACCTACTGTGGTGATCACACACTCCTGTTAGCATTGGGGTTCCCAAGCAGCAGAGACACTGGAACCCACTCAGTGAATGTGAGTGGCATGACCTTATGCTTGTGCAAGGCAGGAGCTTTTGCCACTGAGTTTTCCCAGTCTGGTTTTTTATCTTTTATAAATGCCCAGGTCCATTTATCTTAGACTTTTTAATCTTAAAAAAAAAGGTCTTCAAGAGAAGCTGCTGCAGGTTTTCTGGATGTGTCAGCCTCGGTTCATATCATTTCAAGTATCAACAAATATTATTTGAGCTTCTGCTTCTCTTAGAAGCCTTTAGTCTTAAAGTCTTTGCTCTCCAAGAGCATATTGGCTAGTTGGAAGGGAAGGAAGCAAAACTTAGAGTGTAATGAGAGAGGTGCTCTGATAGTGGCAGTGGGAGGCTTTGTGTGGTCTGCCTAGATCTGCCCTTAGATCCTCCGGCCGATTTCATGTCTCCATTTTCCCTTCTACATGCTTTACTCCTCCTGGCTCATATCTTCAGCCTTTTTCATACATCATTTGTGTGTTCCTGGAGTCATTCTGCCCTATACAAAGTGCCCAAATTCCTGGGAGTATGTGTCACCAGGGAACCAGAGTCAATGCTTGGTTTGCCACTAGGCGGGACCAATTCTACTGTGTGAAGGACATCCTAGAATCCTCTGCTGGATCAGCCTGAGGTTGGGAGTTCATCCCAAATCACACCCCCACTTGGCCTTTGCCTCTTTCCTAGTGTGCTCTTTTCAGGATCGACCTCTGTGACCTTGATTTAGTCAGGCAAACTTATGGGGGATACTTCATCCATAATGTACTGTTTGGGACAACCTGATAATGTGTGTTCGAGACAACATCATTTCCTCCCTCACAGTTATTTATCTGCCTGACCTTTCCTGAGAGACCTTATCACAGAAAGAAATTGGTTTTCTCTCAGTGTACCTATAATTTAAACTCTGGCCCCCGGGGCTGCAATAGGGTCTGCCTGCCAGAGCACAGGGGCTGTTTGAAGGAGAACCTGTTGAAGAGGGTCAGCAGTCCCTGGAAATATCTCCAAAGTGAATTAGAAGTGAGTTATAGATGGGGTTTGAAAGCGAGCACATTCTGGAGGGGGGGGGAGGACTGTATTTGCAAGGCAGATCCTAGAGAGCTGGAAGCAGAGGACGAGTAATTGGTTAAGCTCATAAGGCCTGCGCCCAAGGACAGAGAATTTATAAAGGAGTGGGGAGGGAAGCCACGGGTACATCTGAAGTGCCAAGGATGGTTTTTCCTGTGAAGTTCGTCAAGTGGGGTGAAAATTTGCACCCTAGACCCCCAAGATTTTGCAAGGCCCCCATCCTCAACAGTGTAGTAGTGAAACTGTGCAAATTCTAGATTATTTATTAAAGTCCAGGGAACTGGAAAGCAGGGAATGACCCAGGGTTGGATGCTTAGGTAGGATATGTCCAGTGAGGTTCCGGGCTATTAGAAATGGTTCATGAGAGAGGCATTATCAACTCAAGAGGCAGATTCTGGAGAGATTGATTTGCCTCCACTGTCTTAGCAAGGGGATCTGGGAAATGACTTAACCTGCCATTGCCTCCATTTCTCCACCTGTCACACGAGCGAACAAAACAACGAGAGTTATTCCTAGGAGTGAATGGGTCACTATTCCTAAAACTCCTACAATAACACCCAGGACTGTGGGGGATGTTTGCTCTGTTAATGGTTCTGAACATTTTCTTTGAACTCAGAGTAGGCAACCTAGCTCAGAAACTAAGAAATCTGCCACAAAGTATGCATCTCCTAGTTTTAAAATTTTATTTAATGCTTGTTGTTTTGTTCTTGCCAGAAAAAGTGGTTTTAAAAAAAGGCATTTAAGCAGAGCTCAGGGTCTTCCCACACCCCTCTGCCTCATGCTACAAAGAAACATGGGGTATTCATTCATTTTAATGATTTTATTATATTAAGGAACATTCAGTGATTTTAAGTCATCTAACAAAGATTTAAATACAGGTCCAGTAGGGACAGACTTTATGAGTTCAGAAGAATGACTTCTAATTAGCAGGAGAATAGCTTACCTGTGAATGAATGACTTAAAATGTGCTTTAAAAAAATTCTCCCACCTCTTTTGATAGGGAAAATATTTCTTTTGAAACCACATCTCTTCTATTAATTTATTTAATGAACTCCTGCCTTTGATTCCATGCGTGGGGAGAGGTAAATCAGAACAGGCCCTACTCCAGGGACCACAGTGCTCAATTCCCTGCATGACGGTGAGGGCTCATTAATGAGGACTAATTGTGGGAGGACGAGGCTGAGTTAGTGCAAAGTCAGAGCTGAAAATCTGCTGTGCCACTTTATCGTGTTGAAAAACGTACCAATAACTCAACCCTGAATCACAGCGCCCATTCAGCCATTTGCTCATTCAAAAGTCCTTAGATTTTAGGAATAGAGGTAAATGCAAGTTATTCCTAGGAGTGAGATTCTTGGCCACTTTGAAAACATATGGATGACCCTAGATGCTTTGTGGAATGATGTGGTGCTGGAAAAAAAATATCGTTCTTTTATTTACCTGAAACATGTCTTTCTCAAGTCTTATATATCTTATTCATTTGCTTCACAAACTCTTCCTTGAGACACTGCAAAGAAAACTGTCAATATAACTTTCTCCTCAACTAGCCAGGATTTGAATTCAGTTCTAATATGCCCAAGTTCCCTGCATTTTGCTCCCTTTGAAATTTTAATCTCTTGGTCTTTGGGGGGAGGTGGAAGCTCCAATGGAGAGTGGGGGGCCCTCCTATCAATTCTTGGCCAACCAGGCCACTGGTCCAAAGCAAGGATGAGGATAGAGTGCTGCTTCTGAATGCTGCCCTTATTACAATCACAGGTGATTACCTGGGTCACTGCAATGATGTTTTCTTGGGCAGGTAGTGGGTAGACTGAGGATGTCCAGGGTTATTGTTGTAGTTTGCAATAGTTAGGGGGCCATATAGTATCAGGTATCAAATTGGAATCAGACATATGTGAAGTATGTGTCTTAATCCCTGTACTAACTTTCAGACCTTTTCTAATTGCAAAAGAGTATATTTAAATAAAGGAGAACAAAGAAAGGATTCATTCAGCAGTGGATCCCTCCTTTGTGTCAGGCACTGTTCTGGGTGCTGAAAATATATTTATAGTGGAGAACAAAACAGCAAATTGATGATGATGATAATGATGAAAAAGGGGATAATTGCTTCCCATAACATCCATCACAGTAATTTGTATATGGTCAGTCTCCATGTGGCTTTTGCTTGTTGAGGGAAATCCAAAAATTGAAAAGTGGGGCTAAACACCAAAGCAAAAAATAACACAGGGGCTGGAGCCAGAGCACAGCAGGTAGAGTGTTTGCCTTGCACATGGCCAACCCGGGTTCAATTCCCAGCATCCCATATGGTCCCCTGAGCACTGCCAGTGGTAATTCTTGAGTGCATAGCCAGGAGTAACCTCTGAGCATCGCCAGGTGTGACCCAACAAAAAATAAGTAAATAAATAAAAAGTAACACACACACATCACATACAGTTTGCATAGATGCCTACACAATACATACAAACACACACATACACATAGCACACAGTCTCTATGTAGTTTTTGCTGGTTGAGGGAAATACAAAGATTAGGAAATGGGGCTAAATACCAAGGCAAAAAACAATAATCATAACACACTCACATGGTTTGTATAAATGCCTACACAACACCCCCCCCCCCACACACACACACATACACATACATGCACGTTTTACTTAGGAAGAGTTTGGCTATGTTCTCTGAGACCTGAAATTGATCCAACTCTTATGACTGGTTTTTCCGCATTCTTAATCTTCCACTTGCCTTTGTACTTTTCTTTTCTTGCAACTCCAAGGGCTCCCTGGAAGAGAGATGACTGGATAGATGAGTGCAGCTGTCAGTCTGAAGAAAGAACTCTGAGGATGAGTCACAAAACCTATTTACATGCTCATACCTCTGACACCATCATCGTTGCTTCAGGTGTGGGGGAATGTCCAGAGGAGGTTTACTCTTGCTAACAAGTCCTCGTCGTGATAACCTAGCTCCCATGTGCCTTGGGGAGTAGACATTTGGAGCCTTAGGAAGGTCATTTGCTAACAAACCATGCTGTAGTAGTGCTAAATGTAGAAGGAGTTAAAATATCACCTGGAGCCCGGTGTGAGAATGGGAATGACTGCTGAAAATAAGACCAAGTGCCAGAAAGAGCTTAGAAATGAGATTGAGTGCAAGTTAGTTAAGACTAAGAGTTTGAAACATTTAAACCAATTTTTCCCTTTTACTTGAAGCTCAGAAAGATATCCATGCTGCCCCATCTAGGTTATAGGTCTCCTAGGGGTAATCAATAAGTAATTAGAATGAGCTGAGAATTTAATGTACCCAGATTGATAGGAGGAATCTATATTGTAGTACATGGAATGATAATGCCCTTGGAATCCTCAAGGAGAAGATTTTTTAAGTTATTACTCTATGTTTTATTATTTTGACAATGGGGTGAGTCACATCTGGTGGTACTCAAGACTTCATCCTGGCTCTGTGCTTAGGGATCATTCCTGGTGGTATATAAAAGGACCATATGCGGTGCTGGAATAGAACCAGAATCAGCCAATTGGCCTCATGCAAAGCAAGTGCCTAAACCCTTGTACTATGTATCTGACCCCAAGGGAATATTTTTTGAGAAAGACTGAGTTGATGAGTGTCTGTAGATATCCCTAGCCAATCCCTAAAACATTATTGACTCTGCTGAACTCTCCCTGGCTTCTGCCTACCACTCACCACACCAGGAATCTCAAATCACATGATGCAGTTCTGTGACTTCTCCAGTGAGCCCAATATCCCTGGAAGGCTAGCTTCAGAACAAAGACAAATCTCAGAACTGCCTATAAAACAAAGGATAGTCTCAAACTGGTAGCTAATGTTACTATTAAATGTGTATCTCTATCAATGCAACCATGAAAGTTCATAAGTTTGTAACTGCACCTCACAGTGATTCATTAATAAAAAAAAAGAGAGAGAGAGAGAGAAATACATCTCTATCAGGGTAGGATGGGATAACCAGATTACTGGGAAGTGGCTTACAACCAGAGAGAGAGAGACAGAATATAAAATGTGTGAGGAATGACTGAGATAAACCATGAAAGGGTGGAAACATTACATAGGGAATCATTTGGCTCTATTCCTCAACATTAAAGAAAAAGCACAAACCTTGATCCAGCAATTTTGTTTCTAGGAATCTCTCTTACAGAGAGTTCCACACACCCTTGAAGCAGCATCTCTGTGCCAAGTTATTCATTGTGGCATTTACTTTGCATTTCAAAGTGTGGGAATAACCTACGAGCCTAAAAGAACACAATTAAATCAATTGTGACACATGTGTTCAATGGAACGCCAAGGAGAACAAAGGATTTACTCAGTTCATTCAACATTTACCAAAGCTCCTTTGTGGCAGGCACTGTTCAAGGTGTTGAACACATCATGGTGAACAGAGGCAAAACCCCCTGCCCTCTGCAGCACTGATCCTTGGAGAGGCTTCTGAGATGTACACTGAGGGAGAAGGCTCTCCATCAGCTCTTCTGATCATTTGAAAAGATTTGGATTTTACATAAATAGTAAAATTTATGATATTAGGAACCATTGGAAAAAACCCACCCAAGACATTAATAGCTTAGTGACTGTCTGGATGAAGGCTTCTTTGACTTTTCCCACTCATGATCTCTTTTTGCTACTCCCCCAGTGATATGTGATACGGGACACTGGACATCTACTGGTATATAAATTAGGCATTTACTCATTGTATCACTGTATCACTGTCATCCCGTTGCTCATCGATTTGCTCAAGCAGGCACCAGTAACGTCTCCAAGTGAGACTTGTTGTTACTGGTTTTGGCATATCGAATGTGCCACAAGTAGCTTACCAGGCTCTGCCATGCGGGTAAGATACTTTCGGTAGCTTGCCGGGCTCTCCGAGAGGGATGGAAGAATCACACCCGGGCCAGCCACTTGCACGTCAAATGCCCTACCCATTGTGCTATCTCTCTATCCTGGGCATTTACTCATAATAAATAATAAATGTTTTTAAAACAATGTTTTAAAAATTACATGATCCCATCTGGCTCACAGTTTAAAAGGCAAAAGACTCAAATGATCTAAAGAGAAATCAGAATATTACCATTTAAGAAGCTAGGGACGAGAATTGAGTACTTCAGTACTTGGGGTTTTAGAAGCTAGAGGTTAGAGGACTCAGAATAGTTCTTATTTATTCTCTGGTACTCTTTGAATGTTGACATTTGGTGGTTACACCCTCAAGATAGGCGATCTGTCCAAAAATAATTTTTAATGAAAACCTAGCAGAGGATGTAGCTGTTAGCTTTAATTCTGTCCCCTCACTTCTGATTCCAACCTCTTTAGGAATGAGCTCTGGGTCACCGGGGTGTGGGGATTGGAGATGAGTCTGTGGTCTGTCTTCTTCTTTCTCCCCTTTACTGCTTTCAAAATAGAGTAAGGGAGCTATGGCTCAAATGGTAGAACATATGCATTGCCTCTGTGAGAACTTTCAGCAATGGATGGCTTCCTGAGCACTGCCAAGCACACCAGGAGCAGCCCCCACAATAATAAAAAGTTGCAGTAAGATTACATTTATTTTTATTCCCAAGCTGCACTTCACTGGAGGGGTATGGATGGGGCCAGTTGAGGTCCTGGGGATGGGAAGCAGGAGAAGGCAGCCCACACTGGTATCTAGTTGGGGGACTGTCCCACAAAGCTAGAAGGAAGATAACCCTAGTGCAGGAGACAGGGTCCTGTAACTCGGGCTTTATCCTCATCAGCACAAGGTACGACTAGATGCATTTCTTGTCCCCGTGAGTGAGAGAGTATATATGGACTGGGAACCAAGCAAACACCTGTTTGCCTGGGACCTCCTCAGTTCTACCACTAAAAGCCTCATATCCTGGGCAACCCGGAGAGTTAGTCATCCATTTGTGAAGAGAGGGAGGAATGATGAAGAGAGGAAAGGGAGAGGAAGAGAGAGGACAGGAAAGACAAAGACATCCACCATAGAAAGGCATGGCTCTCTGAGTCGCTCTCCTTCGCGCACTCGGTTCTAAAGTCCATGTAACATGAATCCTCTACTGATTAGAATCCTTTACAGGACTTCCTCCCCAGCCTCAGCTTATTCATCAACAAAGAGCATTAAACCTCAAAAGAGACAGTGACCAGAATACAAAGACAGTCTACAGAATGGAAAAGGATATTCACCCAATACCCATCTGATAAGGGGTTGATATCAAGGATCTACAAGGCACTGGTTGAACTCCACAAAAAGAAAACATGCAACCCCATTACAAAATGGGTAGATGAAATGAACAGAAATTTTCTCAAAGAAGAAATCTGAATGGCCAAAAGACACATGAAAAAATGCTCCTTATCACTAGTCATCAGGGAGATGCAGATCAAAACAACAATGAGATACCATCTCACACCACAGAGACGGGTACACATTGAAAAGAATAAAAGCAACCGTTGTTGGTGTGGAGTTGGGGAGAAAGGGACTTTCCTTCACTGCTGGTGGGAATGCTGACTGGTTTAGCACTTTTGGAAAATAGTATGGACACTTCTCAAAAAATTAGAAATTGAGCTCCCATTTGACCCAGAAATACCACTTCTGGGAATATATCCCGGAGATGCAAAAAAGTATAGTAGAAATGACATCTGCACTTATATGTTCATCGTAGCACTGTTTACAATAGCTAGAATCTGGAAAAAACCTGAGTGTCCGAGAACAGATGACTGGTTAAAGAAACATTGGTACATCTACACAATGGAATACTATGCAGCTGTTAGAAAAGATGAAGCTATGAAATTTGCATGTAGGTGGATTGTCATGAAAAGTATCATGTTAAGTGAAATGAGTTAGAAAGAGAGAGATAGACATAGAAAAATTGCACTCATCTGTGGAATATAAAGTAACAGAATGGGAGCTAACACTCAGGAACAGTAGAGATAAGTACCAGGAAGATTAGTCCACAGCTTAGAAGCTGGGCTTTCATGCTGTGGGAAAAGATAGCTCAGATAGAGAAGGGACCACCAAGTAAAGGGTGCTAGGAGGGCCCGTTTGGTCTGGGAGAGGTGGGCTGAAAGTAGATTATAGACCGAACATGATGGCCACTTAATACTTCTACTGCAAACCACAACACCCAAAATGAGAGAGAGAGAGAGCAAAAGGGAATGCCCTGCTACAGAGGCAGGGTGGGGTTGAGGGGAGGGATGCTGGGACCATTGGTGGTGGAAAATGGGCACTGGTGGAGGGATGGGCACTTGACCACTGTATAACTGAAATGTAAGCATGAAAGTTTATAAGTCTGTAACTGTACCTCATGGTGATTCACTAATAAAAAATAATTTTTTATAAAAGCACTAAAATCTTTCCCTCCTTCCATGGTTGAGAACCTGCATCTTTGTCTGTCACCAGGCTTCATTTATCACTCTGCTTCTTACCCAGCTACACTTCTGTGGTTCCTCTCTCCGTCTATCTCAATGTCTCTCTGTCTGTCTCTCCTCTACCCCTCACCCGCCTATTTCCCTGGCTGGATCCTACCGGGTTGCAAACACCACACTCTCTCTCCATGAACCCCAGAGAGAAATGCAGTAGGAGGAATCACATTAACTACCTACTTGGCCTCACATAGCCCCAGTGCCCTCCGAGGCAATGCCAGTCTCCCCAGATAAATCCTTCCTCACTCTCCCAGATGGCCACTTTTCACCCTTTCTGTGGTGCATCCCCCTCCATGCGGCCCCTGCCTTTCAGAACAGAAGCAACCGGAAGAGAACTGTCACCTCCCCACAGCCAGGCACAGCCTGCAGAGACTCATCCTCTGCTGCCTTACCCCCAGTTATGGGGGAGTGGAGTGATGACAGTCTACTTCTCACCGAGGTCCCCTCCCCATCTGTTCTTCTCCCCAGCACAGCCACCACTCCATAGCTATCAATTCAGTACCTCCTGCTTCCCCTCCCCATACATTATTTGGCTCAAAATTATTAGCCCCTCAAATTCACATTGTGAGGTGACTGTATTGAGAGACAGGACGTTTAGGGAACTAATTAAAGTTAACTAAGATCGTCAAGGGGGTAGGGGAATGACAGACAATCCCAAAAGACATTATTCTTATCCAAAGAGGAGGGGCTGGGAGTGAGGCCGATGGCACGGCAAGCAGGTGCTGGCCCTGCACACAGGTGCCCCAGGTTCCATCTCCAGCACCTCATATGGTTCCCTCGACTGCCAGGAATGATTCCTGAGTGCAGAGCTGGGGGTAAGCCCAGACCATAGCATGGTATGCCTCCTTGAAAAAGATAAAGGGGGGGCTGGAGTGATAGCACAGCAGGTAGTGCGTTTGCCTTGTATGCGGCCCACCCGGGTTTGACTCCCAGCATCCTATATAGTCTCCTAAGCACTGTCAGGAGTAATTTCTGACTGCAGAACCAGGTGTGACCCAAAAAGAACAAAAAAAAAAAGAAAAAGAAGAAGGGAAGCCAGTGTGTCCTTTTGCCCTCTCTCCCCCCACCCTCACACACACACACACACAGAAGCCCTGAGAAAGAAAGTGTCCTCTACCAGTCAGAAGGAGAGCCACACCCCTAAATTTCTGGTGGCATCTTGATCTGGAACCTCCAAGCGCCAGAGGTGAGACCGTTCCATTCTGCTAGGCATGTCCTTTGCCACACAGCATGGCAGGCTAGTGTCTTTCCTGGTCACTTGCTGCCCTTGCCTTTCCCAGGGTGCTGTTCCCAAGGCAGGCAAGATCCCAGGTGACCCCCGGAGGGTCCCTCCTTCTTCCTGCACCTGCCCAAACTCCTGACACTTCCTCTGGCCTGCCTATCTGACGGAGCCCCAAGAACTCACCGCACCTTCTCTTTCTTCCTGTCCCCTGCTTGGCCTGATAGACTTGAGTGTTGGCTTCGATGCCCTGCATTGGGCAAACTATTGGGTGTAGAAGTGCATAGCTGCGGGGGTCTCTGGTGCAGCTCTATCAGAGAGAACCCCTTTTCTCAAGGCCCTTCATATGACTTCCCATCCCTATTCTGTTAGAGTTTGGAGTCGACCACCCCTCAAGGACAGAGAACAGAGCCGATAATGCAAACCACATAGTGAGGTCTATTGTTCCAGCTAGCTGGGGTCCAAGTATCCAGCCTGCGCAGTAGGTTTCAACAAGGACCCCGAACACTAGGTTCAGCAAGTTCTTATACTTTCATTTTGGCAAGTAAGCATTACTCAGCAAATTTCTATTACCTACAGAGTCACTATCACTGTCACTGTCCCGTTGCTAATCAATTTGCTCGAGTGGGCACCAGTAACTCTCCATTGTGAGACTTGTTGTTACTGTTTTTGGCATATCGAATACGCCACGGGTAGCTTGCCAGGCTCTCCATGCAGGCGAGATACTCTTGCCAGGCTCTCCAAGAGGGATGGAGGAATCAAACCCGAGTACACACATATTTCGTTGTTGTTGTTGTTTTGGCCTACAACACATAGCCCACCCCACCTCCTGACAGTTACATTCCAGAGACCTAATCTTATTCCGGGGATGTAATCTTTGACAAAAGCATCTGGTTTTTCTGCTTTTCTTGTTCCTGGAAGAGGCCTAAGTCACTCAGAGTCTGTCATGGCAGTTCTCCAGCTAAGAGGGTCCTAACACTTCCCCCAGCCACTGAGCACTCCTGGGCACAGTGGAGGTCACATGGGCTCACTGCAGGCCAGTTTAAATGATCAAAAATGTCCTCCTGGGGCGAGAGCGGTAGGGCAGTGGGTAGGTTGTGTGTGTGTGTGTGTGTGGTGGGGGGGGCATCAGTATGTGACAGTGCTCCCAAGCAGTGCTCCAGGGATTCCCAGGCAACTGCCAGTGATACTCAATCAACAGGTTCTATACTAAAGCCTTGAACCGGGTGGTATCAGGGACTACCTGGTGATGTTCGAGGCCTCCAGGGATACCTCTGGTGATGATGGTGGCCGGGGATCAAAACTGGGTTAGAGTCCTGTACTATCTCCCCAGCTTTGTCATTTTATTTTCATCTCTAATATTTCTCTTTTCCTTTGGAATGAATGAATGAATGAACAGTTTCCAGTTCTAAGCCTTTAATCATGCGCCCTGCTTTCCCTCTGCTCTCTTTTAAGTGCGTTGCCCAGAACATTTCTCAGGGTTCTTAGACTCTCAGTGCCTGACAGAAGTCAAATAATGAAGGTAGAGCAATAGCTCTCAATAGTGTTTGCAGACAGAACTAAGGGGCAAATCCCTGCTCTCCACAGGTCTGCTGGGCTGGAGCAGCCAGGAGGCCACCTGGGGAATTTATTTTTCCTCTCACAATGAGAGAAAAGATTATGAAATAGAAAATCATCCTGCGGTCCTGCAGGAAAGTGAGGTCTTCGTAGGGTCACTCGAATGCCGGAGGCAGTGATAAAAGCGCAGCCTGCTAATAATTCCCACCCCATGAATTGATTAAATTCCTATATCTTATCATGCAAACATCTGGGAAAGGAAACACATTTTTCTCATGCCACTGGCCTTTATGTTCCTGTCCCACACTCAAGCCAACCCAGCTACTGGACTGTGTGTTGTAAAGGAAATGTTAGCCTGGGTCTCTATGGCCCGGGCCTGGGTCTTCCACCAGCTCCAAGGGCCCCAACTCATGGTTTCCTTGAAGCAAATGAGCTGTGTCTGCCCCATCGACAGATGTGCAATGCTTCTGGGATGACACACTTCCTCTATTTTGTTTCCTTACCCACCTTTTTTATTCCTCTCCCAAAACAATACAAGCTTATAGGGAAAAAAGCCAACTCATGAAGAGTTTCATAAAGCAAAGCTCAGGACACCCCAATTGTAACTTCCTCACTGAGGTCATTGGTGAAATGACCTTTCATGTGCTCCCATACACGAACACGTGTTCAGAGGCACACGTCTGCCCCAATTTTTCAAGCCCCAAATGGAATTACACTACACACTTCACATTGGCACTTGCTTTTATTCACTAGGGCATGTTTCACAGATGATGACTATTTGGGTCAATGTCTCTGCAGCTAACACTGTCTCTTTTTTAACAGCCGCATTGAAATATAACCAAGATGTAATAAACTGCATCTATTTAAGGTGCGTGATTTGATAAGTTTTGGCATCTGTGACACAGTCGCTTTCATGCTGCAAAATATTCTGTTGTTTGGCTGCATGGAAAGTCATTCATCTATTTCTCTATTGGTCTACACAGAAATTGTTTCCAGGTTTCCGATAATACAAAAATCGCTGTGAAACACACAGACACTCACACACACACACACACACACACACACACACACACACACACACACGCTTGTCATATTTACCCTTCTAAACAGAGGCTTTGATTCTCCAGGGTGGGGGTGAAGACTTACAAACATCAGAGTTGCTGATCTAAACATCAGGTTGCCATCACATTTAAATCAGCCTCATCATACTGTTTGCCAAGTCACGGTCCATGAAGAATTCTTGGGAGTAGCTTGAGTAAGTCCTTCACACAGCAACATAATGTGAACATTTTAAAAATAACTTTGCATCTGGGTTTAAATTCATCCCACAACTAACCATGAACTGAGGTAAATTCTAGAGTTTCTATTTTGATTCTGTTTCCTAATATCTAAAACAGAATTCTACAGAGTCCCTCATTCATTGGGTTGTGAGAATTAGGAGAAACTCAGCACCTTACACTTTGCAGCACCTCACCCTATGCAGAGAATATAGCATTGGCTCATGTAAAATGGAAACTATCCTTAGTAAGTGGATTCCTGAGTGGAAGACACCAGTGTACAGGCTGTGTCCACATCTCCCCAGTCACAGAAATGGTCCTTTGTCATGAGACTGTACACTGATTCTAGTCAGAGCTGAAGACATCTTTTGAGGAGGTATTGGAAATTTTCTAGAACTTCAGTACAACTGAATACATTGAACCACTATTCCGACCCATTGCAAATTTCCAGATGGTAAAAGAGAGCTAATAATATTATATTATTATAATAAACTAAAGCAATGAAAATAGAGGACACAGCATCAAATCAGATGGTTAGCTTTAACAGCATGCCAGTTCAGTCACTACTAATTCCACTTGGTTGTGCATAAATGGAGACCTCAAGGACAAGGAAACTGAGATCATGTTAGCCTAGAAGATTGAAGAGAACAACCAGGCTGAGTTTTGCAGCCCACCAAAGGCACAAAGAACTGACTTTTGATCTTCCCTTGAAAGCACTTCTGCTCCACATTCCCACCCAGGGTAATAACACTTGCTTTACCCATTTGGTCTCCCAGGGTAACAACTCTCACTCTGCCCAATTACCCTCTTTTCTGCTGTATGTTCTGTTTTTGTTTTAGGGGCCTCCCCAGTGGTACTGGGGACTACATGACTATACTGAGCACTGCTTGGGAGACCATGGGATAGAATCTTTTGTCCTGTGCATACTGGACATTTGATGCATCTTCCTGTTCTCTCCATTTGACCTCTTGAAGATGACGCATGAGGAAGCACTCCCCAGCCTCTAAGAAAGCCCACTTATATTGGGTACAGGAATCATTTGGCAGCTTTTGGTGGTGTGTGATCCCCCAATCACTGAGAACTTAGGGACTTTAGTGGGTGTTGGAGGCAGTAGGTGCCCCGTGACCAGATGAGCCAAACTTGTGTGACCAAAACAAGCATTTGGCTACAGCAAGGGCTGGTCACAAGGCAACCAGAAGACTAGTGGGTGGGCTGAGTAGGGTCTCCATCCTCCCTCAGGCCAGGAGGAGGATGATCATGAAACATTTCACATCCTGGTGTTCCAGAAGGTCTAGCAACATCAGTTTCTCCTGTGGGAGCCTATGACTCAGCCCCTCCCACATAAGGCATGGCTTCTGAAAAGATAGATCTGGGTACCTGGCTTCTGAAAAGAAGCCTCTGTTAGCTTCTTCAACAGGGGGAAGAGAAAGGAAATAATATTCCTACTGCCCAAACTCAGACCTTCATCTACATGGCATACATCTAGTGTGGCTGTCAACTTCTAGCTGGTCCAGTCAGCCCTATGTACTAGCCATCCAAGAAAGGACCAACTTGGGCAGATGCAGATGTGTTGGAAATGCACAGGGCTGTCCAGGATCAGCCAAGGTCAGGGGGAAGAGGTACACATAGTGTCTTCCCAGGGGCTCCAGGCCTCTATGTTCCCTTTATCCTTCCTCACTTTTATTTTAGGATCAAGAAGCACAAGCAGGTTAGAGTTCATGAGTGAAGAATACTGGTTAGATTTATCGGTTCCTCCTCTAAGGCATATCTACCAATGGTTCACTCTGGGCATTCTGCTCTTCATCTATAAAATGGTGAGATTGGCATTCATCATGATTACTACAGGACAGATAGGAAGACCAGATCAGATGGAGGAGGTTGAAAACTGTTTGCACACTAATGTGCCCTACATGAGTGAGCCTGTCGTGTTGGTCTCTTTGCTGCTGGGCTACATATTTCAGTGAATGACAGACTCAAGACTCAATGCTCTGGGGCCAGAGAGATAGTGTAGAGGGCAGGGCTCTTGCCTACTACAACAGGGTTTGATTCTCAGTAATCAAGCTCTGCCAGGAGCGATCCTTGAGCACAGAATCAGGAGTGAGCTTTGAACACTGTCAGATGTGACTTTCCAAGCAAACAAAGAAATATATTAAAACAAAAACTCAACACTCGAGGTCTGGAAAGGACACAGAGGTAAGACAGTGATGATGCTGGGGTGATGGAATAGTCCCTGGGACCCTGAGGAGGTCTCAACTATCCTGATTTGTAGCATGTGTGTGTTTGCCAAATATAACACTGACTGTGATAGGCAATACAAGACTTTTTCTCTATTCATGCCACCATGATGAGCTCTATCCAGAGCCAGGCTGCTCAGTTGCCTGAGGAAGCAACATGATTCCAGATGATTTTCAGGTAGCTCCTGAGAGCACCAATCCCAACCCTCCTGCCAGAGTTTAGAACATGAGATCAGTGTCACCTGATGGATAGAAACCCGTGGGGTCAAAAATCCTTAGTTGGGTGGCCTTAGTGATGGAGGGGGCAGAGAGAGGGAAACTGGCTAGAGTTTAGAGCATGATGGTGAACATCATCCCTGCTGGGCTGATGGTCAGAAGACTATGGCCTGTCTGGACACCGAGGCCATTGTGGAACCAGATAACTCCCAAAGAAATAGAGGCTGGATAAAGGCTTTGTTAGAATATGGACAGAGAAGTCACGGAGATGAGATGCAGGCAAGGCAGCTTCAGGTGGTCGGGTCAGTCAATCTGGATACAAGAAAGCAAGAATAGAACTTGACCCACAGACTCCTGAGAGTCTGACCCTGCTCCCCAGACATAAAGACACATCTTAGCTCCCCACTGGGCCACTGGGCCACATGTTCCCTCTCTCACAGGCTGCTCCTCCAAAAGTACCAGTTAGTTCCTTGCTGCCCTTTGCTTTTCTCTAGGTAGGTCAGCAAACTTTTACTTATCCTACTGCCTTGGCATTTCTTGACCTGCTTTTCCTCATGGAAAAGCACCCGAGCACATGCTGGTACTGACTTCCCTCACCAGCCTCAGCATACTCTACAGGAGTTGTTTGTGGACATCTTGAGATCCCTTGCGATAAGGGATGAGAAGGACAGAAACTTAATTGGTTCACTAGTTTCTAGAAAATGCCAGCATAGAGAAAATCTCTAAAGACTTCATGGACAGTGAAGTGAGAGAATGAGCAAATTAATAGAACAAAATAAGAAGTGACTCAAGCAGGTAGGCTGTGATCTCTCACTGGGCTCCTCTTGGTGAAGGGGAGTGGCCAAGAACATCAGTGCCTTGGACTTAATGGGATCTGGTATTCACTGATGACTAGAAATTACTTCAGACTAAACAGGAAGGTGAAGTGCCACAGACTAGCCTCCCCACCCTGCCCGGTGTATACATTTTCCCTGGCACCGGTTGTCATGAACTTTGCTCTATTCTGCTGGAATTCTGCGCCATGCTGGTATTGATGCCTGCTGCCCCCAATTTCCAGCTACTCTGATGAACATGCTTTGCTACAGATTTTTCCTGCTGATAAATCCTATTCGCTTATCTTCTGCCAGGAGCATGTGCTTGCAACCCTACTCCTCTATCTTGCCTCTTTCACTCTTTATCTCCATGATCCAGTTATAAAGCTCCCTGTTTTTAGAAATAACCCTAGATTAGGGCTTCTGTTCTGAATACAGCAGCCTGAGGGGGTCTGTAGGCTCACACAGCCCTCTCCCCACCCCACCGGGCCCCCAGCCAACAAGCAAAATCTGGCAAAAACTATTTTAAAAGCTCCACAATAAAATGTCTTTGGAAGCTGTCCCAAGGGCAGACCACTATAAGGAATCATTTATTCAAGAAAATCTACTAAAATGCAGGGAGAACAGCAATAAAACCTGTGGCATTTCAGCCACACCTGCTCCCTCACCCCTGTGTGCAGAGCAGCATGATGGAAACTCTCTCCTGCTCAGGTGTGACTCAGAAGACAGGGTCCCTCTCCCAACAGCTGCCAAACAAGAGTTAGATCTGACTTCACTGAGGAGGGCATTCCCACTAGTATTTCTCAGCATTTAAGTAGCACTGTCGTCCCATTGTTCATCAATTTGCTTGAGTGGACACCAGTAACATCTCCATTGTGAGACTTGTTACTGTTTTTGGCATATCGAATATGCCACGAGGAACTTGCCAGGCTCTCCGAGAGGGATGGAGGAATAGAACTCAGGTCGGCTGCGTGCAAGGCAAATGCCCTACCCGTTCTCACTCCAGCCATTTAAGTACTTGTTAAGTATATGATTTAAGTATTTGTTAAAAATCAGGAGAAGCAGAGAGCACTCTGCAATGAATAGGAATATACAATATGATTCAACATACAGAATGGGACTGAAGTAGTACTTGTAGGTATAAGTACCCACGCTCAAAAATAGAGAGGGGGTGGTGGGCGTACTGGAGCTATAGTACAGAGAGTAGGGTGTCTACCTTGTGTGCTGCCAACACAGGTTAGATCTGCGGCACCCTGTATGTTCCCCTGGGCTTAGCAGAAGTGACCCCTGAGTGCAGAAACAGGAGTAAGCCCTAATCACTGCTAGGTGTGGACCACAAAACAAACAAACAAACAAAAAATTAGAACAGGGGCCTAGGAGATAGCCCAAGTGGCAAAGCACATTCCTCCGCATTGACAAGGTTCTGACTTCGATTCTCAGCACTATATAGCCCCCGAAGGGCCCCCGAGGATATCCCTGGTGCTCTCTGAGAACTGAGCAAGACCAGGATGGTGGTGGTGGCGGCGGCAGTGAGTTAAGGTCAGCTGAGAGTGGCTCCAGGCCCCAAGCACCTACAGGAAATGTCCCCGTTAAATAAACAAGTGAACAAGTAAAAGATCTCAGACCAACAACATAATGGAAAATGGTAAGTGGCAAAAAAGAAAAGCAACGTAAAATTGAAGCAAGCAAAGAAGGAAATAATCAAAACCCAAGTGGGCACTAATAATGCCAGAACTAGAGAAATAAAGGATCCAACTAAAATAAAAGTTGGTTCTTGGTAAAGATCTGCCAAATTCACAAGTCTTTATTGAGACTGACTAGCCAAGAAAAAAAGAGAATATTCAAATGACTCACTGTATCACTGTATCACTGCCATCCCGTTGCTCATTGATTTGCTCGAGTGGGCACCAGTAACGTCTCCATTGTGAGGCTTGTTGTTACTGTTTTTGGCATGTCGCATATGCCACTGGGAGCTTGCTAGGCTCTGCTGTGTGGGTGGGATACTCTCGGTAGCTTGCCGGGCTCTCCGAGAGGGACAAAGGAATCAAACCCAGGTCTGCCATGTGCAAGGCAAATGCCCTACCCACTGTGCTCCAGCCCAAATGACTCACTATAGGAATAAAAGAGTTAACATCGGTCCTGACCTTAGAGAAATCAAAGAATTCTAGAATGCTGAGAGCAGTCACATGCCAATAAATAAGTTGTTTTAGATAATAAGGAATATGGCTTTTCTTTTGGAGGCAAGTGAAAATATTCCAAATTGATGCAGATAACAGCTACCAAATCTGTGTTTATGCTAAAAGACACTAGGTTGCATATTCTAAATGGATGAACTACATGTGAAGGATTAATAAATTATATTTCAGATTAGTAATTTATTAAGCAAACACAATGGAGCACCATGGACTTGCAGTCATGGGCCCAGGATTCAAGTCCTGGTTTAGCATTTACCAACTTTGTGACTTTGGGCAAGTTTCTCACCCTCTCTGATGTTGTTCTGTGATGCGGGCAGAACAGGACCCCACATAGCTTACACATCCAGGTGAGTCTGAATGCTAAGTTTCAAGACTTTCCAATCCATGCACACTCCAATATTAGCACTTGCCCAAATTTAAGAGAATATATGCCAAGAATATATGCCAATATGCATTCACAGCTGCATGACCTCTTATTGTCTAGTTCTCCCTCTCAAAGAACCCAGCAAGCTACAGAGAGTATTCTGTCTGCACGGCAGAGCCTGGCAAGCTTCCTGTAGCATATTAGATATGCTAAAAACAGTAACAATGATGGGTCTCGTACCCCTGACCCTGAAAGAGTGGCACCGTTGGGAAGGACAAGTAAGGAGACGCTGCTAAAATCTCAGGGCTAGGACGAATGGAGACATTACTGGCACCCACTAGAGCAAATTGATGAACAACAGGATGAGAGTGATACAGTGATATGCCAAGAGGTGTCTGCAAATGCTATGACAGATAAAAATGTTTCCTTCTTACTCTCAGCTTCCTTGCAGGCCCCAGGTCATAGCTCCGACTTTTTTCACTCTCACGTATGTAGCTGCTTTTCCCACCTGTGTTTTGCAAGGTCCGGAAGTTTCCTCTGTCCCAAACCCCTTTCTATCCCATGACTGCAGGGTCCTTAAGACACATCCCTATAGTCTCTGAAGCCACCACTGACAGAAGCGGTGTGTGTGTGTATTTTGGAGGGGGATGGTGGGAGAGGGAGGCGGGGTCCAGTTTCCTCTAGCCTCAACCTCATACCTTTGGGTCATTTCAAGTTGGATGAAGGAGACCTGTGTTTACAGGGTGTTTAAGTACAAGCGGAATATTCTGCATTGTTGGGCCCAGGGAGATAGTGCAGGAGAGTAAGACACTCATCTGGCATGCAGGCAACCCTGGTACAATCTCAGACACCATGCAGGGTCCCCTGAGCACTGCCAGGAGTGATTGATTCCAAGCACAGAGCCAGGAGTCAGCTCTGAGTACCAGTGGGTGTAGTCTCAAACAAAACAAAACAAAACAAAACACATTCCGCGTTCTTATGTGGCCCTCAACAATTTATAGAGAGAGGTGCTGCTTTTATTCCCAAGTCGGGGCTGAGGAAGGGAGAGGAGCTTGTCAAGCAGCACAGCCTTTAAATACAACAGAACTAGGCTTTGAACCACTTAGCCTAACTCAAATCCTGCCCTCCCGAGGACCAAGCTCTGGACATCTGCTCCTCCCATCCCCATCTGAGGCCTCCTGGCAGTCTCGTTGCTGCCACCCAGAGGGCTGGTCTTGGGCTTTTCCTCTTTTGTGGTCCTTCCAGGCTGGACTCTGTGGGGCAGGACCTGCCTAACCATCTGTGGTTCCTGGAAGCTTTTAGGCCTTGGGCTATGCCTCTTTCAGAGCGACAAGGCCTGCAGAAGGACCTCACCCAGCTGGAGGGAGGAAGGAAAAGAAGTTATCATTTAAAAACAGAGCTGCCTACTATGAAGGAAAAAGAAAAAGAACAAAACCCTCTAAGGACCAGAGAGCAGCCACTCACCGCAGGTAGGGGTGGCGCCTGCCTCGGCTTCCCCGTGGAGGCAAGAGGGCTGGCACATCCTGGGGTTTCCTCCAGCTCCCTTTCTCGGGTCAGTGAGAGCAGAAGCTGCCTCCTGATGAGATCAGGAGCTTGTCTGGAGCTGCAGGGCTCTGGGATAATAAATTCAAGGCTTTATTATGTCCTTTTCTTCCTCCACCGTGCCTCTTAAGTGATTAGCATAATGCTTGGTACACAATAGACTTTTAATTAGTCTTGGTGGCATGCATAAATGCTCGAGCCAGCCGGAAGAGCTCTAGTGGAGAGGGACCAGAGTTCTGGGTGATAAGGATAGTCCCCAGGGCTCAGGGAACACCCCTCATCCCTCTCTTCATAGCCTAACAAGCAGAAAGTGTCAGTCAGTGGGCCCAGGGCCTTGAGGAGTCCAAACACAGGCTTTGTGCCCTGGGTGCTCTCTCTAGAAGGGTAGGTAGGAGTCAAGACAGAAAAACCCTCTCTGACTTCTCTTTCTAGGCTTTCAGGCAGAGAACCCAGAAGAAGAAGGAGCATGATCTTAGGGACCCAGAGAGCCAGTGCAGAGAGTAGAGGAAGGGCAGATCCGGAACTTTCTCTGAGCTGGAAGGCATAGGGGTAGAGGGTGGAGATGAGCTGTGTCTCCCTGACATCTCCACTGGTGCCGACCAGAAGCCATACAGCAGGAGAGAGCCCCCACCCCCACTCCACCACCACACACACACAGTTCACCCCAACTAGGCTAGACCCAAAGTCTTTCCCCTACCATCTACTTAGATTCATCAATAACAGAAGTAGGGGGGCTGGAGCAATAGCACAGCGGGTAGGGCGCTTGCCTTGCACGCGGCCGACCCAGGCTGACCCAGGTTCAATTCCCAGCATCCCATATGGTCTGCTGAGCACCACCAGGGGTAATTCCTGAGTGTAGAGCCAGGAGTAACCCCTGTGCATCGGTGGGTGTGACCCAAAAAGCAAAAAAATAAAAATTTAAAAAAAAAATAACAGAAGTAGACTGTGATTTAAAGAGGAAGCCTCAGTTTCCCCTTGCCAGCTGCTGTGAAGCTCCATGTCAACTGTCTCCATTCCATATTTTAAGCTTTCCTGAAAACTCCTGGGCTTTTTCCTGAGAATGGGAAGTTAACAATTTCCCAAGATCAGTTTCTGCCCCAGACTTTAGGTTTATAGGAAACTAAGAGATAACAGATAATACCTAGACAAAAGACCAAATAGTAAATAACCTAACTAGCCAAGATGATGCTGCAAAATCCTTACTTATCGCTTAAAAGACCCAGCTTTCCTATAAAAAATCCCACAAAATGAACCATGATTAACTTAGTCCGATACTAAGTTCCTCCCTGGCCTCTCTCCTACTTTCCAATACACTTTTTATGTTCTAATTCTGAGTCTGAGCATCTTTATCACTCAATACTTTCACTCTTGAAAATACTGAGACCCACTTTCACGGCTCCTGCATCACGATGTTCAGTGTTGTTAAGGGAATTTTGTGAGAAACAGATGAGCACCATTCAGAGAGGCCAAATTGAGAGTCTTTGTTACAGAAGCCAGCAACAATGAGCGCATCCCAAAAAACTCAGTTGGGGAGGAGCTTATAAAGGCAAAAATCACATCCTAGCACATGGAAACAGTGGGCAAGGGGCTGGAGTAGCGGTGATTCACAAAGCAAGTTCCAGAAACAAAAGAAGCTAGCTAATGGTTAAGCTGGCTTATTGTGGCTTGTGGTTATGGGGACAATCACAATTGGGAGGAGTAGTGATGATTTCAGGAGCTGAACAGTTTGTTTGTGGGCTATGCCTGTCCAGGAGTTACACCTAAAGCTTAGAACAATGAAGAGGAATTTCCTTCCTGCTGACAGGCCAGGCAAAGAATAAAGAATAAAGTCCCTGGTGTCAGGAACCCTTAGCTCAGTTAGGGCCTGCACAGCTCTTAAAGGGAAAAATTAAGGATCAAAGGAAGTCAGGTGTTTCTTTGGTTTTGTTTTATGTATTTATTTTTGCTTTGGGCCCACATTCTGCGGCGGCGGAGAAAGACAGTCACTTTCTCCCCTTCCACCTCTGCCACCCTAGGACCCTCTGGGAAGACTAAGACTGATAAAGTCTGCAATGAGCCCCCGCTGGGCACGGGCCTGAGCCCTGCCAGCCCCACCAGGTGGTGTCAAGCCACACCTGACATCCACTAGGTCTCCCAGGCATGGCACTTGATCCCCACCACCCAGATTTCTCGGGGAGCCACAGACTCTGGTTGGAGCGGAGGATTTGCTCATTGCAGGAAAGGAGAAGCCAGTCCCAGGATTCACCCAGGATCTCAGGGTTCTTGTCTCGTCTTGCCAAAAAGAATTTCAGGAGTAGACAAAGCAGTGAAGTAAAACAAATTTTATTTGGAGGTTTTGAAGGGGAGGAGGAACAGAAAGTGGGAGAGGGTAGAGTGAGCTGGACTTCCTCAAAGGCCTAAATGGCCAGGTTTTCCAAGCACATTCTCCAGGTTGCCTTGGTCTGGAGTTTTCTTCAGGTGGGAGTTTGATCAGATACCATGACAAAGGGTCAGCTTTGAAGTTTCCTGTGAATCTCCTTCAAGTCTTTGATTGCAGTTCCTGTCTCTGCTGAAGTCGGTCACTTCTGTAGGGGTCTGATCTTCTCTGGGTCTGGTCACTTCTGTAAGGGTCTGATCTTCTCTGGGTCTGTTACTGGCATCAGGTGATTCAGGTGCAGCCTCAGTTCCTGTTTTCAGCATAATTGGCTTTCACAACTTCAGGGCTATCAGATATTATTACTTCCCAGGAATTTTACTGTTGGGTCCTTGGAAGGGGGCCTTCCCTCTCTGCCTGCCTGCCTGTCTATTTCAGTTTACTCCTGGCTCTGCACTCAGGGATCACTCCTGGCAGGCCTTGAGAGACAAATAGGATGCCGGGGATGAAATCTGGGGTCACACTTCCAAGGCAAGCACCCAACCCACTGTACTGTCTCTCTGGCCTCTGTTTTTATTTTAAATGGGCCATGTCTGGTGGAGTTCTGGAGCCCCAGATCCAAACCAGGGCCTCTACTTGCAAGATAGGGACTCCCTTGAGATGAGTGAAAATACACAACATACTTAAACTTACAGGACTAAAGGAATGCTTTAAGCTATAAAAGCTATAAATCTCCAACTGCCCCTAAGAGTGATAGCTCTGAAAGTTGAAGAGCTGCTGAAAACAGTCACCCCTTCCCCCAAAATCTGTTGTGTTCATTCCTACCCAGGACATTTCACACAATCAGTTAAGGATACTGTGAAGGCCTTGCCATCTGGGCTTCATTGGTTTCTTCTCGGGGCCTCCCAACCTCTAAGATGACTTAGTGTCCAGGGTCCTAGAATGAATAACTGAGTGCCCATGACACCCCACTCAGTATGAAGCACACCTGAGTGATAGTTTCCTAGATTCTGATTTTAATGCTTTGGTTGGGGTTTTGGTTTTGGACCATACCTGGCAGTGCTCAGATCTGCTCAGTGCCGGATGCATGCCAAGAATGTGCTCCAGCCACTCGACCCATCTCTGAGACCTCCTGTTCACTTGGATATCAGGGGTCTTCTAGGGCCAGGGCAGGACTCAGTCTATTTCTGAAGTCTCCAAGAAAACTGCCATTCTCTACCTCATTACACGCACAACCCTAAAAGCAGCAAAAGGATGCGCGGGAGGTCCAAGGGGGCGGAGACTGATTTATGCTTCTAATAAAATCCATTCATCCAGCTTCTCGAAGAAACAGATTGGAGATATCCCTAGGGCTAGACAGGAGGAAATCAAGTAATAATGTTATCAGTCCTCACAGAGCTATTTCAATACGGATTGGGTTGCTGGGGAGATGAAAGGGGGGCCCCTTTGTTATGAAAATGAAGGGACCTGGGAGGGGTGCGTTTGTGTTTTGATATGTTAATGAGCTTGGAAGCCGCCGGGGTGGGGACTGCGGGGAAGGCAGAGTTGCCGGGCATATTTATTTGTGCAGTTTAATTTAACAGCTAGGCTACAGCAGGGCTGCGATCGAGATTGTGTAAAGATAATTACAGTCCTGTTATTAATCAGACGCCTGCAGGAGGAGGCTTGCTAGCTTACTGCTAACTTGGCTGCAAGCAACGCTGCAGCCGCGCGTGGGCTGGGCCTCAGCGCGGTCTCATTCTGTCATCTAGTGGCACCTCGAGGAACTGCCCGGGAGACGCGCAAGAAAAACAAACCGTCTGGGCTTCTCGTCCAGAGGTCAGAACCTCCTTCGGGAAGGAACAGAAGCCCCGCCCTCTCCCCAAATCAATGACGCGGGGAGTCCCGGTAAGGGATCTCTTTGGCAGTGAGTTTCCAGGAATAATATAGCCAAAATCTAATCTAAAAAGTTCCTCTGTTGCCAGAACTCTGGCCAGCAAAAAAAAAAAAAAAAAAAGAATAAAGGCAGGACTGTCTCTAAAGAGCAGAAATTTCAACAGAACAAAAGGCTCTGGTAAGACTAAAGAAGACCACTAAAAGTTCAAAGTTCTTTTTTTTTTTTTGCCTTTTTTTTTTTTTTTTTTTGCTTTTTGGGTCACACCCGTCGATACTCAGGGGTTACTCCTGGCTCTGCACTCAGGAATCACTCCTGGCGGTGCTCGGAGGACCTTATGGGATGCTGGGAATCAAACCGGGATCGGCCACAGGCAAGGCAAATGCCCTACCCGCTGTGCTATTCTTCCAGCTCCAAAGTTCTTTTCACTTGACCACACCCCAGTAAAGACTCTTATTTTTATAGAAAGCCCCCAGCTGGGAAAGTTGGGTGAGAAACAACCTTGTGAAAGAAAGCAGCATCTGTAATCCAATTCTGGGGTCACCCAAATCTCAAGTTGGGCTGTGTAATGCTTTTTCTTTATGGGGTTTCCTTTTGTCTCTATCTCTCTCTGTCTCTGTCTCTATCTCTGTTTCTGTCTCCTCTGACTGTCTCTCTCCCCCTCACTTCCCACTAAGTAAAATTTCTTTGCTTCACTATTGGTTTTCTCTGGGGCTGGGGACACAGTACAATGGGTAGGCCCTTTGTCTTGCACATGACCGACCCACATTCAATCCCTGGCATCCTATATGGACCCCAGAGCAACACCCAAAGTAATTCCCGAGAGCAGAGCCAGGAGTAACCCCTGATTGAGCATCACTGGGAATGCCCCAAAAGACAAAAGTTAAAAAGAAAACAAACAAACAAACAAAGAATGGTCAACAAACTTGAAGAACCAGGACAGAGGTGAGACTTTGTCTATACTATATGGAGGTTTGTGTGGAGCTGGACAAGCTCTGTCCTCCCGGACAAGTGGGGTGGACATGGGCCAAGGAGGGTAGTCTCATTCTTTCTATTGTGGCTCTACTGTCGTGTTCCCTGATGCCCTAAATCCCCTAGCAGCCAACAATAGGGAGGGGTAGCAGACTTCAGAAATCAAATGACTGGTCTGGTCTTTTTCACCCTTGTTGGATCTGAGGTCTGAGAGAATAAGTAGCTTGCTCAAAGACATAGTTTTGGGAAGTAGGATTAGAAAGTTTGATCTTCCTGAAATGTCAGCACTCTTCTCCCATCCTGACCCCCTTCATACACCCTTCTGAAGTTTCAACTCTTTCATGGACTATTTTTATTTACTTATTGATTCTTTTGGATTCAGCTTCTGATGTCATTGGGTGTGGGGTCCTGTAAGAATTTCTTTGTGTGAGTGTATTTGGGAAAACACTGTCAGCTGAGGGACTGACAGACAGATAAAGTGTCAGAGATAGGGGCATTTTGAATAGACCAGGTGTGCCAGAAGGAGGGGTCAGTGAAAACAGAACAGTCTGGGGAGGGGGGATGGAGGGTGGAGGGTTATAGGAGTGTGCCACACTTTCTCATTAATTTTCTATGAACTTAAAACTTGGAGGGAAAATCTGTTACTTAAACAAACCAAGGAATCAAAAGGTGGCAGGTAAGGAAACTGACTCCTTCATTCCATCCAGCCTTCCTGAATTAGAACAGGCGGGGGATTCTGGCCTTAGAGACAAAATCTCCCTTTGCACAGAAACTGACAAAGTTAAACAGTGTCTGTATTCTGCTATTCCTCAAACAGCTGCATGACCACACAAAGACCGACTACCCAAAAAATTATTTTATGAGGCCACAGAAGGAGGCAGGTGAGGTCACTCATTGCAGAGCTCCATCTGGTCCAGGTCAGCAGTGCTTAGGAACGACCAGGGCCACCCTCAGCGGTGCTCAGAAGCTAATAATCATGTCCCTGTGCATGCAAGGCAGGCGTGTGGTCTGCCACTCCAGTCTTTATGTACTTTGCCAGATAATGTTCTGAGCACCTGGGTTCTGGATACTCCATAAAGTTGCTGACACCCAAAGTTGCCCAGGCTGTTACTAGAAGGGGTCAGTCATTCATTCCTCCCACGCCCAACCCTCTGTCCCTAAGGTCTTATAGTCTCATATCAACATGCCCAAACCAGTCTCTTCCAGTGAGTGTCACCTTGGAAGGGGCACCTAAGGGTCAAAGGAGTTCCCATGGATCTCAGAGGAAGCATCACAGACTAGGAAAGCCGATGATTTTCAGTGAAAAGCAATGAAGGCCTTAGAGGCTGAGAAGAAGCTCTTGTCCGTATCTCAGTCTTGCCTCAGTCCTTTGCCTTTTTCCCTTCAATGAAACAATCATCGCTCCTCCTTTCGTAGGCTGGCAGATTGTTGGTTGGGGGTATGATCCAGATGTGAGTTTATCAGAGAACATGTCCTCTTCATCTCAGAAACTCACGTTTTTAGTACCCTCAGAGGAAAGACAATGGCATCTCTTCCTTGTGATGAGAAATATCCCCTTCTCCGTAACACAAGATAAAAATATTCCAGGCCTGGTCTATTTTCCGCTAGAGCTTACTGCCATGTAAATTTTCCTGATGCCTATAGAAAATTGATTTTTCCTCTGCTATCCTGTTTAACCCTGTTTTTATTACCTTTTCAGTCTGGAAAAAATCCAGAGGGGTGGGAACTGCCTCTGAATTCAGACAGCTATACAATCTAGGAACACAGCAGCACCACCACTCTGTCACATACTCACATGCACACACAGACACACATACACACACACACATACACAAACACACCTTGGGTTCTGAGGGTCTCCTTCTGGGAATAGCTAATTGCTTCTCAATCTGTCTCACCTGCTGGCCTGCACGTTCTGGAAGATGGGGGGGGTGTTGGTATTCTTTATCTAATTATTTCTTTATAAGAATAAATTTCTTTCTATAATTATCTAATTGTTCTAATTCACATTGGTATTCTTTATCTGAATAAGTCCAATGATGTCACTATAGCTAAATATAAATATCAAATAAAGTGAATTAATTGGTTTAGTATTCATGGCTGGTTATATAATGCCCCTCTTATAAAAGGGTCCTAATCTCTGAAATCTGTGATGACTACTTTATGTGACAAAAAGAAATTTGTAGATAGAATATGTTAAAGAGTTATTTTTCTCTTTTTTCTCTTTTTTTTCTTTTTAAAAGAGTTATTTTTCAGTTAATGAAATTATTTAGCACTGTGTAGGGATATTCAGTGTTGTCAGAAGTGCCCTTGTGAGAGAAAGGCAGAGGAAGGTTTGAAAACAGGAGATGGCAGTCTAGAGTGAAGTAGTGTGGCTACAAGCTAGAGAATGCTGGCCAGCCGGCTGCCAGATACCAGAAAAGGCAAAGACGATATTCTCCCCCAACCCCTGGAGGGATCATGGCCTCTGTTTCAGTTCTGTGAAATCCACTCCAGACTGCCAACCCTCAGACTGTGAGAGTATAAACATGTGCCAACAGGTAGTGCCTGGCATCTTTCCTCCCAATTTTGTCCATCTTTGGACTGCCACCTTGGATTAGCTAATAGATTCCTCAGGTGATCTGCTAAGTTCCCCTTTCCCTCAGTTCCCACTGGCCAAGGTCAGTGGGTTCTTCCCTATTAGAATGGGGCTCTCCTGGGTCTGCATGCAGCATGGTAAGCCCCAGTTCTGCCTAGGGAGTTTATGCTTGTACGGCTGATTGAACACGGGAGAGACAATTGTTGTCTGTGAATATCCACAGATCGAGTTTGAGCTCTGTTGTCTGACATAGGCTCCCTCTTTTTTCTATACAAGGGGGACTGAGCTCCAATCCCCAAAGCCAAAAGCCAGTGGTCCAACCACTTTAAGGCTACATCGAGCATTTATTAGACATACTCATAAAGCGAGCTTAGCATGAACTCATCGTCTCAGCAGCTGATTCCAGAGAGTTCCTTGGCTGTGCCTGAGGCGGAGAAATAAGACTGGCTATGCTACCATAGGCAAAGCTGCCATCCACCACGTCAGCGTTCACCATCCGAGATGTTCGGGAGTGTGTGGACGGTCCATGGTCAGGGCTGTGATCTATGAAAGGAAATCGCCTCTCATCCCCTTGGTCTATTTGAAGATCACATCTTGTTCATTGGTCAGGTTAATGGGCACATTATAAATCCTATTTTGACTTAGGCTCTTGGAGGAAGGAAAGAGAGGAAAGAAAGAAAGAAAGAAAGAAAGAAAGAAAGAAAGAAAGAAAGAAAGAAAGAAAGAAAGAAAGAAAGAAAGAAAGAAAGAAAGAAAGAAAGAAAGAAGGAAGGAAGGAAGGAAGGAAGGAAGGAAGGAAGAAGAAAGAAAGAAAGAAAGAAAGAAAGAAAGAAAGAAAGAAAGAAAGAAAGAAAGAAAGAAAGAAAGAAAGAAAGAAAGAAAGAAAGAAAGAAGGAAGGAAGGAAGGAAGGAAGGAAGGAAGGAAGGAAGGAAGGAAGGAAGGAAGGAAGGAAGGAAGGAAGGAAGGAAGGAAGGAAGGAAGGCATAAGGATGCGTTGGGGGAGGGGGATGTGTTGAGGCCTTCTGTGGAAGGCCAAACAGGAGGAAGAAATGGATAGCCCTCGGTTAGATGGATAGCCCTTGGTTAGGACCCGCCCCCCTCCCACCCCAACAGATACCATGCTTAACTCCCTGGCCCTTGTTCCAGGACTTCAGACAGCCCCACACAGAATAAACAATGTAAAATATGTGTACAGTTGACCCTGGAACAAATTTGAAGTGTAACCCTCCATGAATACAAGGGCTTTCCTGTAAATGAAAGACAACCATGAGGTATGGATAGCAGTAGCATATGTACTATTATTGTAAATGTACTATTATTCATCATGATCCTTTAATGACTTTTCCCCCCTATATCTTATGTCACTGTAAGAAACATAAGAAAACAGTACAGAGCACATGTCACAGAGAATATAAATGAGAGAGATAGCTTAAAGGGCCAGAGTGCATGTTTCATGTGCAGGAAAATTAGGTTCCATTCCCAGCACCAGGTGACTCCCGGAACACTGCCAGGAGCCACCCTGAGCATAGAGTGACACCCCAAGATGTGGTCCCCAAACCAACATGACTGTTTATCAGCTGTTTATGTTACCAGCAAGTCTTCTGACTGCCAGCAGCTTCATAGATAGGAGCTAAAGTTTGGGGGAGTCACAAAGTATACATGGATTTTCAACTGCAGGTGGGGAGAGTTGGCACCTCTAATGCCCATGTTATTCATTGGTCAACTGTATTGCCCACTTCTGTGTATTGTGCCTGTCCTCTTAACTTGCAGCTCAGTGATTACCCAGCATCGAGCTCACCCTCACACCCATGGGGGAACTAACGCTCAGCTCCCAGGAAGCTCTCGTCTGTCCATGTCTCCCTCCCTGTGTCCTGCAAACCAGAGGCAGCTGAGTTGGAATTCCAGACAGGTGTGTGCTGTGCGCAGCTGCCAGCTTCTGCGAAGGACAGTGCTCGGGAGGGCGGGCTGATCTGCAGAAGCCTTTTGGTAGGCAAAAAGGGGGAAATTAATTAAGTTGTCAAACTCTTCCTCTCCCGACAGCATGACAACAAAAGAAAGCCTACATTCTTGCTTCTTTTGTTACAACGTGTTGTTCTGATATAATAAATTAACTCGTGGCTTAGTGCAGTATGGCTTAAATCACAAACAGAGCAGGGGCGGCTGAAGATGCTGTTGCAATAATAAATAATCACTCCTTTTCTTCTTCTTAAATGTGTGTGCACATATGTATATGAAGGTACATGTATACCTATATGCCAGTGGAAATCATGGTGTGAGGATATGAGTTAGTCAGAGTTCAAAATAAAAGCCAAAGGATATTAGTGTGTGTGCGCACACATTTGCACGCACACGCATATACACTTAACCTCCATAACTACACAAACCAATTTCCATAATATATAGTAATATATAGTGTGTGTATATATAACATAGTATATGAATTGGCTTATACAATTATGGAAGTTTGAGTATTTCCATGCCACAGGGTCTATGAGTTGGAAATCAGGAAAGCTGATATGTTTTGGGAGGTGCAGGGTATCACAGCTCAAACACAGAAACTACCTCTTCTTCTGTCCCCTGTTCTACTGAGGTCTGTGTTGGTGCAGGAGGGGGAACTGCAGTGGGGAGGGTCTTCTTTACTCAGCTGTACACTGAGTAGATTTAAATGCTAATCTCTTCAAGAACCCTACTCAAGGACACCCAGAAATAACGCTCCCCCCATCCTTAGCATCCCTTAGCCCTTAAGTTGGCATGTAAATGAGCCATCACAGATAATGAGCCTAGATAAAATTCCCATACTTAGTAATAACTTCTGAGAAAATATAATTTACCCTTTGCAGAGTTTGAAAATGATATGCAAAATTTCTAGTCCACTTTTGAGCCTAAAATTGTTTTAATTCTTTTATTGACAATCATCAGCAAAAGAAGCTTGTCCAAGTGGGTATAAGTAATAAAAAATAAATTAAGAATTACAGTGACTCAAGAGAAGTTATATAATTTAACATGACTTCCAATAAAACATGCATTAAGTAAAAATATTGACTATTCTAACCCAATTAGTGATTTTACTAAAATGAAAGGACGGGAAATAAACTTTATGAAATAAGTATGCAATTTTATAAATAATGTATGTTTTTCCGGGGCACGCCTAGCAGGGGGTAGAGGGAGATCAGGCAGAGTCCCTGCCTGCAAAAGCCCCTGTAGAAACACTCACACCCCACAGCTGTCACCAGTGCAACAGCCCAACTTCACTACCCACGACTAAGCTCTGCAGACGTGCCAAAGTACTGAAAACTCCGGGTATTCCAGTTTTCAGGCTGAGAACTCTGGGTTCTTCCGGAAGTGGGTATGGGCAGCCTCTCTTCCCCCCTCCTCCCCACACTATCGGAAGCCTCACCCACTTCCTGCAACCACTCCACGTAAACTCACAGCACAACTAAATATTTTGGATTTTCTCAAGCTGCATTCGTGGCCATGTGACTCCTCCACATTCTACAATACTGATATCCCACTAGTAGCACACCAAATTAGGTGGGAAAGTAACTAGAAGCGAACTAAGGTCAATGAACTAAAACAGAAACACAGAAGGTTCAACTAACAACAACAACTTAGTAAACCCTCAAGCAAGGAATTAATGTCCCTATGGTGATATGTAACAATTTTCACAACTTTTCTTTTACTGAAGTATTTTTTTGATAATTCCACCAGCCATCTAGTCATAACAAGCAATATAAAATAAATTATTTTGGGCCTGTCAAGAGGGCAGGTTTGGTGGGTAGTTAGGAAAAGGGGGATAAAAGTGGAGGGAATGTCACACGGCAGTGGAAATGGTGTTAGACTATTGAATGCTTTCGACAAATGTATCATGAACAACTTTGTAAACCATGGTGTTTAAATAAGGGGGGATCTTTTTAAATTTATGTTTTACTCAAATATAACCAGCACATTAACAGAATACCAAAACATGCAATAAAAATTGAAGTTAATTTTTTTTGATATTTTTATGACTTTTAGTCAGATAGAAACTATAGCAAGATTTGATATATATTAAGATAAATGTGTACATAAGGTTATTTTTATGTATGAATCAAATATACATATTTCTATAGTATCTATATGATTATATTTATATCAATACATATAATTTTATATATGCTACACATATATTTGGGCTGGAGCGATAGCACAGTGGTAGGGCATTCGCCTTTCACACAGCCAACCCGTGTTCGATTCCTCCACCCCTCTCGGAGAGGCTGGCAAGCTGCCCGTGGCATATTCGATATGCCAAACACAGTAACATCAAATCTCACAATGAGAGACATTACTGGTGCCCACTCGAACAAATCGATGAGCAATGGGATGACAGTGACAGTGACAGTGACACGTATATTTATATGCATATAGGTATGCACTGTATATATTTATATATAAGATGTGCATATGTATATACAGACAATATATATACTTAATATGTATCTTCAAATTTTATCTATATAATTTAGAAAGGCATATTCTTCATAGTGAGAGAATAAAGCAATGTCCTCCTGAATATCTAGACATATGGTCCATAGCCCTTTATTTGCTTGAACCCTCTAAATTTAGGGGTAGTCTGTCCCTGTTATAGAAATTCTCACTGAGTCCTAGGAAAAGGCCAAGAAGCACTGCCTGCCTGAAAAATGGGAAAACTGAGTTTTATTATGCTGGGTGAACCCAGCAGAGCTTGTGCTCCAAGAACTGCCCCAAAGGTGAGAGCTCATTTTAATAGAACACAGGATGAGGCATTTGCAAGCAGCTAAAGGGAGAGTACAAAAGCAGAACTTCTCAAGCATGTCATCTGCAAAGCAAAGTCGAGAGCATCTCAAGGATGTGAGGAATATATTTGGAATCAATTCCCATATTACGAAATTTACAAAGCAAGATTATGGCCATCTCAAGGACATTTCTTGGTTATGTCAATGCATTCCATGGTTATGTCATGGTCCCCAGACTCAGTTGCCCCTATGGTTGCTCCCGATCTTTGGTGTTCACCTGTTTGAAAACTGAACAGGGGTCTATTCTCTTCATCATCCCCTGCACCTGACTTGCAACAGACCCTTGAAGTAAAATATATTGAGCCTGAACAAGAGGCAATCCCTCTTAAATTATTCAAGTAATTAATTGGTTTTGCATTTTATGACCCCACTTTATGCTGAATGGGATATTTAAATAACTCTAGGTTTCACTCTAGATACACATGAGAGGATATGTACCAGGTGTGGGTATTCTCATTTCTTATCTAAATCCAAAGATCATGACTTTTAGCTTTACTCCCCATCCCGTTCCACGTTTTCTGTGATAAGCAGGTGTGTGAAATTTTGCCACGCACATCCTGATCTATACACTCTTGTGAACAAACATCACAGGAAAAAAGATGCTGTCGGTTCATGGGATCAGTATCCCTGACCTGGCTGTATTGTTAAACCTCCACCTGCCAGTTGGAATATGTTCAGGGAAATCTGCCCTAGTGGTGACATGGGTGGCAGGGGCAGGGGATGGCTGAAAGGAGACCTGTAAGTGCTCTGAGGTCCCTCAGCACAGGGCTATGCTTTCTTAATTCACTTCCTCAAATTGCAGATCAGGATTGAAAGAAAGCGACCCCCAAAATAATGTTATAAGTGTGGTCTGGTCTGGGATCAACCAGGGTGAAGCAACCACTTTGGGAAGACTTTTGACAAGAGATACAAGGGGATGGCTTTACACCAGTGGATTGGACTATGGATTTTAGTTCCCAATATGCCACGGTGCAGGAAACAAACAATTCCACACAAAGCTCTGTAAACAGTCATATTTCCTAGTCATACTTCTTTGCCTTCCATTTCTCTCCCACCTGCAGCTGAAACCATACCTCCTGATTTTGAAGCCCCTGAGAGCCTGGGTTGTGCCTTTGTTTCTCTGATGCTTCTTTTCCAGACTTTGCCTTTCATTGCACACAGATTTGATCAACCCAAGTCTGACCCCCACCAAAGGCTGGAGAAAGGTCGACAGAGGAAACTCACTCTCTCAGCAGTGGGCAGGGGCAGAGAATGGAACATAAGTTCAGGCTCACTAACAAATGCCACCTAGCCACACTCTCTTTATCTAAAATGACAGATGAGTGCCCACAGCAGGGACTTAGACACAGGTAACAACAGGGGTTGGACACAGTACACAGTAGGCTATGGATGTGGCATACCTGGGGAGAAGGGAGTGCCGAGTCCTGGATTTACTGGGAGAACCTGGAACCTGTTGGATCCTGGAACCCAAGAGACACCCCCAGGGCAGCAAAACCATTTATCATAGTCTCAGGAATGATGCCCCATGGTCCCTTCTCCAGGCCTTTGGATGAGGTGGAGCAGTGGGTTCGGGACTGGTGTTCTTGGGAGCAGGTGGGTGCAGAGTCATTACATACAGGAAGTGTTGCCGACCCTGAAATTTTAAGGTCCAGGAAGACAATATGGAAGTAACACACCACTAAAGGTGAGTGTGCTGTCACCAGATGTTATTGCACAGGAGGAAGGATGGCCAGTGCGACCCCTCAAAGCCCACTACTCAAAAGTTCAGTTCTGTAGCCCTGCTAAGTAGACACATGATCTCTGCAGTTGACTAGAAAAACCATGGGTTCTGATGCTCCAAGTCCAGTCACGTTGTTCCATTTGGAGATGAATGAGTCCTGGTCCCCTGAACTTGAAGATAATGTATTTGAGGGGAAAAGGGTTTTGAGGGTCCTGTTTGGAAGCCGGCCATGGCTTGGGATAAACATGCTAATGGGGAAGCCTGGGATCCAAGGGAGAAAAATAAGGGACAGAGAAGCAAAAGTGAGTGATTGGAGCGGGGAGAGCTCAGGCCAAGATTCTGAGATTGCTTTGGGGCATAAAGATCCATTAGATATTTTCTTTGCCCCCTCTACCTCTGTCTTAGTTAAGTTTGCTCCCTGGTTAAGCAAGGATTACATAAAGCAGAGACGGTGAAAGAGTAGGAACAAATGGACGTAACAACCAGATTCACACTATTAAGATAAAAAAACAGACTCAAACCTTCTGGCTCCAAAACCAGGATTCTTTGCCCTCCCCCCTGTTTTCCCAATTTAAATTCATCTTAAGGAACTCTCAGGACATAAGATCCTAGACTGTGATTCATTGATGGCCAGGGACCATGTGAATGGTCGATTAATCACTCTCCAGGGCTCAGCATCCCTCCTGATGTGTGGGATGCATTCAGGATCTGCAGTGAATAAGGGATGAGTGCTGAAAGAACACAGCTCTCCAGGCCTGTAGAGGGAGAAAACAACTATTTTCCCCCTCCCCAGACTGCCTGACAAATCTACACTTGTTCACTCAGGTGAGCTCACTAAACAGGGGTCAGAAGAGCTCCTGCTGGACTCTGGCTCCTGGGCCCCATCCTGAGGTCACTCTGGTCCTTATCTTTGAGCCTCTGGTTCCATATCAGAAGAGTCTTCACCCTTCTCCTCATGCCCTGCTACCTGCTCCCCCACGGCAAAGCCTTTACTAACTGAAGAGTGTCTTGTCACTGATTTCCGTCCTGGGGCGGCCATTCCTGTGGAGTTGGGTGTTGTGTACCACAGAGCCAAATCCTTCATTTCCATCACTCACATGCCAGTTGTTTCCTTTTCTGTGACCCTCCACTGCTTCTGAGCTTTACTTATTTGCATTTTTGTGAAATGCATTTCTCCTTTCCTCTTTGTTGTTGACGACCAGGGATCACACCAGGGCTGCAGTGCACATACATTTCGTCGTGGTGGCCACTGACGATCACATGCTTGATTGCAGTATTAGTCATTCCAAATAACTGCCTGGACCACACCTGGTGTGTGGGACAGTGCTGGAAATCAAACTCACCGCTTCATACAGGCACGGAGCCAGCCTGGGGGGGCGGGGGAGGGGGCACTGGTCTGGTCTTTACTTTTTTCTGCTGATGGGCCAAAAAGCCTGGGCACGTCTGATGCCAATCTATCAAATTTCCTGCCTATCAAACAATTATCCACTAACGTCGGTGTTAACAGTCCTGCCTCTGCTCCGGGCATACCTGCTCCCTTGGAAGAGAGAGAGCAGCCAACAAAAATAACAGTGATTCCGACAGACTGGAACTCAATAGGGTGCAATTTTAAAGTAACTTAATTTTTTTTCCCTCTCCAGACTGCCTGACAAACCTACTTTATCAACCCTTTTTCCCTACCCAAAGATGATATCTCAGGCAGGTTCCTCAATTTCCTGTCACTTTCAGGAAATGAAAAGTCCTTTGGTCACTGCTGGTCTTAAAATACTCTGATTTCAGTGATAAAATGTCCAGTTCCCTGTAATTCTTAAAACACTGAACCTCAAGCATCTCGTCTGTCACCCTTGGGTATGTATCCTGCTGTGAAAAATGGCTGTGTGGGTGGATTTGTCTCTTTTTCCACCTCCCCTGGTTAGTCCCATCTCTCAAGAAAGAGGATGAGTGTTTGAGAATTGACTGGGAATATAAGGTTGGCACTTGATTGGTGCTGCCAGGATTTGGCTTTGGAGTAAGACGGGGGTGGGAGGATATTCCAAGTTCAGTCTTTCTTTTGTGGAGAGTCTCTGGGGATCCTTTCTATGGGAAGCTTTGTGTATACAGGTCTTTTAGTGGATGATACATTTTCATGGGTATTCTTGCTGACAACGTCACCCAGACCATCCTACACCCAGCAGAAGCTCTTTTTAATGTGTGTGTATAGGAGGGTCACCATTTTTGACAGGGATCCTTCAGAAGGGCCTCTTTGCCTGGCTATCACGGGGGACTCAAAGTCATGGGGAACTGTATCATACTTATCACGTGGTTTTCTTAGGTGCTTCTTCATAGGCACGAGATGCAGTTACCAACACTAGCTAACATCTCTGTTAGCTAGGAACCAACACACTTGAAAGTAATATCTCTAAGTTTTCAAACTATTTTGTCTATCCCTGCATGCTAACATAAATACTCACAGGGCTGGAGCAATAGCACAGTGGGTAGGGTGTTCGATTCCCAGCATTCCATATGGTCCCCCGAGCACCACCAGGAGTAATTCCTGAGTGCATGAGCCAGGAGTAATCCCTGTAATCCCTGTGCATTGCTGGGTGTGACCCAAAAAGCAAAAGCCAAAAAAAAGACACCATAAAAACTCACTCTTCTCCTATCCTACCATGACATCTTCTCTTATTTATCAGTTGATATTAATGGCCATAAATTCTAATTATGCATCCATGGAGACATAGATGAAGACACATATAAATAGTGGGGGGGGGGTTCATTGGCTTTACTGGTGAGAAGTATTTTGTTTTACAAGAATTGCTTTCTTAAATTTTATTCAGACACCATGATTCTCTATATTAATAATGGCAACATGTTTCATGCATAAAACATTCCAATGCCAAACTCTATACCAGAGTGTTAGCTTCCTTCTACCATTGTCCTTGTGTTCCCCCAACCCCCATATCCTCTTCCCCATCATCATTCCCGTGTTTCCCTACTCCCCATTTCCTTCCACCCATCCTCCCCTACAGTGACATGCTTCCTACTAAAAACCAGATCTCACTTTCTGTTGCCTTAGGGTCTTTGTTGTTTTCTTACTATCTTTCTTTGTTTCCCAGATATCAGGGGAGATTGTTCTCAATCTGTCCCTCTCCCTCTGACTCCTAACATTCAGCATGATACTCCCAGATCCATCCATGTAGCAGAAAATTGCACACTTTTGTCTTTTCTTATAGCCGAGTAGTATTCCATTTTGAATAAGTACCATAGTTTCTTTATCCACTCATTTATTCTTGGATACTTGGATTGTTCCCAGATGTTGGCTACTGTGAATAGTGCTGCAATGAACATAGGAGTGTAAGTAATTTTCTGAAGAGAATTTTTTGGGTCCCTGGAGGATAGATGCCAACAAGTGGAATTGCTGGATCATATGCAAGATCAATTCCTGGTTGTTTGGAGACTTACGTGGGGCAGAACTATTATCCAGCCTTCAGTAAACAAACCCTTGCTGCTATTTACCCAGTGTGTGATTTATGGCTGCCCATGCAAGAGGTAGCATGAGTGTGAAGTAGGGCACGCGATCCAGAGCATCTGCCCAAAGACATGGATGTAAGGCTCACATGTGAGCCTCCTGCTTATCTGTCATGCCTTCCTGTCAGGCACACTCCTCCCAAATAGGTGTCCCCCTGCCTCCTTTGTACCTCTGCCTCTGCAGCCTCGCCTGGGGACTTCTCCGGCATTTTCTAAAGTTGATTTCTTTAGGTGCTACAGAGTCCCCCTTGAAAGCAGACTGCTTATGGTTGGAGAGAAAAATCTGTTCTGCTTTGCATGTGTGAGTATTATAAAGACACACGGATTTCATACATTGATAAACCCATATATTGATATTTATATAGTACTTTACATTCATATATCATATTTATATATTATATTATACATCTATGATGTTTATATATTCATATCTTTATAAAAATAATTTTTATGTTTAATAAAACATCAGAATGAAAAAAAAGCCCCAGAGCTACTTTGGATGACTTTGGTGAAAATCAAAGTTAAAAATCAGAGCCCACGCTTGACTTTTAGGCAGGAATTCTAAGAAACTTTAAGATGCCTTTGGTACAAACTTTTCAAATATAAGGCACCCTTGAATAAATTAACTCACATAATAATACATGAGATAACAGGGCTGAAGGGATAGTACAGGAATTGCCTTGTATTTGGCCTCTCCCTCCTTGATTTCTGGCACCTTCTATGATCCCCAAAGCACCAAGTGATCCCTGAGGGGTGTATGGTTCCAACAGCAGGTCAACCTGTACCTTTGGGGTGAGTACATCAGCAGCCTGATGGTATCTTCAGACTTCCAGATACCCCAAAATTGCTGTTGTGCCTTTACCAGATTTTAACAACTTGGGGCCAAGTTTACCAAGAAATTAAATGGCCAAAAGTTAGGTATGTGGGAACCACACCCACAAACTACGTCCAGATAAGCTATATAAGATCATTTATTTGCCTTATTTCAGAGACCCATAAATCTCAAAAGAGATCAAAAGACACAGTTAGGGCCAGTAACATGGATGTAAGTGGGAACCTGTGACTGAGATCTCCAAGCGCACTTGGATTGGGACTAGGCCTCCTTCCCCCAGGTCCCCAGTTTTCCAGTAGCTTGGCAGTCACACCCACAAACTGCCATGGCACCATGTAATCTCATCAATGGCTAAGACTTAGAGACTATAAACTAAAGCTCCCAGAAGAGAATTTCCTGGACATTATATTCTATCCATAACAAACAATACAAAACAAATCGTCTAGCATTGCCTTTTCGGCAGGTTTGAGTGGTGGTAGGACTGGTGTTGAAATATCGAATGTAACCAAAGTAGAAAGAGAGTATGGGGGAAATTGTCTGCCATACAAGCAGGAGAAGGGTTGAAACAGAGTGGGTGAGTAGGGGGAATACTGGGCATTTTGGTGGTGGAAAATGTGCACTGGTGAAGGGATGGGTGTTTGATGATTGTATGACCAAAGCTCAAACATGAAAGCTTTGTAACTGTATCTAATGGTGAATCAATGAAAAGGGGGAAAATAATAATAAAATAAAATTAACATTTTGAATAAAAAACAAAGTAATGTGGAGTTCATGCCCAATTCAATCAGCTTAATCAATGGCTGAATAAATAGTAGTACTCCTACATTATTTAAAAAATGATCTCTGAGTAAGCTCTAAGTACAAGTGGGTGGAGCCCCCAAACATATATATATGTCTTAAAAATAAATAAATGAGAGAGATGAGGCAGGAGAGATAGTACAGTGGGTAAAGTATTTGCATGTGGCTGACCATGGTTTCATCTCTAGCACCACAAAGAAAAAACTAAGAAAGAGAGAAGGTTAAGAGATAGCTACATGCCAGTCTCCAAAAGTTTAACTTCTGCTTAGGTGATATCCGGTTGCCAGCAGTCTCTTATCTAAGTCTATTGTGTATTAGAAAAGGACAAAATATTGTGGTCTTAATGAAAACTGCACTCTAAAAATGTTCTAAGGCCAATTGACTTGTAACCTTTAGCTATAAATATTTATTTTCAGAGCTACATTTATTAGAATATTTTTTTCTGAAAACTGTATTAGCTTACTTGAGGTTATAAACTTTGTTTGCCCTGGGCAGTGAATTTTACTCACCAATCTTGAGATCATTAACCCATTGCCGGAGGCTACACTGATCTAGCCCTAATTAATTCAAACAGTGTCACATCTACATAGAGTCAATTAAAAGAGGGAACGCAGCTGATGGTGCTCCTTATAGTAAAAATTACATGCGCATTTTCTAAGTGACTCCAACCACTTAACTTGAAAACAGAAAAAAAAAATCCACGTTTTTATTATTCAAGTAAGCTAGCATCACACAAAACACTCAAAGAGAGAGTAATTAGGCCATAAATTAACTTTTGCATCTTTCCTGCAAAATCCATAAGCAAGCACGGAAATAAAACATGAGTGGAAAGGGCCCATGGCAGAAGCCATCATGGTCTGTTGCACCAACTTTCCTCCACCCAGACAACACTCACTGAAGGCTTTCTGCCTTGTACACACGGGGGCGCTCTACTGGGCCACAGAAACGAAGGCCAGTGTCTGACAGATGATCCTTCTTTTGAGGCTGCATGAACTTCTTAGCACAGATGCACAAAGGAGCACTGTTTCAGGGACTCCTGGGCTTTCCCCCATCCACAGAAATATGGGGGACACATGGATCTTTCCTGGAGAAAGAGCCCTGAGGTTGGAACAAAAGATAATTCTCCTCCTCAGAAAGGAGAAATCCATCCGGGATGTGTGTGTTCCAAACTGAATAAGAAAGAGTAGGTTAGGTGGGAGAGGGCCCCTGCAGAGAGACTGACATCCAGACACAGAAAGTCAAGGTTTCCCCCAGCACCACGCACACATGCACTCTGTGCCCTTTGCCAAGCCATCCTTCCCCTCTGGGCCTCGGTGTCTACATCTGTGAGGACAAATTGGGACTGGGCAGAAGATCTGAGGCCCTAGGTGACACATACTGACGTGGAAAGGCTAAGACAGAGTCTTTAACTGATTCTACATATATCCAGGCAGCTACATTCTTGCTTCTCTTACCCAACTTTGTGGGGAACTGTAGGAAGCTAAAAGATGTGGGTCCTTCTCCTAGCTTAACTGTTCAGTTTTTCTTCTTCACCAAACCTAGCATAATGGAAGCCTTATCTGTTGAGTAAGCAGTGCTGCCTTTCAGTATTGGCCAGACCGGAGTCTTCCTTCACCCTGCAATCACTGTTTCCTTCCCTGGACCTCAGGACTTTCCTTGGCAAGATAAAAAGCACAGAAGGCAAATGGAAGAACCCACCTGTGGGCTGAGAGAGGTCTTAAAGAGCTGTAGCAGACGCACAGCATGCAGAATCCCTGAGTTTGCACACCTGCTGCCACAGTCCCTTGGGCACCACCAGAAGTGGCCCCAAGTGCTTTGCTGGAGTAGTGCCATACACACTACCAAGTGTGGCCCCAAAGGGCAAACCCAAACAAAACCCAACCCCCCAAATTTGGAAAGCCCTGAGAGGATGACGGGCACAAAGCAGAGCTAATTATAGGCTAGGGATGATCACCCTCCTCTCTGACAAGGAGGCGCCCGCTAAGATTCTGGGCACTCTATGCCAGCTCGTACTACTGCTCAATGACGCTTAGTTCTTTCCCCAGCCACCCCACCACATCTTCCAGTTGTAAATCTGCCTCTCACCCTTACAAACAGCTGCCTCTTGAACAGGAACCAATTCTCTGTAATCAAGCCCGTGGAGATGGCAATTCCCTGTCCCTGCATCTGCTGGTACTCACAGCTTTATCGCTCTCCTTGGTTAGAGCTGAAATACTTTATACGGCATTAATGCTTCTCAGATTGAAACCTGCAGGGATGGTTTTTCAATTTCCCCCACCCCCTGGGACCATAGCAGAGTTGGTCTTCCAGAAGACAGACTGAATGTGTGGGCTGAGACCACCCCCCCTGGCTCAGTGGCGTCCATCTGGTTAGGTGGGCGGAGTGACTTGTGATGGATGGGCCGCTGATGAGACCCTGGGGTAACTGGTGCTGGAGAGGTTAGCAGAGAGCATATTTTGTCTTTATTTTGTGCAGGACCCTGCACCAAGCGCCTGTCTCCAAACCACTTGGGAGTCAGAGGAAGAATGCAAATATCGAATAACTTGCTCCAGCAGGGAAAGGGTTGAACATTCAGAATGAAAGCTGGCCTGTGACCCCTTCCCATGTTCCCTGCGGGACATCACTGCTGACTAAAGGGAATGGCCCTGATTTCTCCAATTTCTTAATCAACTGCTGTATAAACCAGATTTGAGGTGCAAACCTAGCCCCCGAGAGAGAGACATCTGGGGTCCTTCTGGAGAGCCAGTCTCCTCTCAGGGACAGAGACTTCTGTCACTCCAGTGCTTGCTCGCTCACTTTGCATCCACATCACCTGTTTTGTCGGCATCTCATTCCTCTGTTCTCTGAGTCTTTGATGGAGTCTGAATCAGGAGGGAGCCAGGAGGCAGGAACCACCTCCCCACGCCCACCCCTTGCTCCCCCCATGCCTTAGCATTTTTCAAGGAGCCAGCGTCTGGTTTTGCCCCAGGGCTTAACTTGGAGGATTTCTGGCTCCCATGAGTAAGGGTGCCTTCCTGTCTCTCTTCTCTCTCTCCGAAACACTTTACAGAGGATATTGGGAAGCTGTGGATCAGATCAGCATTAGTGTTCGCATTTGCACACACACACACACACACACACACACACGACCCTAAAAGGTGTTTTTTGACGAGGAAGAAGAAGGGAAGGGAATCTGTCTCGGGCTCTGACTCTGCAGGAGAGATCTTCCCATACTATCATGCCAAATCCTAAAACCCATCTTGTGAGAGACAACAGGAAAGGCTGGACTCTGGGTCAGTGAGTCTAAGGTTCAGGGGTAGCTGGGTGGTCTTGGGGGAGGAGATTTCACCTCGACTGCAGATAAAAAATGAAGTAGAAATATTTAAACAAAGAGGGTTATGGGGTGGGTAAAAATAAAAAAAAAACAGGGCAGAGATGGGGAACAGGCTCACAGGGTTGGTGGGCAGGCTTGAACCCTAGTTCCATTCCAGCACTGCATGGTCCTATTTTCAAGAATAAGCACCTGATGGGGATGACTTCAAAACCAAACCAAAGGAAACCAAATAGGCATGCACAGTGCCTGGCATAGTACCTGGAAATCAGCAAGGGATTCACCAGTGGAAACCATCGTCAATATCCATACACACCCCAAGGGTCAAGGGTCAAGTCCATTCCAAGTGCATCAGGCTCCTAGCAGAAATAGATGCTTCTATAATCCCCCAGATTGTACTTGGTGATCTTTTCATTACTTTAATTTTTTTTAAAGACAAAACTGTAAAACTGCATAGGAGTTGGAAAACTTTCAGAAAATGATACCCAAAATTTAACTTTAAAAAAAAAAAAAACCCAAGTGATAGCTAACTTCCTTTGTGGAAACCCTGGAAGATGGGCTGGAGGAAAAGCCCCTGCAGGAAGGGCCGAGCTCTCTCTTCCTAATAACTTTTCACACCCCAGCTTGCCACTCAAGCCTCCAAAGGCAGGGAGCCTGCTGCCCCGCTGAGCAGGGAATGAGCTCCTTCCCGCTCTGGGCAAAAACACACAGTCATACATGGAGGGTGGTCGGGTGGCATGCGCGCAATCCTCTTAGAGAAAATCAGAACCATCCCTTGCCTCGTTTTCTCTGTCACGCTTCTCTAATTTTGGCCACTTTCTCTTGGTAGAATTGCATTGGACTTGGAGAAGGGATGGATGAAGTGTTCATCGAGATGAATTCTGATTTCATCCATTTTGCCTTTACAGCCATCCTGTGAGGTTTAGCTGCATTCTCTCCATTCCACAATTAAAACGACAGACTCCAAGAGGGGGAGTGATAGTTCCAGGGTCCCTCAGAGAATCAGAGAGGCAATTAGGTTGGAAACAGTGGGCCCCCAGTTTTCTGTTACTCCCCCCAGCACCAGCTAGGAGTTAGGCAAACACATTCAGTTGTGGGTGCGACATGAGCACATTCTCCCCAAGTCCCTGCCCCTTTTCTTTGAACTTAAACTTCACTTTTATTACAAATGACTGGTTAAGGGGAAGTTTGGGTGATATCATATATGGCTAATGGATTTCACACAAAGGCCAACTTTGATCAATGGCTGCTTGAAGCTCTGGGGTTGAATGAGATTGTGGGAGACTCATTAGGAGACTGTGCTGTGATGAATTTGTGACGTCTGCCTTGGACATATCTGTGTGTGTCTGGGAATGTTCTCACTGAAGTGCTGTGGTTGTTACTCTTGTCCCCATCACTCAATGCTACAGGACGGCAGCACACATCTGCATTTTTAAGCAAGAAGAAAACAGAATCAGAGAAGGAGGAAGTGACTTTACCTGAATTCGAAATGTTAACTATCGCCCAGGAATTCCTTACAGACTCTGGAGGGCATCTCGCTGGCCAGAGTTCGATGATATTGTGACACTTGTTAAATAGAAATTTGTGCAAGGAAAGATTTTGCCTAGGCTCCTTCTCTACCCTTCAAAGAAATACAAATTCAGTCAGGAGAGATGTGGAACTTGGCTGTGGATCTCCATGGGATCTGATAAGACAGCCATCCCTGGATGGGGTATCGCCTATGCTCCCAGCTAAACCAGATAGACAATAAGACAAATTTAGTTCTCCCTGGGTCTCATGGGATTTTCTTCAATGAATTCTTGTAGTACCTGGTTCATTAAAGAGAAATGAAACTTTTTTTTTCTACAGGAACTTGGTGCGGGAGAGAGCATCTGGGCCAACAGGGCAAACCCTGGTAGTCTAAATCCAGGATGGAGACTCCACATGAATGTATGCTAATGAGCAATGCTCAGAAAACCCTGGATCCTGGATAGTGTCCAAGGATTAGGAGCAATCCCTCTGACCTTGGGTTAGACAAGAGGAGGATGAAAAGGAACATAAGTTTGCGGCCAGTTTGCTGTACTTTGGGGGGTAGAACAGCATCTTTTAGACCCCAGCAACTGGGACAGCATCAGTGTTCCAGTGCCTGACTTCATGGGGCTCAGCTTCCGGAGCCTGAGTGCAGGACGCTAGGGAATAGGAACAGTGCAGCAGTCCCCAGCAATTGTGAGAGTCTGATGCATGAAACGTCTATGAGGAATAGGAGATCAGTCACTGCGGGGGGAAGGAAAACTGAGTTGAGATCCAGGCGAGGGGCAGGGAACTAGGTGTCCAGAGAAGGGTGCAGTGGTGTGTGTGTGTGTGTGTGTGTGTGTGTGTGTGTGTGTGTGTGTGTGTAGGGGTGGGGGATGGGCATGTGTGCATTTGCAGTATGTGCACGCTCATGCCCTGTGCATGTGTGCGTGTCTCCTGCTGTGTGTTAATGTGAGCGTCTGAGGAAAGTCTTTCCAGCAAAGGGAACTGAATCTACTAGAAGCCGCAGTCTCCTCTGTCCAGATCTTAAGGCTAGGTCTACCTAAGCTTAGCTCTGCTGTCCTCTCCTTGGGGGCAGTGTCCACAGCGGGGCCCTTGGTGATTCCCACAGACTGGCGGTGGGGGTGGGAGTGGGGGAGTGGGTTGCAGAACAACTAAAGCACAACTAAATACTGAAGGCTCAACTGCAACAAACAGCTTAGCAACACCCCCCCCCCTCCAATAAGGACTTAATGAATCTGTGGTGAGGGTATAACAACTTTCACATATTTTCTTTTACTGGAGTATTTAAAAAAATTCTATTAGTCATTTAGCTGTAACAAACAATGTAAAATAAGTTATTTTGTCCCCCTCTGAGGGGGCAGGTGGGGGGGGGCTAGTTGGGAAAATGAGACAGCAGTGGAGAGAAGGTCAGTGGTGTTGCAGTACTGAGTGTCTGTAACAAATGTATTATGAACAACTCTGTAAACCACGGTGCTTAAATAAAGGGAGAGAAACCTATTTCAGCTAACCTTCATAGACAGCTGCCATGGACGCGCTGGCCTTGGGGCTAGAGAATGGGCATGGAAGGAGGGGTCCGGCTGAAAGTGGCGTGAGAGAGAGAAAAGCCATTGCACAGAGTTTGCTGACCCTATGATTTCTTGGGCAGGACTTGGAGATGTGGGCAGCATTCGCAGCATTTTCACATAGTTTGGTTTATGCCTTGGGGCAAAAGCATCTTTCTGGGCTTTGGCTGATATCATTAGTGGGTGATTTTTTCTCCCCTTTTTCCCTTAGCCTAGGGCCACCATTTTGATAAATAACATCACTGCCCTCTGCCACTGGCTTTGTGGCTTTTCATTCTGCCTGGCTGACCTCCTGCCTGCAGTCTGGCCCCTCCATCCCATTACCCACGCAGACGACTGAGGGATCTTCCCTAAGCACAAGTATGAGCACACAGATCCCCTCCCAAGAGCCCTGCCTTGGCTCCTGTGACCACCCATGCCTATTTCTGACCCCTGTGAGCTGGGTGAGCTGGACCCTCCAGGCCACCCTTTTCCCCCAGCTGCTCTCTTTCTGGCCTCTCACCGTCCTGCACTAACTGGGCTTCTTGGGATGAATTGCGGTCCTCCCCCTCTGGCTCTTCGTCGGCACCCCACCTGCCCGGAGCTTGGCGTGGATGGATGGGAAGAGGATGAGGCCCCGATGGCCATCATTTATCACCCAGACCAACTCTTGGTAGAGGTAGCCGCAGCTGTCTTGGGATTCTGGGGTAACGCCAGGCATATTCGTTCTAAAGCCGACTGCGGCTGTCAGGATAAACTCCCTGCAACTGTGGCAGCCAAAGAAATTCTCTCCCCTACCTCCCACCCCACTTCCTATCCTACCCGCACATCATGACTCATCTGTTCAGACAAGTGGGCTGTGACCTGAGGTTGATCACCCATCAGAGGTGGGTCTGGCTCCTGCCTCCACAGGCCTGTGAACCTGCTCTGGGCAGATCTGAGTGTAGCCATCCTGCTCGGTAGGGGGTTGTTTGGTTGTGGGCTAGAGGCTGAGTATCTTCCCTGTCCCTCGGGCCTCATTGCTGATTCCCTGACCACCCATGTCCTTCTGCTCACAGGGCAGGAGTTACCCCTGCTGGATTCCTTGGCGGGAGGAACCAAAGAGAACATGGAGACCACCTGTGAGTTCTTGTGAAACAGGAAAGCACATATGCTGATCACACTGCCCCCCCAAAGAGCTCGTGTCCCCTCAAAGCATCCTCTGCCAGCCACACCGTCTCCCCACACTGCTGCTGTCTGTTTGCCAACTTCAAGAAACACCTTCCAGACAGCTTATCAGCAGACAGGCACAAAACAATTTTCATGCCTTATAGTTACACTTTAAAAAAACCAAAAAAAAAAAAAAAGCCCCAATTCAAATTATCAAATCCCATTATCCAGTGAGTAACTTGGCCTAGAAAGATTTTTTAAAACTGTTTCTGAAAATCAAATTCACCTCCCAGGGAAAAATGCTTGCCACCACTGAGATAATTCAAGAGTCTATTTCCCCAGGCATTTTCACTTCCTTCAAAAGGCTGCCTGGTGTCATGTGAAGAAGTGGAGAGTTAGGCTGGATGGGTCTGGAAGCCTGACTTCTTCACTTCTCGGCTGGATGGCACTGGGCAAGTGACTTAACCTCTCTGACCCTCGGGGTCCCATCCAGGTGAGGCCCTTTCTTATCTCATTAGGTGACTGCATGGCAGAGGCTCATCAAGTGTTAATCCTCCCCTTTCCCCCACTTCTGAATCTCACTGAGCTCTGCCTCTACCACCCAGGCCCCTCGATAGAGCATCTGGCTTACTCTAGGCTTAGTCTAACAGTTTGTCCAGCGAGATAGTACAGGGGGTAAGGTACTGGCTTTGCATCCCTCTGATACTGGTTCTACACCTGGCATCATATATGGTACCCCGAGCACCACCACAGGGGTCATGAGCATACATCAGGAATAGCCCCTGAGCACTGCAGGGTGTGGCCCTAAAACCAAAAAACAAAACACAGTGAAAACCAAGACACACCTTTTGATCGATCGCCTCATCTTTATTTCACAGAGTTGCACACTGGGATTGGAGCATGCTAACTCACGTCTGTGTTCTTTACAGTGGCCGTGTGGCACACAGTAGGTACTCAGAAAAGAAAGAAGAAGAAAAAGGCTATTTCAAGGAGCCCAGTGTCCCAGGCTTGGAAACCACATCAGGTAGAAGAGCCCCAGGAATCACTAAGCCATGCGCTGGGGCTATGCAATCAGAGAAGGATACCATTTCCCGGGGAATAAGTAACTACTGGCAATCATTTTGTAAACACATTCGGCCTCCCAGGGAGCCAGCTTTGAACCTCCTAGGGAGAATGTAAATGCTGATGTTGCTTAAAGCCTCCTAGTGCCATGCTTCCTTTGTCCTCTAGGTGGCGGTGTTCTACACCGATTCAAAACCCTTCCGCTTCGGGGAAACTCACAGAGGGGGCGGGGGGGGAACCCCCCTCCTTTTATTATCAGTGCATTAAGAATGAATTTATCATCCTGGCTCAGCAAAAGCCTAGTTATTCGGTAAGAAGCTTTATCCTCAGCTAACGTGCAGCTTAATCAGTTCGGTTAGATACAAAGCCAGCTCAGGCCTTGTCTCGTGCCCAGAATGAGCAGCAGAACCTCCCCTGCGATTTCCACTGGCTTGGCTGACCAAGGGCGACTTAGCTTCTCCCCAGCGTCCCCGCCCTAAGAAGGCCTGGGGGCGGGGGGAGGGCAGCGGGTAGATGCGGAATGAAAACGAGGGATGGGTATTGCAGGAAAGGGGTTTGGATGGAGTGATACTAATAATAACTAAAACGTGCTTCTGGGCTGGAGTGATAGCACAGCGGGTAGGGCGTTTGCCTTGCACGTGGCCGACCCGGGTTCGATTCCCAGCATCCCATATGGTCCCCTGAGCACTGCCAGGGGTAATTCCTCAGTGCAGAGCCAGGAATAATCCCTGTACATCGCCGGGTGTGACCCCAAAAGCAAAATAAAATAAAATAATTTAAAAAATAAATAAAATGTGCTTCTGCTTACTATTGGTGGGACGCTGTTTAAATGCCCTCCCAGTCCACTTTGTTACAGTCTTACACAGTCCGATGAAGCTGCCTTTGCTTTAGAGACAAGGACACAGAGACAGGGGAAGACACAATGTCCCATGGAGGGGTGACAAGGCTGCCTTCCTTCACTGCTAGGCCTGCCACCCGCATGGGGCAGAACACAAGTGGCTGATGAGGTCCACCCCATCCTGCCAAGATCCTGGCGCCAGGCTGACCCTGTCCCCTCCTGCTGTGCAGCCAGAGTGACGCACACGGGGAAGGGAAAAGACCCCTGACAACCAGCCCCACAGGAAGTCAGCGCTCAGCACACACCCATCATCCCGAGGCAGGCAGCACAGCAGAGATACTCCATCTCCAGGGGGTTCGGCAACTCCACATATTTTCGAGGCATAGGGGCCTGAGTTTGAATCCAGGCCCAGCCAATTTCTTGGAAAAGTTGGTGAAAACCCACCCTAGAATCTCACTCTTAATTTTAGTCCCACTGGGGGCGAGCCAGGCCACTGCAAACTTAGGAGACAAAAAAAGTGGGTGGTTGGCAGTGTCCCAGGACACAGGGATCAGCAAGGAGCAGGTCCTCTGGGCAGGGAACAAGGCCTGCTTGGGGGAAGGTCGTGCCCTTACAGTGCAGGGAGGTCAGGCCTTAGCAGCAAGACAACCTGGATTCCATTCTTGAGCATTGTCCCCTTTTGGCCTAGGCCAAAGTACTTAATTACTCTGAGACTCCATCCTCTCATCTGAAAAATGGGTATATATCTAAATGAAGTGTGTGAAGAGCCTGGTACAGAGAGTAAGGGCGGGGCTCATGAGCATTAGGAGGGACGTGACACAGAACGCTTCCCCCCCACAAAAACAAACAAAACAAAAACAATGAAACAAGATTCAGAGAGTGACACCTGTGACAGGGGCAGGGACTCCAGAATCCTGCTCCATCTGCTCATGGTCCCATTTCCCTGTCTGCCTGTGTTCAAAGAGTTTGCTAACCGTTCCACCAGTGTAATCTTCACCACTTGATAGGGAGCCCCAGGCTATTCTCTTCTCTTACCAAGTGGCTGGTCCCCAGACCATTCGATAGGTGTACATATGCCTATTTCTTAGAGTGGCTTCCTCAAGCACTCAGATTGATACTGTCTTCATCACTGGTCTGGGTAAAGGTTGGAAAAAGGGCAGCAGGTGGTATGAGGGAGGCAGGCACGAAGGGCAGACGTATAAATGGAGCTGGTGGGGCTCCTGAGTCCATTCACCGAAAATCATGCTGTGCTCACAAGCTTAGAGGGAAAATGATCCATAGACATGACCCCAAGGATATCAGCATCACACGCACAGTGTGGAGGATTTAAGGGAAAGAGCAAGAACACAGGACTTGGTCTTGTTCGATTCATAGCCATTTCCTTCTCAACGCCTCATGAAAAGATCATCGAGTCATTTCAAGTATGGACTGAACACTGCCCATCACTCCACTGCCATCTGTCATACATGCCCTTGGCTAGAATCTTTTATTTGAAGGTCCAGAGTGCTTTCAAGGTTTTGCTCCATCTACGAGTACGATTTGCTGCAACCTGGCTGAGGGGGTCCCTGGGGGCCAGGAATTAGGGGACTGGAGTCACCGTCTAGTTTGTCTTTAGACTTATGACCTAATGGTTTCTAAAACTCCTTTCCATCAATTTTTCTATGAGAAATTCCAAATTCAGTCTCGAAAGGAGATGATAAGGATGACATTTTCGGGGCTCCCAAGAAGAAGGCAAACTCCAGAGGAGGTAGAATATTTTATCATAAAAGAGAGCATGTGAGTTACCACACAGGCTTTCTGGAGTCTGAATCCACACCTACTGCTGGAAGGAAGGGAGGGAGGCTGGGTCTGAACCATCTTCATCGAAGTGTTAGACCAGGCAGTGTGACAAGGTATAGACAAATAGTCTGACTCACTGGCAGATTCAGGGGCCACTAATGTGGCTCCACACTGAGTTGCCCCAAGACTGGACAGGGACCCAGAACCCTTGGTAGTTTGGAGACCCTTCTGATAATCCCAACAGAAACTTACAGACAGGAGAGAAAGGTGGCCTTGAACTCCAAGTTGAAATAGATATTTCCAGAGTTCTAGGTAGCAAAATAAAGTGATAAGATGATATTCATTAAATAAAATGGAGGATAACATTGGGGGCCAACTTTTTATTTTGCACTTAAAAAATTTACTATCTGCTATCACCACCACTTCGCGTACAAAAGACATTTTAAGACATACCTCATTAAGATTTTAATCTCATAAAAGAAGGGTCCTTGAAATTTTATAAATTTCATTCTATGAAAATTTGCTCCGCTTCTATTATCCCCCACAGTCTACTACACCTTTGACAACCCATACCTCTATACCTCTAACCACCTGTCTCTGCAACTCTGGTCACCTACTGCAGGGAGTAACCTCCAGAGTTATATGCAGCAGAGTCACCACATCTTCCAGGAGCCCCTCCAAGCCAGCACTATTCTTGTCTTCTCAGTGACCTTTGTACAGCTCCATAGTCGGAGCAGACTATGGGAAATGAGCAGACAGAGGGCCCACCCACAGCAGAAGATTTAAGGTGTGCACCAAATTCCATGTTTGGCATCTAAGAAGGGAGAAATTGTTTTCTCAGATGCTCTCCAGAGTGAGTTTATAGGAGCATATTTATCCTATTCATCCTATTCTAACAAGGCCAATTAGCCAGTGAAGCAACACCTTATGAAAATAGTCAACATGCTATTGGGTGGAGGAGTGAAAATATAAAATAAACATTTTTGAGCTCCTATAAAGTACCATACACTGCAATAGGGGGTGAGGAGTTAACCCTAGATGAAGCTATAGCCCTTTAAATGGAATAAATATGTGTGTGTCCATATATGTAGGTTTAGGAGCGATAGCACAACAGGTAGGGCGTTTGCCTTGCACGCGGCTGACCCAAGTTCAATTCCTCTGCCCCTCTCCGAGAGCCTGGCAAACTACTGAGAGTATCTCACCCGCATGGCAGAGCCTGGCAAGCTACCCGTGGCATATTCCATATGCCAAAAACAGTAACAACAAGTCTTACAATGGAGATGTTACTGGTGCCTGCTTGAGCAAATCAATGAACAACGGGATGACAGTGACAGTGATACAGTGAGATACACATCATCTTGCAGATTCCTGCTTGAAGAAACTTCCTCTACTCTGGACTCCTTCCATACCCTGGAAATCCCTAATAACAGGTTTTGACAAAATTCACAAAAATAAATTATTTTAGCTGCCACCAGATAAAACAGCTGCTCTTTCCCACCCTGACCTCTCTGCCACACTTCCCTTCATGTATGATGATGGTTCACACAATTTAGATGTCTGGCCCCGAGGAGGTTGCCTGTGGGATACATCTATGTTGTGTTTCACGGAAGAGATCCCTATGCATTTTGGCCACCTTAGCGTGCAGTTAAGACATTGCTAGTCACTCTGGAGTAAAAATACTTCTGCCTGCTGTGGTTGTCACTGCCTATTGTAAGACAACGTGGAGGGTTGGGGTGCTACATGGGCCCTTCGGTGTCTAGGGCAGGTGTGGAGTGTAAGAGAAACTAGAGGTAGATTTTAAGGAGTCAAGAGCTGGTCTGACAACCATTTTTGCCTATGGTGAGCCATGGAGACCTGTCTAAGATTTTCTTTGCACTGATGCCTAATCAAAACAGACACTTCTTCCTTTCAGAAACGTGCTGATGTGTCCACGAATATGTTTGGGCCCTTAGGTGTCCTATATTTCTCTTGTTTTCTGAATGGAGTCTTACAAAACAGAATTGATCAGAATTCTTGCATGTGTGAGGCCGGGGCATGCAGCAAAACCCCAAACAATACTTACAGCTGTGTTTGAGCCACTCCGACTCTCCATGAGATCTTTTTTTGATCAACCATGCTAGACAAAAGACTGTGTTACATTTCCATTCACTCATTCAAAAATTAGATCTAAAATTGGTGTCCTAGGAAGAAGCAATCACAGAGCACACTGCCAAGAACATGGAGGGAAAGAGTATTGCAGAGGTGAGTCAGCAGCTCGCTGAGAAAAACATCCTTAGCTTTCTGGATTCTGCATTTGCCATATGTGACAGTGCTTTTAAAATTCAGAAATTCAGGGGCTGTTGGGATACTTTGTCATTCCTATTTTCTCTCCAATCTGCTCTTACTTTTGTATTGGTCTCTTGGATTCTTGTTCTTAATGGGGTGGGCATAAGAACACATGTCTTGGGCCATCTGCACTTGTTAGGAGCCGGTGTCCTTTTGGACTGGGCCATGAGTGCGTTAGACTGTCAGGAGTCCCCCTATCTCTCTGGTTGCAGAACCAGCCCAGCATTAACCAGTCCAACTCCATCTCTATATAAGATCAGAGGCCCAGTACCCACTCTTCTCAGCTATGAGCCGCTGATTTTTTAATAGCTCTCCTGACAAACATAGCATGAATCAGTCACATGGGCTGAGAGCCCTTCTCTTTGCTCACTACTTTTGTCATCCGTACATTACTACTGTGGATGAACCCAGATGAACCTTGCCCTGTTCTCCGATGCAGAAATATTTCCTGCAATCTCTTCACCCAGATCCCATGTGGCCTGCAGATCTTTGCTTCCTGAGTGGCAGGTGAGAAGACCTATCTCCTTTGGGAGACAGGACTTAGGGACAGTCCTTGGGTCTGTTCGGTTGAACAAAAGCAAAGTGAGACATGCTCCAAGATAGAGGGCTACACGTGAGTCAGGAACCCACAGCTTACAGGGCAAAGAGAAGCCCACGTGTTTATTCTGTGCCCCGAGAAGGGTCGAAGGGTCCTAAACTTCACCTAAAAGATCAAGGAAGGATTCTTGAAAGAATGGACTCCTGAGCTGGGTCTTAGAGGCCAAGCAATCCCTGTGCAGGTAAGGACAGGTGGTCCATGCATAGCACCAGGATATATTTCCCCGGTTCTCTATCCAACTCCAATCTCAGTGTTGCAATTAAAGGACTTTAGAAAAGTGATTAAACTCCTTAGTCAGTTGATAATAAGCAATGGGGCGATTATACAGCCTGGCCTAATCAGGTAACTATTTTCCCCAAAAGTGTAGATCTTCCATGAGCTCAGAGACTTGGCCACTTGCTTTGCACATTTTACCACCCTCAGCATCCCTTTCTCTGTTCCTTATCCCCCTCCCTATTTCTTCCTGAGCTATGGAAAACATGAACATGGAGATTCTAATGGTCACAGTATTTTCTATTGCTTCCTATTCACTGTCACTGTCACCCTGTGATTTGTTCGAGCGGGCACCAATAACATCTCTCATTGTGAGACTTATTGTTACTGTTTTTGGCATATCCAATATGCCACGGGTAGCTTGCCAGGCTCTGCCGTGCAGGCGCGATACTCTCGGTAGCTTGCCGGGCTCTCCGAGAGGGGCGGAGGAATCAAACACGGGTCGGTGGCATGAAAGGCGAACGCCCTACCGCTGTGCTATCACTCCAGCCCTGCTTCCTATTAGACCTTGTACTTTCTTGGCCAGCCTCTACAGTCACATAAGCTCATCTATTCTAATAAATTTATATACACAACAGCTATCCAACATACCTATTATCTATCTATGTTCTATTAGTTCTAACAACTCACACTGAGAATGTGATTGAGATTCAATTCTCATGATGGGGAATTCATCATGTGGTGGGCATGAAGTTGAATACCTTTGAGATATCACTATCACTTATTCTGCTCAACAACTCCATAAAGGTGCTATTATGATTATCCCACTTTATGTGTAGTAAGTGAGACACAGAGGGGTTAAGCCACTTGTCCTACAGCTGGTGGGAATTGCAATCCATCTACTCAGTCAAGTTGTAACCCCTGGGAAAGGAGACAGGCTGGTCCCCTGCCTCTTTCCAGCCCACAGGGTGGATCAGTGGGGCATGAGTACATGCATACGGATAAGAGAATATGGATATTGGGAGGGAGCCATCTGCCTACTCTGCCTGGGCCACGTGCCCACCTCAGCTCTGCAGAGGTGTGAGAGGCAGACAGGTGGGTCAGACCACAGGGGCAGGTTCCTTCCCATGCCACGGCCTCGTCCTGAGCCAACCCCCATTTGACAGGGAAATCCTTCCTGGGAAATTTGGCCCTAGGGGGGGCTCCTGCCAGGCCCTATCCACTAAAAATTCTGCAGGGGTTAGAGACTGCACGGTGAGTGAGGCACTTGCCTTAGACTTGGCTGAGCTGGGTTTAATCCCTGACACCACAAATAAACCCCAGAGCCTGCCAGGCAAAGGCCAGAACCCCTGAGGGCAGAGCAATCATGAGAAGCGACAAAATAAGAATTTCAGGCTAAGGACAATGTTTGTGAAGGAGATAAATCAGATGTTTTAGCTTTCATCATTTCCACACAGAGGCTCGAGTCTCCCAACCTTGTGCAGAGCAACAGGGTAGCCACAAGGCAAGGAAGGAGTCTCTGTGCTTTTGGTGTGGGCCTGGTGATGCTGGGGACAATGTGTGCACTGAGATCCTGCAGAACAGACAATGCTAATGTGGTCATCATTACCACCATCAACACCACTGTTGTCTTCATCTTTTCTATCTACTTTTGCATGTTTGAAGGCACACTGGTTATGCTCAAGGCATATTCCTAGCTCTGTGCTTAGAGGCCACTCCTCACAGGCCTTGGGAGGCCCTAGGTGGTGCCTGGGATCAAACCGGGTCAGCAGGGTGCAAGCTAAGTGCCCTGCACACAGCACTATCTCTCTGGACTACCTCATCCTATCTCGAAAGTATTATATTCCAATGATTTTCCACATATTGAATTGAGAACATCTCCTGTTGCTTGTCTTCTTCCCACTCCATACGTGATAAGGAAGAGGGTCACTGAGTCATTGGCTGGAGGTCACAGCCAGGAGTGGGGAAGCTGCTCTGGGAGTGGAGATCTCACTCCATTTCCTTTCTCACTGTTCTGTCTGGCTCCTGCTTCTAAGAGCGTGAACATGTGTCCTCTGGGAAGAGAGGATATTCCTGGGCCCCCTGCACGCCATTTACAATTTGTGTTGAGAATGGCAGGTTAAGGTGGTGGGAGCAGTGGGAGACTGGCCGGGCTTCCTCACCGAGAGGCGATGATGCGTTTGCATCGGTGGCGGTCAAAATACAGAGATTAATTACACTCAACCCGAGAATGGGCTTTTATGGGCTGTCAATCAGAGGAAAATATTGTGAAGTCAAAACTTTAAAAGTGTCACAACCAGGACTTTGAATTCATAGATATGTTGGGTGCCTTATAATGCATATTGGTTTTCATTTGGAGAAAGGAAACTGCGTGTCTTTAAAAATTAGAGACCAGGGCCGGGGAGATGCTACAATCTGGTAAGGCACTTGCCTTACATGTAGACAATTCTGGTTTGATCCCTGGCACCACATATAGTTTTCCTAGGACCTCTAAGAGTGGGGATCCATGAGTACAGAATCAGAAATAAGTCCTGAGTACCATCAGGTGTGGTTGCTCCCCTACAACCTCCCCCTCAATTCAGAGGAACCAAGGAATCCTTTATGCGACAAATGAATTGGGAGCTAAGACAGTACCATGTATCAGGATGTGAGATATAACACACAGGCAAAGAAGTTACTTTAGGGTTTTTGTAGGGCGCATAGCAAAGGCTATGAGCTCAAAGCCTGGAGTACCTCATTCTTCTCTGTGACCTTGAGCAAGTTCTACTCCATGCATCTTTTTTCTTCATCTGTAAATATGGACCAATAACTTAGCTCATTGCAGGGTTGAGTATGAATAAAAATAAAGATACTCATTCATTGCCCAGAATGGAGCTTGGGAGAGAAGTGAGGTTTTAGTCTTACCCACAGCCTCAGAAACCACTGACAAAATGCTTTTCCAATAGTGAGTGGTAGGTGAGTATGTGAGAAATGAAACAATGAAAAATGAGGGGAGTCTCAAATTGAAATGTTAATGCTGTTACCCTGACATTGACCCTAAAATTTCCCCAGCTTGCTATTCGCCTTTCACTGGGCAAGAAACATCTGTCTTGATTCATAGGCTTTCTAATACAGCAGACATGCACGTATACCATTCGTTGATAGGGGTAATAATGACAAATGCTTGCAAAGCACTTTTAGAAACTTTGTGTGGGTATTGTTTTATTTTATTCCTACAATAGGCAGCAAATTGCTGATAGCACTGCTGTTACTGCCGCGGCTGCTTCTGGTTCTGCAGCCCACCTTATGTCGGTTTCTCCTGGAGCCCACCTCGGGGCTAAGTGTCATGCACACATCATTCCTGGGGTGAGTCCCCAAGACACAGGCTCTCTGCAGCATTTTAAGATTGAGAAAATCGATGCTAACTGGGTAAAAAAAATGCTTGCTCCAAAGCCACCCAGCTAACAAGTGGCCAAGCCAAGACTCAAATCTGGGCCAATCTGAAACCAAAGCTGTCACTGTCACAAAGCATGAGTCGTGTTTTATTACACAACAGAAGAAACCAGGATGTTGCCGGACTTGCTTCAAATGACTTATCTTGTAAGGGTAAGGTAGGCTCCTGAGCCTACTCATTTACTCTGCCTCCTAACTCTAAGCTCCCTCCACCACTGAAGTTTCTCTCAAGCTGGTGATGGTGACCAAGAGCATGCAGTCTGTCTACCCCCACTGAAAGCTACTTTCTTCTAAACACATGTTAAACATCTAATTGCTCATCTAATACACAGTCCATGTTTCAGCTTTAATTCACTGGTGCCAAACACAGTGAAGTACAGATTGAGTGTCCTAGGTGTGAGCAGTGGTTATCTTCATGTGGTTAGCTTTCAAATGATGATGATTACATACCTCAACATCATTGTAAAAATGGTCTGTTTCTGGGGCTGGAGCAATAGCACAGCGGGTAGAGCATTTGCCTTGCATGCAGCCGACTCAGGATCGATTCCCAGCATCCCATATTATCCCCTGAGTACCACCAGGAGTAATTCCTGAGTGCAGAGCCAGGAGTAACCCCTGAGCATCGCCGGGTGTGACCCAAAAAGCAAAAAAAAGTCTTTTTTTTAAAAGAAATGAAATTAATATAACTTAAATTAAAGCCCTTAAGAATCCTTCATTGGAGGGACTGTCTATCCTTGCTTTCCAGTAGTAGGAACTGAGGCTGAGGGAGGGGAAGTGAGTGATCTGTTCCAAGGAAACTTCTAGTATTCCTGCTCAGTGGTCTACTGCATTATACTCTGGGAGCTCCAACTTGCCCAGGGAGGGAGAGTCAGGTAGATTTTCAATTTCCTTCCTGACAAGGAGTTCTACCCTACACAAGAGAACGGGTTCACATGGAGGGGGCCCTGGGGGTTCTTCTCAGGACAGGAGCATGGTTTCTGATGATTTTTCCCAAATGTAAGTTTGGAGCTCTGTGGTCTAGTGTGTACTGGGGAGGTTCCTGGGAGTGAAGGTGCCTCCATTGGCCTGCAGTCATGGGTGGGAGGGCAGAGGTTCTGACGCTCAGAAAATGGAACCACTGCTGAGTGTATGAGTATGCCAGTCCCAGTGTGTGTGCTGGGGTAATGCACACAGCTGGCGTTTCAGTCACTCAGGTCTATCTTTTCATTTCAGAGACTTGAAGCCGTGTCCTCAAGGCAAAAGTTGAGGTAGAAATTTTACAGTGAAAAATGATGTTGGCCATGTGGTTTGGGGCAAGCCCTTAGAGACTATACACCCCCAGCCTCATTCTCATGGGCAAGAAGGTCACAGAGTTAAGTAACAGAATCATTTCTAGAGAAAATTTATTAAAACATGACCATCAGATTATTATTGCCTTATGATCTAGACTCAACAGACCAGGAACAGACACTAGGATTTGGTTAAAAAAAACAAAACACCAATCCCAGTGCCTGGATCAAGTCCTTCATTCTTTGCCTAATGGATTGTGAGTCTTCGGAGATGATACTTAACCCCCATGGCTTCTTCATCTATAAGGTAAATGAATACACTATCATCTACATGAAGATCAAGTGTATCATGTATTCAGTTCAATCCACCATCTATTTGGGATCTACCTGTGTCCACATAGTGGTCTGGTCATCGGTACTAGATCCTGGTTGACCATAGTACTCTTCTTGGCATGTGGGGAGCACACACAGAGCCCCTCTGCAGTGAATGTCCTATGGGTGCCCTGAGCTCTCCTTAGTCCCGAGGTCTTATTACCCAGGTAAGGCAGCAGCTTCAACCTATTGGACTCCCTCATGGCTGGCCGATATGGAGGTCCAAAGGTTTAGTCTTCCCTTGGCTTAAATGCACAGACAAGAGTCCTCATAGAAGGACTGAGGCCAGGGGCATTGCAGTCTAATTACTCTCTCTCCTCTCTCTATGTCTCTCTGTATATGTGTGTGTATGTGTGCATATGTGTATGTGTATGTATCCTGCTTCCCTTGCTTCTTCACATGCATTGTTCCCAAGAGTACACACCCCTCAACCTCCTGCATGTAAATATGTCTTGGTTTGTTTCTTAGGGAAATGTGGATTTTACCCTGGAATCCCAACGTCTCAAATAAGGGGTACCTATGCCTACACCTTAGATGCAGATAAGGTGGGGGGCCAGGGAAGCTTGCATTCACTCTATGTGGACCCCTCTTTTCCAAAGACCTTGGGATTCCTGGGTAAAATCCACATAGAGTGGATGCCAGCTTGCCTGGGCCCCCAACTTATCTGCATCTTAGGTGTAGGAATTGGGTATCCCTTATTTGGCTTCCATAGTCTAGATCGGGTGGTCGCTGCATAGATTGGTAGATCTCATGACTATGGCAAAGGTCCAGAATGTTGGTAATTTAGATAGCCTAAATTCTTGTACCCTTGCTATCAAAGAACAAAATTATTCACATTTCAATATTTTTCTTGGGGTGGGAGGCACACTTGGTGATGCTCAGGGCTTACTCCTGGTTCTGTGCTTAGGGATCACTCCTGATGGGCTTAGGGAACATATAGGGGGGTGGAGGTCAAATTCAGTTTGTCCAAGTGCAAGGCAAGCACCCTACCCACTGCTCTATAGCTCAAATACCCATTATTCATTTTTATAAAGGGAAATTCTTCCCCTCCTCCTTCCCTTCCCTTCATTTTTTTTGTTACAGTTGTTGTGATGACTGGGGATCACCACACCTCCTTGGTGGCAGGGCTCACACAGTCAGTTGAGAATCCTGCAAGCACACAGGAGGGTGTTTGTTGTCTAGTTGGTTTAGGATGCATGCACACACAACCTGGGTCGAGATGCTTGCGTGCCTACATTGGCTATGGTACTCACAGAGCTGGCAAGGATGACTGCATGTCCATCTTTGGTTGTGGTACTTACATAGCTGTTGGTGATATTTGCATGCTCTGGGGTTCAATGCTGTCCAGGGGCCATGCCTCAGTGGCTATGCTTGCACACACGCACCTGGTTGCAGTGTGCTAAAGATGATGTGATACTAGGCTGGGGATCTCAAATGGCAGTCCCTTAAGGGTGGCACTCAGCAGTTTGTGGGGCTGTGCTTGGGATCAAACTCTCAGCCTCTTGCCTCTCCCACTGACCCATAGTCCGGGGGCCTATGAACTCCTCCAGCATTAAGTATCCAGGTAACAGGAAAGCCAGTTCTTTCCTCTGGTGTTTAAAAAATAATTTAAAAAGTGCAGTTGAGCATGTGGTAGAAATTCAGGAATACTTACTGAGTCTGGACAGGAAATCCGAGCTGGAAGAGGAGGCTGAAAGGCTGCCTGTGTGGCTTTGCTATACAGAGCTCCATGACCACTTGGCATATCTACTTTGTAGGCAGAATGCCACCCTTGCAGTTGAGGCAAAAAACCAAAAACCAAAAAAACCTCCATGCTGGTACCAGAGGACAGAACCCCTACTTTGTTTCTGGATCACCAGCTCACACTTGGGGAGACTGTGATTATGGCTAGGGTTCCTGCTCCCCAGGAAGCCTGTGTGCACGCTTGAGCATTACACAGTGAACGTCCATGGAGATTCAGATGCCAGCCCGGCTGCTGCCAACGTCCTTGGACAAGTTAATCCACAGCACAGAAGCCTTTGTTTATTGAGAAAAACAGGCCGATCCTTAACTTTCAAAGATTTTGTCATGTAAGAAATAATATCACACACGTGATATGGAGTGGCTTGGATCTTGGACATAGGTATGATTAAGATCATTTGTAATAATATCTACCTGACATTGATATCCCAAAGAAAATGGACATTGGTCAAACAGTCCAGTGCAATAGTTACAAACCAGGCCAAAAGATGCATCTACTTGTTTGCTGGCTTTACGTATGATGTTAACAGTGAACTCATCCCCATCCATCTGATACTGGAATATGATGCCACAAGGATTTTGAGTTCTTTTCTTTAGTTGGGTATGCTTCATCCACACAATGTCCTAGCAAATTGCTGCGTTTAATCCATTAGTTGCTTTCCATCTAATGAAATTAAATGAAAAAATTTTCATTAAATTTCAAAAATTTCATTGAAATTAAATGAAAAAATAAAAAACTTGAGCTGCAAGGATTGTGAAGGGAGAAGGCTCCTCTGTATACAGGAGCACTAAGTTGGCAGGCATTGAGGGGTGTGAATCCCAAGCCCCAGACTTGGTTTAGTCATGCACTGAGCATGTGATTCTGGGCCAGGGCACCCAAGCCTCGGTGACCTCATTCATTCAACTGACACCGATAAGACCTGGAGGAGTCAAATTTGGGGCCTTTCATAAGCAACACCTTGGTGGATGCATCAGAATTAGTTGCTATGAATACACCGGGTACTGGGTGCATGTCAGGGATCACACAGTTTCCATGGGGGCCTACAGGGACAAGCCGTTTTGTGGTTGTTGATGTTACTCATTGTTATAGCCTCAGCACCTCAAAATACTCCTCGAAAAAATGAATAAGAAACTCTGCAGCATAGCGAAGTGTTAGATCAGAGGTAACACTGGAGCTGGGTCTTCAAAGATGAACAAGCAGAGAGGGGAGGGAGAGAGCATAGAGTTGGACCCTCCAGGCAGACATCCAAGCACATGGAACGGAGCTGAGAACATTGGGTAAGTGTTCTAAAAATCTAAGACATTGGGTAAACGCCTGACACTGCTCCAACCGAGCAGAGAGGAAGGATGAGGTCCCTGGAAGGCATTCTGAGAATGAAAAGCGAAGGCAATGCCAAATTGCTTAGGGGAATAGGTTAGGCAGTAGAGTCGCAGCTCACTTCCTTGATATACATATGTTATAGATTTATCTTATAATTGTGGATGTCATGACGGTAGATTTATGTCTATTTCTTTTTGGCTCATGATTGATCATTAGTAAACAAATAGGCATGTTGATCTGAAGCGCAGCTCTGTGTGCAGTGTTACTGATGGATTCATTCATTCATCCAACAGATATTTTATTCTGATAAATGCTAATTGCTGCTCAGAGCGCCTGACCAAGGTAATTTGCTGAGGCATGCATTTGTGCTTCCCGGCTTGCTCTGCCTACCAATGGAAGACTGCCTGCGGGGCTGAGATTTGGGCAGCTGCACTCTCGGCTCAGTGTCTGTGCCCCTGGCCTCAGTGGAAGGACACTGCTCTATGCTGGCTGCTGTGAAGAAGGGCAGGTTCCTGGATCAGAGTCCTCCTCCTCCTTCTCAACCCGCATACCCTCCTCCAGGCCAAAGTCTTTTGACTCTCTCTGATATGCTGGCTAATGAGGGGCGTGAGGAAGGGAAAGTGGGGTGGAAGAAAATGGGTAGAGAGCAATCTGGAGGAGGAGCAGGAGCAGCAAAGGAGAGAAGCAATGTTGGAGGTAACAGCCAGGGAGAAGGAGGTGGGGCTCTGAGGGTGGAAAGAAAAAGAGGCTGCTTTAAGAAGTGCAGGAAAGAGGAAAATGAGGTGCAAAAAGGATCAGTTTGATGAAAGTTTTGCAACTAGGAAGTGCAGAGAAAGAATGTAATAAGCATTGGAACAAGAATGGAAAGGGGCAAGAAAGTTGGACAGGTGGAAGGAGTATGGAGAGAACTGAGCTAAGATCACTGTGTATAGAATATTCTCCCCCCCACACACACACTCCAAGGAGGGGTGTTAGCAGGAATTGGGGCTCAGGAACTCTGCAGAGTGGAGGAAAGTATGTCGGATCTGCTGGCTTGCCAGCCATCACATACTTCCTAAAGTGAGGAGGTCTTGTGTGTCAAAATATTCCGTGGTGGCGCATGAATTGGCAGAGATCAATTTGTGTTGAAGAGATCTTGATGGAGCAGCCCAAGCACAAATCAAAGCCACCAAATCAATGAGACTTTTATCAGATGAACACACACAGCACCTGGCTTGCAGAATGTTTGTAGGCACGAACGGGGTGGGTTTTTATTTTTGCCTATTCACTTGTCTGTGTTTGTGCTCAAGAGCCAGGAGGAAATTACCTTCAAGACTGTGCAGTGGGCTCTGTGCAACAAACATCACAGCCCCTGGGTTTTCAATAATCACACAGTGAATCATCGAAGGGCATCTGTTATATGTTCATCCCAGGGACCACTCACCTCACAGATCAGGAGTTACAGGGAAGGGGCATTCTGAGAAAAGGTATTGGCACCATTGTTGGGGACACAGGGCATTGAGAACACACCTGGATCAAGATTTTATACAACTGGGGCTATGTTGCCCGTGGTGGGGGGAGATCACATACCAGGTTCTGGTGCTCTCACACAGGTTCTCCAGCACTCATGTTCTCAGCTGAGGCATGTAAGTTGTGATTGTAGGGGACACTGGGGTTGTACTCTATTTTTTAGTGCTTGTACCACATGGCTGCAATGCTGCCAGAAATTACTCTTGGGTGCTGGGGACAGCAGAGAGCAGGACTGGATACAGGTGCCAGGATACAGTTCAGCAGATGTATATGCCCAGGGCTCCAAACTCATGACCATACATTTGCACAGTTGCAAGTCTGGTCTCCAAGCCACTATGCTCTTCCCCAGGGATCTGGGAAATGATGTAAATGATGCATCTAAACCCAGCCCAGGTGCTTCTCATATGGCTTTTTAGAAAACTCAGGGGAAAGAAGCGTAGACGTTGGGGAGTGGGGGTGGGGGGACATGTACTTCGTGCTAAGAACAGTTCCATGTGTTTTCCAAGCAGGAATTCTTTTTATGTTGCTGACAATTTTGTGAGGAAGGCATTGTTATTCCCTCCGCATGGGGAAGAAGGGGAGCTCAGAGAAGTTTAGAACTTTCTCAAGCTCCCAGAAGGACTTCCTCTTACTGGAACCTGCAGAGCTGCCTCTCAAAGAAAAGAATCTCATGTCAATTCCATGCACGGAAAGAATGAACCATTATACCTAAGTGGTGTGATGAAAAACCCTTGGGGAAGGGGAAATTTGCAATACACTAACAGTGACTTAGAATTACACCTCATCAGAAAGCTTTAATGTCCATCAAACTCTGGCCCACAGGACTCCACTTCAAGCTGATATCAATCATTCACAACTCTGATGGAGGACAGAGTGATGAATTGTCTTGGGAAGGAGGGAGGAAAATACCAATGGGTTTGTCGGTTTGATACCTGACAGAAGGAGAGGAAGTCATAGAACGGGAAGCTGTAGGACAGCAGGATGGGATGATGGTATTAGCTAGACCCTGTGGTCCTTTTTATGCTTCTTCCTCTCTGCACAATTCTGATGGCTGAGTTCCAGATCCTAAATGCCCTACTTGACTGCTTAAGTGGGTCCATCCTTCCACCCAATCCTTTCATAATCACTTTTTGTTTCCTTTTGTTTGGGGGTCACACCTGGTAGTGCTCAGGCACTCCTCCTGGATTTTCACTCAGGGATCACTCCTGGTGGGCTCAGAGGAACCATATTGGGTGCTGGGGATAAAACCAGGTCAACCGGTACAAGGCAAATGCCCTACCACCGGTACTCTGCCCAGCCCCTGTTTCATCATGTTTATGACATTTCTGTGTTACTGTTAGTTTCCAAGCATATCTATTTTGGTTCCTCCTCCTAGTCACTCAACAGCCTGGGACATGACCACACCTATCTCTGCATCTTTTCAGATGCTCAGAACATTTCTTGTCCCCGGGAAACGCTTGGCCAATGTTTCACAGATTTGTACAGAGAGGCAGCTGGGACACCCTAAAGACACTGCACAGACTTCACAGTCCTGACGGCTGCCAGCATGCAGTGCATCTCCTAATGGAATCTGCAAAGGAATGCTCTCAGAATGCAGGTCGTGGTTCCAAAGGCTGCACTTACTAACAAGCTCCCAGGAGCAGAGGCAGCCATGGGCCTTGGACCAAGCTTTGAGTACCTGGGCTTTCCCTTTATCCCCTGGGCTACCTCTTGCCAATGTGATCTTTCGAAAGGAAAGAACCAGAAGCTGGGTTTATTTCTCCAGAGATGTTCTTTGCTGGGCTTCAACTGTGCCAAGGTACCTAAATCAACATTCTTTTATGGATCATGTGTGAATTTCAAAATGTGTGGTTTGAGTCAGCTCAGCTCAATTTAATTCAACTCAATTTACAGTAACATGCTGAGGCTCAAGTTCACCTCTGGGTTTCACCCCTTAATACACTGACAATACATATTGCTGTACCACTAAGCCCTCAAAAATGTCTTTCAAATATTCATTCTCCCACCAACCTACCCATTTAAAATGTGTTTCTAACACATTTTAAAAATACATCTTGCCTCTTTGGGTGGAAAGGAGTCCCCAAGTCCCCAAAATGAGCGGCTGCTCTCTTATCTTTCCCAACAGATGTGGGCACCCTGGACTAGGTCTGATTTTGTTCATCCTTTCATTTTCCCCAGTCCTAGTACCCCCATTTTATCACAGTTGATGAATCAGGAAACTTCTAGCTGGATTGATCAAGTGCACAAATATATTAAGAGAGTGCAGAGATGGATGTGATGGAGAAAGAACCACAGAATGGTACCTCTGCCTGGAGCTCATTATGTCAAATTCTGAAAATGTGGCTGAGAACCATCATTTACACCCTCTGTCCTCTTAACTACATTTCTCCCTCTTTCAAGTTAAGGATGGATCTGCTCAGGCACCAAATTTTTACTCTGAAATGTCCTTTATGTACCCTCTTTCTAAACCATCTCTGGGAAAGTAAAATGGTGGGCTATATAGATAAAACACTCAGGTCTGGGGTGGAGGCGGAGAAGACGGGGTTGGGTTGAGGGTGTTCGTGGCAGCTCAAAATTCTAGTACACATGTACACATGTTTGAGTGCAGGAGACCCAAGTTATATATCTGGCACTAAATGTTCCCCCAAGCTACTATCGGAAGTGCCCCAACCCCTGAGCACCACAGGTGTGGCCCAAAAGTCAAGACAGAAATAAAAACCAATTAAAACAAAAGACTGACTTCTGTGATGTTTTCAGGTAATGCTAATCCCACCGAGGAGGAGCATGGCTCTTCTGCCCAGTATAGGGGAAAGATTCTGAACTTCACATTACATTTTGCAAATTCAAAAATGCTTATACAAATAGATATAAAAGCAACAAAAAGAGTTGATTACATAAAGATCAGGATAATAGAAATAGAGGTTGGGTAAGAGAATAGTCAAAGAAGAAACATAATACTGACATTAAGTCATAGCCTCCTACGTAGTAATCGAAGATATATAAAGCACTCGGTTCTGAGGTTCCTGGTGGCCAAAGCCCAAAAGGAAATAGTCATTTATGTGATTCCCACGAGTGAATTTGTCTTGCACACAGCTGACCCGAGTTCAGCTGGCATTAGAAGCACATGGCTTCTCCTATAGGTTAGCAAGGCAGTCCTTGGTTCTTAGCATTTCTCCCATGCACGAGTTTTCATGGTGGAATATGATAGAGTACAGTGAGTGGCATCTGTTATGTCTCTGCAAGACTTGTAATACCATCCTGGAAGATGCTTTCTCAATGGAAGTCAAGAGTGATTCTTCAAGGACAACTCAGCAATTTTTTTTTTTTTTGCTTTTTGCTTTTTGGGTCAGACTCGGCATAGGGGTTACTCCTGGCTCTGCACTCAGGAATTACCCCTGGTGGTGCTCAGGGGACCGTATGGGATGCTGGGAATCGAACTTGGGTTGGCCGCGTGCAAGGCAAATGCCCTGCCCGCTGTGCTATTGCTCCAGCCCCAACTCAGCAAATTCTTGAGCTGAGATGAAAAGGAAGTTCTGCTAACCATTTTAAGAAGAGATATGCAGCATGACAAAATATTAACTCTGATAATGCAATTTTACATTTTCCCAATTAAAAGAGCCTACTGTCTTCATATGACAATTTCTATGAAGTAAAACTCAATAAAGTCAGTGTCATTGGTGAAGTATGGCCAAAGAGCGTCCTTGTATTTTTTCTTGATTTTGCATGAAGTTCAACTAAAACACAGGGCAAAACATTTAAGCTTGTTTAGAATTAAATAGACATTAAGTCAAACCCTAGTTCTATCACTGAGTATCTGAGAGACTCTGGGCAAGTAATTAAGTTGATTACCATATTTAAGCTTTAATGTCTTCATAAATGATAATTATCTATCTTTCTATCTTTTACCCATGCATGCATGCATGTTTCCATCTATGTATATTTATATAAGATTTTAGGGAGATAATATGTTGGAGTTGCCTAATAAATGTCTGGATATATCAAGTACTCACAGAACAGTAGCTCAGGGCCAGAGTGATAGTACAGCAGGAAGGGCACTTGCCTTGCAAACAGCCAACCAGAGTTCAATCCCTGGCACCTCATATAGTCCCCTGAGCATAGCTAGGAATAATACCTGAGCACAGAGCCAGGAATAAGACCCTGAGCACTGCTGGGTGTGGCCTTAAAAACAAAATGAACAGTAGCTTTCCCACTGTTATTATCCATACTGTTTTACCCAGTCTAATAGCTACTAGCCATTTCTGAATTTTATTTGTAAATAATATAAATTGATTCAATAATTAAATTTATTACCCAAATTTAAATAAACTGTAGCACTGTAGTACTGTCATTCCGTTGTTCATCGATTTGCTAGAGTGGACACCAGTAACGTCCCATTGTGAAGACTGTTTTTGGTATATTGAATACACCACGGGTAGCTTGCCAGGCTCTGCTGTGTGGGCAGAATACTCTAGGTAGCTTGCTAGGTAAGTAAAATCTAAAGTATTGTTTTAGTGCTCAGTGATCATGGTGGGTAAGGGGCATTTTCATCCCTCTAGAGTTTGGCTTCTTAAACTTTTTCCTCTTGTAATTCCATTCGCACCTGATAAATTTTTACATCACCCCAGGTATATAGGTTTATAAAATGGGTATGCAAATGAAATGCTTACTGATGATAAATCACATTTTGAAACAAGTTTTTTTAAAAAGTTACAAAGTTCAAGAAGATAGGTTCTAGAGCAGCCAGCGCACGGACCATATATTGTTCAAATTAGTTTTTGTTATTTCACTTCTCTCAGGCTTATTTGGGTAAACTTGAATGACATACTTCTTTGAAAAGACACTTCAGGGCAAGTATTTTGATTTTCTAAGAAAGTCAAGGCTGTAAACATTACAAAAAAAGCAAATAGAGAATGAAATGTGAGGACATTGGAAGCAGTTTGTTTACCTTCCCAATTGCCTCTCGTTCTTGCCCACACAGAACCTGGACAAAGCCGGAGTCTCTTGGTATGACAAGAAGGTCTTTTGGGTTCTAACAATCAGAAAACATAAAGTACCACATCCCAGTTTTTTCTGAATTCTTTTATAATTTCCCCCCTCACCCCACCCCCTGCATTTACAACAGTACAACAGTCACTGCTTTGGTCAGGAAAATCCTCTAAAAACAAAGAGAACAATGAAATGCAAACCCAGCTCCCACCCGTGATCCCGAGGCCCTGGATCCTGCAGCTCCAACTACTTCTTGCAAGGTTTGCTATCTCTGTCCTGTTGTTATTCATCTCTCATGGCAAGGAATGAAGGATGGCACCTCATATGGTCCCCTGAGCACAGCTGGGCACTTCCATCACAAATCTTTAATTCTTCTTTTAAAAATAGTTTTATTTACTTATTTTTTTATTTTTTTTGCTTTTTTGGGGGTTATACCTGGCGATGCACAGGGGTTACTCCTGGCTCTGCACTCAGGAATTACCCCTGGTGGTGCTCAGGGGACCATATGGGATACTGGGAATCAAACATGGGTCAGCCGCGTGCAAGGGAAACGCTCTACCCCCTGTGCTATCACTCCAGCCATGTAAATCTTTAATTCTTGGAAGAAAGTTTAACAATCAACTGGAGCCACCTTTACACCCTCATGTATCTGCCTTCACCATGTTCTCAAGTGCCTTACCAAAGTAAAAAGAAATCTTGCATGGGAGGACCACCGTTGGGAAACTGGTAAATATCTCTCCCACTCATCTTCATAATGGGTCCTTCACCCTTAATGATGAATACCAGAAGAAGGAAAATCAAGTGTTCCAGAGTGCTAAATTCTTTTGAACCATGGAACACCCTGGAGGAGAAATAGAAGGCACTATACTAAGCACTCTATATCTCTGACCCCAATTTTTAAGTAGAAACATCAGACAGGGGTAAAGAAAAAAAAATTCTGTGAGTGATAATAAAGAATTAGACATCAACAGGATGCCCACTCAGCATGCATGCGATAAGCTGGGGTTGTGCGCGAGGGGAGGAGGCAGGGAAAGAGGGCAGCTTTCTTGTGCAAGTTTATATCTTGGATTTCCTCAACCAAGGAAATATTTGCCATATCACCTTGGCAAGGAAATTAGGCATGCCAACACTGTGCCCAAGGGTTCACTATAGCTGATGGGGTGAATACCTAAAGTTTATTTCTTGAAGATGAGATCATTGAAATAAAGAAATGAAAGTGCCGGCCAAGTCTGACACCTTTTTTTCCCCAAGTCTTTGGCTTCATATTTATCACAAGAACAGAAATCTGTTTTCACTGACAGAAAATTCATTTCACCCACAAAACCCATATTTCCCTCGCCTGCTTTCTATTCAGACAAGTCCTGCAAGATAAATGTGTTCTCCGATTCACCAGCAGTAAGAAAGATAAAGGCTTGGAAACTCCACAAGTACATTCTCCTAATTATCGTAACTGGCAGTTTTTTATTTGGCAAACCATCTATTCAGATTAAACTACAGCCCAGGAGCCTTTTATTTGAAGATTGCCAGTGTGAGGTGGAAAGGTAGCTCAATTGTGTGGTTTCCACAGGTTTAATAGCCCAGAGAGAAGCATTGAAAGAGATCCCAGTATTTGCATGCGAGTGATTTCTGTTGGGAAAGATCTATAAATACCCGCAGCAGCCTCCCTCCCTGTCCTCTCGCCTCCAAGTCTGCCCGAGACCTTTCCCTATTTAAACAACCAGAAAGATGTGTCAGAAGTGACCTGCTATTACCCTCCTGTCCCAGTTTCCCCTAAGATATAAATAAACAAACGAGTCCAGCAAATGTGACGAGAGACTCCAGCTCTGCTTAGCATTTGGAATATGTTTACCCATTTAATAACTGTTATTTATCCAGACATTTAATTGCACCATTGTAAACACACAGGGAAACCCTTGGGGGAAGGTGGCTGAGAGGAGGCAGAGAGTTTAAAGTCGGCTCCTGCCGCCCAGGTCCCTCCCAGAGCAAGTCTCAGGTCTGGGATTGGAGGGATGTGTGCAAGGTGAGAATGACCCAGCAAGCGGCAGCAACTAATTCAGCTGGCTGCTTCGCAGAGAAAGAACACATCAGGTGTCAGTAAAACAAGGGAGAAAGGAAGACTGGTAGGGGAGCCCCAAGCAGAGAAATGCTTGCTGTAGGACACAGGAGATGGAGGTCAGATCTCCAGGGGCAAGTCCCCATCCGTGAAGGATCTTTCCTCATGCTGGAGTGCGGGTGAAGCTACACTCTCAGAGGCAGTTCCCACACCCCCATGGGCCAGAGGAAACCTGAATCTTTTTATGGTAGGTACCCCCAAAAGATACATCCTGGACATAATGGAAGCCATTTCAGACTTTGCTCCTCATCTTTGGGTCTGTTTTGGGGGAACACATCAGTCTCCTGGGTTAGATTAGTCTCCTGACTTGGGGGAGGGAGGGTCTCAAATAGCATTCACTGCGATTTTCTGTATTCCTTTTGGTTGTTGGTTTGCTTTTTTCAGTAAATTATTCTTTTTTTTTGCCTGTGTTTATTTATTTATTAAAAAAAATTTTTTTAATTGAATCACCATGTTGAAAGTTACAAAGCTTTCAGGCTTAAGTCTTAGTTACATAATGCTTGAACACTCATCCCTTCACCAGTGCATATATCCCACCACCGAGAACCATAGTAAACCTCCCCCCATCCTCCCCGCCCCCAGCCCCCCACCCCGCCTGTGTAGTTGATAAATTTCACTTTACTTTCTCTTTACTTTGATTACATACAAACAAAAAAAACTCACTATTATTGTTTGGAGTTTCCCCCCCAGAGTCAGACCTGCTGGAAAGGAAGCATTTGATAATTTGTTTTCCATTGCTGAGAATGAGGAGATATGAGGTCCTGTGGCCACGGTAGCAGCTGTGAAGTTCTAGATTTCTGTATTTTAGTATTTTAGTGACTAAGTCCAGAGGGCTTTCTGCCAGAGGTTGCATCATTGCTAGCTCGTACCTCTCTGCTACTTTATATTCCACATATGAGCGCAATCTGTGTCTGTCTCTTTCTTTCTGACTCATTTCACTCAACATGATACTTTCCATGTTGATCCACTTATATGCAAATTTCATGACTTCATGCTTTCTAACAGCTGCATAGTATTCCATTGTGTAAATGTACCAAAGTTTTTTTAGCCAGTCATCTGTATGATCATCTGATCCTTGATAAGGGGGCAAGAAATATGAAATGGAACAAGGAAAGCCTCTTCAACAAATTGTGCTGGCATAACTGGACAGCCACATGCAAAAAAATGGGCTTAGACATCGACCTAACACCATGTACAAAAGTCAGATCAAAATGGATTAAAGACCTCAACATCAGACCACAATCCATAAGGTACATCAAAGACAAGGTTGGCAAAACCCTTCACAATATTGAAGCTAAAGGTATCTTCACAGATGACACGGAACTAAGCAATCAAGTAGAAACAGAGATAAACAAATGGGACTATATTAAACTAAAAAGCTTCTGCACCACAAAAGACACAGTGACCAAATTCATAGGCAATCTACAGAATGGGAAAGGATATTCACCCAATACCCATCTGATAAAGGGTTGATATCAAGGGCATATAAAGTACTGGTTGACCTCTACAAAAAGAAAATATCCAATCCCATCAAAAAATGGGGCGAAGAAATGAACAGAAACTTTCTCAAGGAAGAAATACGAATGGCTAAAAGGAACATTGTTTGTTTGTTTTTTGGATTTTTTTGTTTTTGTTTTGTTTTGGTGGCCACACCAAAGAGGTGCTCAAGTGTCTTTTTGTGGAGCTTGGGGCAATCTATATGGTGTGAGAGAGTGAATCCATACCAGTCACATTCAAGGCAAACTTCCTACTTGCTGGACTTGTGCTCTGACTCCTCTATATCCCTTCTTAGAATTTTTCATTTGCTTTGACATTCTTCCCCCCTTTTAAACACCTCAGGTCATTTAGTAGAGGGATGAAGTTCTAGATCCTGAGGCCCAAACCTGAGTTGATTCATTTGTCTGCTGCCCTCAAGACTTCCTCCTCATTGTCAGTTCAGATTCCATTGCTCTATAAAGGACTTTTGCAGCTATGACTTAGAAGTCATAGCTTTTCAGGAATCATCTAGAAACCACACTTATTCACTATTTTTTTTTTTTGCTCTGATAGACTGAATCTGGTCACTTTTGAACTATCTCAAGGACTATCAGACATTGTCAAATCTTTCTCCTTGTCTGTCTCCTTCAGGCTACTGGTCCACTTGGTCCATGTTTCAGGTGTGTGCTAGCAATTTTGTTCCGTTGTCTCTGCCAGTTTGTTCCCTTGTCTTTGCCAATGGTGGGCCAGTTTTCTTTTTCTCTCAGATGGATCCAAGCTCTTGGCATCTTGGGACATGGCCACAATAGCAGCTTGCTTCTTGGAGAAGGAAGTTTGGTAGAAGGTTTCACAAGTTGCTCTTTTGAAAGAAATGAGAGTCATTGGGCCACTTTTTTTTTTTTTGACCAAAGGTTCCCATCCACCAGTTTTGACACAAGTCAGTCCACAAAAGACCCACTCTCTCAAGACTGGAAGCTCCCTTGGCATCACAGGAGTAGGTCCATGGGCACTAATGTTCTAACTGACAGTTGGAATGAGTGAGTAAAACTCCTCTTTTCAGTTCTTCTATGGCAAGTGAAGCACTCAGCAGCCAAAGACTTATTGTAACTAGTGCACCTGGGTGCCACTTAATGCCATTGGATTGCAGATTATTCAATATTCTCTGTAATCAAATAGGTGGAGAATGCTCTCTATGACATTGCTTTTTAGAAAGTCCAGGTGGATTTAAGCAGATAAAAATTCCCACAAGGCCGTTAGGGAAGATATCTGCTTTGCTTTGCTTGCCTGGTATTCCCCATGCTTATTTGACCACTCGAGCCCTTTCCAAATCATCCCTGCAAAGTCCCCAGGAGTTAGTGCCACCCAGAACTCACTTGGTTGAAATATTGATCTTTAGGATTGGGCTCAGAGGTGGAGCACAAGCTTGCACATGCCCTAGGTACAATTCTGCACCAGGTGCCTCTGTATATGCTTGAAACAGTAATGACAAGGTATCTCGCCCAGATTCCCTGCCCTGACTATGCACAGAGAGAAGAAAAGAGAATCCCCAGACATCAGTCTCCCTCTAGCCCGGCTACTCAAAGAACCATGATTCTGCATACATGTGGCCCTAGCTCATTCCCACATAGGTCGCTGGGCCTCCAAGGGAAGCACTGGCATTCGCAAATATGAGGACTCACTGGCAAACCAAGGACTGGAGAACTTTCTGTGAAAGACCAGGTCGCACACACTCTCCCCTGTGACCTGTCATAGTTCCTCAAGGAACATGACCAGCCGTTGTCAGGACCCACAAAAATTAGAGCATGGCTGTGTTCCAGCAAAATCCTATTATTGGGTAGCAACCTTTCAACTTGCTTTAATTTACACATACCACAAAAACATTCTTCTTTGCATTGGTTTCCCACTGTTTTAAAATGTGGAAGGCATTCTTAGCTCCCATACCATACAATAAGAGCCAGTAGTGTGTCTGGGCTAAAGGCCACCATTAATTAACTCCCGCCTGATAATACTAATAGGGTCTTGAAAAGTGCAGGATTTTTAGTGGTGCCAGGAATCAAACCCAGTTCCTCACACAGGCAAGGCATGTGCTTTCCCACAGAGATTATCAGGCCTCAAATAATATGACTTAAAAAATTTTTTTTTATTGAATCACCGTGAGATAGTTACAAAACTTTCATGTTTGAGTTTCAGTCATACAATGATTGAACACCCATCCCTCCACCAGTGCACATTCTCTACCACCAATGTTCCCAGTATTAGCCCCCTCCCCTGCCTCAATGGCAGACAATTTCTACTTTGGGGCACTATGGTTTGCAATATAGACACTGAGAGGCCATCACATTTGGTCCTTTATCTATAATATGACTTTTTAACAAAGATTCTCATTCTAAACTTTTGAGGGCCATACCTGCTAGTGTTCATAAGCTATTCCTAGATCTGTGCTCAGGACTGATCCCTGGTGGTACTTAGGGGACCATACTGGGAACTGACTGCCATCAGTCACCTGTGAGGCCAGGAACTTAACCCCTGTCATCTCTCTCTCTGACACCTCCCATCCTCAACTTTTCTTTGGTTGGTGGGGAGGGGAGGCACATCTAGCAATGCTCAGGGCTTATTTCTGACTCTGCTCAGGGATCAATTCTGGTAGGACTCAGAGAACCACGCTGGGTGGCAGTGATCAAATACAGCTTGGCTGTGTGCAAGGCAAGTGCCCCACCCTCTGTGCTATCCCTCCACCCCCACAACCTCAACTCTGAAGTCCTTCTGCTCCTTAATTGATCTTGTGAGTTCTTTTACAATGCAAATGTCTCAATCCCTGAATCCAGCGCCAAGCCTGGGCCTTCTGAAAATCACTGCTCCTCTCTGTCATTTCAGAAAAACCTGGGCACAGAAGTCTGGTTTTTTAGTTCCTACCTCCCAAATAGGGTCGCTGCCAAAGGAACCCTGTTCTCCCGCCAACATCAAGCCCACCGGCCCCCTGGCTGTCAGAGCTGTGACATCTGAGTTGGCTCCAGTTGGAAATGCTCGACACTTCTGCCCAAGAAGCTGTGTGCTGTAACAGCAGCGGAAGCATCCGCAGAGCACCCATGACACTAGTCTTAGGTTCACGCGCTGTCACTGCGGGGGTAAACATGGCACCCCCACCGGAGAGCTGAGAGCTGATTTGATTGACTAACAAGGCAGCCCCCATGTGCTTGGCCATTCTCTTGCACACAGGAGGGGGCCCAGGCAGACACAAACAGCAGCCTTCTCCTCCACTCCGGGAAACCATAGAAATGTTCAATCAGCTGCTCATTTTCCCTACAGGATGCCCAGCCCAAGGGAGACTTCTCAGGAAGGCGACTAAATCAGAGCTTGTTTGGGTGGGGACAGACAAGAGCACGGTGTGCTTTGTGAGGAAGATTCTGGAGCGCAGTGTAGGGGGAACTGAGAGGTGTATTCTGTAGAGCTATAGGGATAGCCTTGCTGTCATGCAATCAGAAGTTGACCACTGTTATTGGCGACCTCTGATGTGACAGGCCCTGTGCTGGTGGTGTGGATGCAGGAGTGTGCGGTGGGAACACGCACACATGCACACACACATATAAAAACAGGCACACATATATACATATACACATACACACATACACATACACACAGAGACACACATGCACACATATACACACAGAGACACACAAATACATACACATGTACACATATGCAAACATATACACATTTATGTACAGATGTGTACACACACACAACACAAGGATGCTGCAGTACCCTGCCTTGCTGGAGACACTCAATCTGGACCACCCAGGACCCCTACCATGGGTGCCCCTCACAGGGGGTGTGGCCTGTCTTCAGTCTCTCTCTTGTCGTTCCCTTCTTCCTCTTTTTATTTGTTTATTTATTTATTTAGCTTTTTGGGTCACACCCAGCGATGATGCACAGGGGTCACTCCTGGCTCTGCACTCAGGAACTACTCCTGGCGGTGTGCAGGGGACCATATGGGATGCTGGGAATTGAACCCTGGTCGGCTGCGTGCAAGGCAAATGTTCTACCCACTGTGCTATTGCTCTAGCCCCCTTTCTCCCTCTTAAGGCTGCTGCCTTTCCCCTAAACTACCCCAAAGGACTTCTAATTATTGTCCCCACTTCTGCTCATTTTGGGCCCCACCCTGCCCTTCCCACACATAGCCAGTCCCTAAAACCACATAGATGTATAAGCCTGACATTATCCCCCCTTAATCCCTTCCACAGGGGCTGCCTCTTCCCTTAGAACAAAGCCTAAAAGTGACCCATGGGCTTACCTCTCCCACCCCTCACCTCTGCTTACTCGCTATCCCCGATCTCTCACGTCTGCTCTTCTGTTCCCCATGATGACTGAGAATCTAGATTCAGATGGTTGTATCCAGATACCCAGATATCCTCTTTAGTAGAAGTTGTTGAGTGGTTTGGGGTGAATTTTCTCAATGCCTACCTTTTCTCTGCTGTACAAAGGGCACAAGGATTGGTGCCATCACAGGCCTGGGGGAAGAATCTGGGCTCAAGCTCAGAGCCTATGCCCGGAGAAAAACCTTGGTATTGTCAGCTGCTCTGACTGCTTTCCCCTGACCCAAATCCAAGTGTTTCTCCCCCACAGAAGGGCACATCTGCAGCCTTCCTCGTGTCCATCCAACTAAGGAACAGTTTCCTCCTCTGCATCCATGCTGTCCCTTGCAGGCATTCACTACAGGAGGTCACAGTCTGATTACGAGCCTCCTTCTAGATTCAATATCTGTTTCTCCAACACTCCAAGGCTAGGGTGGCTGTGCCCAAGTCTACTTGGCTCCAGGTGATGGCTCTGTGCTCTAGCCACCTGGTACATGATGAATGCTGTGTGAGACGATACTGCAGGGACAGTACAGGAACACAGGAATGAAACAAGACAGCCATAGGAGGAATGACTTTCTTTCCAGGGGAAATGGTTTTTTACAACAGATTGTGACAACAGATTTAATTGGGTGGGGAGGTGGGAAAGAGGAAATAGTAGGTTCTGGGAGAGAAGGCAATAGGGGCACAGGTGGGCAGAGAGGACCTCCAGAGTATGTCGACCAGAGCAGGGTGCCCAGCGTGGGCAGAATACTGGAGTGACAAAGCATCTGTCTCTCCCCTTGTACACATGCAGGCATTATTAACAGACCACAGCACACATTCCCGCTCAGCCGGAAGTAGGTCTCAGAACTCTCTCCAGACAAGTCTGCTCTCACACTCACAGCACTTGTGTGCCTGTCGAGGATCTCACCTCCCCTGGCATGGTCCCTGGTGGGAAAGAACTTTAGATGTATCTTCTTCTAACACAGACACAAATTTTTGTCTGTCTTTTAATTCTCATAGATGCACTGAATACAAAATCCCACTACAATCTGGGTTAGGAGAGATTTTTTTAAGCTCCTTTGTGGTTCCTTAGGAGGCAGTGTAGGGGGCAAAGGGCTGAGAATGAATTTGGCAGCAGGCCCAATAGAGTCTTAGCCTGTTTCTGGCAGCAGCTTTCCTGACATTTTAGGGAAATTGGAGGGAGCTGCCACAGGGAGGGCAAGAGAAAGCCTCAATAAGTCCGAGCCACTCTCAAATGTTGCTTTGCTTTAGAATCCCTCAGGATACTTAAAATAAATCTCAGTGAAGGCTGAAGCAGTAGTACGTGGGTGTAGGCTCTTGCCTTGCGTGAGGCCACCCCTGCTACAACTCCTGTAACTGCACAGGGTCTCCAAGCATTATCATGAGTGATCCCTGAACAGAAAGCAAGGAGTAAGTCCCGAACACTGCTAACCCCCAAAGCCCAAGTGGTACCCCAGACCTAGTATATGAGAATGTCCAAGGATGGGCATCTGTATATTTTGATGCTTCCAGCTGGTGCATCATTATGCATCATTCAGAGCAGTTTGGAGATGACTGCTCTGAACTGCTATAGATTTCCCATCTCCCTTCTCTTCAAAGGTGTCTTGATAGTTCACTTGATCCTCACAGCAATCCCACGAGGCCATTTGAGACCGATACCACTCCCCACAAAAGACCCAGGAACTCAGCCACAGAGAAGCCAAGGAGGGTGTCTAAGATCAAAGGATGTGGGTATGGTTGGAAGTCTGCCTTATGAGCTGGGGGAGAAGGCAGCTGGGACAGAGAGAGGATCACTAAGACAATGATGGTTGGAAGGATTGCTCGGAATGGGAGATGTGTGCTGAAAGTAGATAAAGAACCAAAAAATGATGGCCTCTCAATATCTGTATTGCAAACCTTAATGCCCACAAGTAGAGAGAAAGAGGAAAATTGTCTGCCATAGAGATAGGGGGAGGGGTGGAGTGGAGGGGGGATACTGGGGACATTGGTGGTGGAAAATGTATACTGGTGGAGGGATGGGTGTTCGTTCACTGTATGATTGAAACTCAAACATGAAAGTTTTGTAACTGCATCTCATGGTGATTCAATAGAAAAAAAAAGGATGTGAGTAAACAGCCAAGTCCTGAAATCTTTTGTTGTTGTTGTTCCCAGAATAGGGGGATGTGGCTACCATGCGACGCAATAAAAAGGAAGAAAAACGGAGACTTTCGTATGAAAAGAGGACAGGATATAAACTGCAAGATTAACATGAGGCTCTTAGAACAGTAGTCCTATCTTAGAAGGACAGTTTTCAAACCAAAATGCATACAGCAACTAAGGATCTGAAAAAATTCACTTCCATGATTTCTTGATTGATTTTTCAACAATCCATTACTCTTCCACTCCAATATAAGGACAGTTCAGGGATCAGGAGTCCCTCTCTGAGGAAGGTCTCCATGGAAGAAGGGCTGCCCATCTCTCCAGCCTTCCTTATAAGGCAGCGGAGTTATGCACCACCATTTTCTCAGGCCAATCCCAAGGTTCAGTAGCTTCCATAATGAGATTATTTCAACCTGGAGGCCAATAGCAACAGCAATTACAGATTATTAAAGCCCTACTTTCATCTCTTCAGCCCTTCTCTCCTGTACCTATCACCCCTGGGCTTCCCTCTCAATTACAAGTCAGGCCTGGATAACAAGGTTTTCTAAGAGTGTTAGACACGCGCTCTCCCCTAGCTCAGTGACCCTTTGAAGAAACACCTCCTGGAGAAGATTTGGTCTCAGTATAGTCCTTCCTAGGCCAGGCTCTGGGACACCCTTTTTTTTTTTTTTTTGCTGGTGGTAGTATCTCTCTTAATCCTCATGACTCAGTGCTTCTTCCCTATCCATCACCAGCCCATGAATGTAACAGATGCCATCTGAGTGCTGTTCTCTGTTCCCCTATACCTTTGCTAGAATTTTGAAAATGATTCTTGCACTCATTCCTGTTGAACCTGAACAAGGTCTCGGTCTCAGCCTTTTCAGTAAAGCAGGTATGGTCTGCTCTTATGTCTGCTCAGAATCTAAGAGTGAACCTGCAGAAATCACCCACAGCCACCCAAGAGAATTCTCCAGGTCACTAAAGAACAATGGAGGCTGGAAGAAATGAAGCAATTTGCCTGAGTTGCAGAATTTGGTGGTGCTGCTGTAATTCCCACCAAAATGCTGGTTCTTGGGGCCGGAGCGATAGCACAGCGGGTAAGGCGTTTGCCTTGCACTCGGCCGACCTGGGTTCAATCCCCGGCATCCCATATGGTCCCCCAAGCGCTGCCAGGAGTAATTCCTGAGTGCAAAGCCAGGAGTAACCCCTGAGCATCACTGGGTGTGACCCAAAAAGAAAAAAAAAATGCTGGTTCTTGAGTTTAATCTTGGTTCTGGCACTCCCCGTATCACCCTAGCCCATCCATTGTAGTCATCTGTCTGCTGACAAATTCCAACCTATTCCTCAAGATTGAGCATGGGCCAATGCCACATCTGTGAGCTGCTTTACGATTTCCCCCACCCTCCTGATAGGTGTCTCTTTTGGTCTGTTCTTGCACCACCCAGGACTTGCTTCCAGGAAAACACAGCAAGTTATCCTGATGAGAGTGTTTTGTTCCTTATTGTGCACAGTCTGAGCCTGTGACGCATGAACAGGGTCTTTTATGCTCCAAGCAGTGAGAGGACTCCTGCCACCCTGCACCCTCATTGGGGGATCAGCAGGGTTCAGAACTTGTTTAATCAACTTCCCTTGAGGTAGTTGATTATACTGCCAGACCAGATGGCTGAGCCTATGGCCAGCTTCTAAATTTCATCACTCTTGAAATTAATGAGACAATAGCTTTGAAGGAAAGGCCTTTAGAGTGTCAAGAGCAACATCCAGGCATGAAAAAAAAACAGACAAAGGAGGACCCCTAGGGTCACTTTTGTCCTATCTGTCCTTAAGCAGGAGAAGAGACTCAAAAGAGGAGAGCATGTAAGAGATGGGGGATCACTCCAGAAATGTTAGGGACACCTATGTCTACTTATAGAGTGGAAAGGGCTCCTTGGGATGAGTGAGCAAGAAAGTCTGACTCCTTCTCATTGCTTCAGCCTGATATGGCACTGGGTAGCATGATGGAGCCTGGAAGAGAACACTTACACCAATCCAGATAAGACACAGGGTCTCTGGGTTGAAGAGACTGTATAGGGAATAAGGTATTCGCCGTGCATGCTGCTGACTCTGCTTCCATCCCTGATATGGAATAAGTCCCCCAGCATTTCCAGGAGTGATCCTTGAGCACAAAGCCAGAAGTATCCCCGAGCACAGCCAGGTGTGGTTGCAACAACCCCTCAACTCTTCCAAAGGACTTCCGGGTCCCCAAGAAAGCTCAGAAGCACGTCAGAGTATCAGAAATTCCATGTGTCCCCAGAGAGAGGTTAGAATGACTTAGACGAGCATCCAGGAGACTGAGTGTATTATATTGGACACACTTCCCCTCATAGCACTCCAAAATTCTTCAGCAGGGCCCTGTGGAATCCACGGTGCATCTTTTACCTACATCTGTAACCAGAGACAGGGATCCTGGACAGGACTGTGGACTCGTGGGGGTTTTCTTACAGGAAGGACTGCAGCATCAAGAACTTAGAGATGGATGGGACTTCCTGTGTGCCCAATCCATTCTCTGGATGGGGTGCTGATGTTATAGCCTGTTGCCAGGGCCAGTGACAGCCCCGATGGGTACTCTCTGGAGATCTGGCAGATTGATAGAGATAAGCTAGGAGGTGTCCACTGTGGGGAAACTTCATAAGATAATGAGGGCCAGAGAGAAGACTTGGAAAGCTGAGCACATGCCTTGCATGCAAGAGACCTGATTCAAACTCCAGCAATTCATGTTCCCCCAACCATTCATGGGAGGGACTCCAAAGTATAGAGAGGGGAGTAGCCTCTGGGCATCACCACTTTGGGCCCTTGCCCAACCAAACCAAACCCAGAAGTAATACAAGACAATGACTGTTGAGTGATCCTTGAGAGGCCTGTAGAATATACTGGCATTAAAGTTGGAGAATAGAACAACAACAACAACAAACAGAAATAGACAACAAAGACTCCAGACTGGAAATGCCTTTGGGTTTTTTGTACTTTGGGTTTTTTGTACTCTCCAGGATGGAGATATTCACCAGTCTAAAGAAATGTCCATCTCCTCCAAGGAAAAGTCAATGGAGACTAAGCAGAAAATTGTGTCTCACTGAAAGACAGGATAAAACCCATGTCCCAAACGTGGTCCTCAAACAAACTCCCGCTCCAAAAAAAAAAAAAAAGCACTCCAGAGGACCAGCAAGAAGACCATATTTTTTGGTGGGGGGAAAGTTTCTCTGGCTCCTGATAAGGTGTGGGAGATGATTTCACACCTGATATTGGCATGCTTCTGATGTGTGTTTTCAAGGCAGACCCTGCTGAGGAGAAGGTTTTCCCCCTGGGTTCACAGATGTCACAATTCTGCTGGTTTCCTGAGGTCAACTGAGGGCAAGAGACCAGGCAGAGGGTCGCTTTTTCTGTAGGGACACTCTCCTGGTTTCCCTCCCATTCCCAGTTTCACCTGTAATGGGGACAGGGGGAGGCGGGGACGGGGATTCACAGAGGCTACTCCCAGAGAACTTGGCTGGTCCAGCGGGGATTTGGTGCAGAAATGAAAGCCTTGATTCTCTGAATCCAGAGTCTTCCCAGGAACTACAACATTCAAAGGACCCAAGAACTATGAATCCTGCAATTCATCACAGAATCAGTTCCCTCTATTGGAGCAATGAGGAAATGAAACAGGCAACAGATACTTCAGCATGACTGAGATATTATGTGATTATGCTTGTGTGTGTGTGTGTGTGTGCATGTGCATGTGTGTGTGTGTGTGTGTGTGTGTGTGTGTGTGTGGTGTAAAGGCAGAGATCTAAAACTTTCAATTTGGGGGTTGAGTGCTTAGGGCTCTTAAGCAAATGCGGGCCAGCCATGCATCATTACAAGCAGCACCTAATTTATTGATTGGCTCCCCATAAATGCCAGCTAACAATGTTACGATGAAATAATATTCCCATAAAAAGACCTGGAAGGCTTCTCTGGTGCAAATAGGGCAGAGCAATGCTTCTCCATCCACTGGACATGCAAACGCGGCGGGGGGCAGGGAGTGGAGCAACAAATTCTAGAATTTACTAAGTCCAAGGTGCCTGAGAATTCATGGGATCTAGCTGCTTGTATACTGTTGTCAGTTGCTAATAGCAGCTATGTGCATGTATGTGCATGCATAACCAGTCACGACATGTGTGTGTGCCCCGGTACGGGGATCTGTGAACAGGAAGGCAGATCCACGCATTACGCAACATGAGTCTGGTCATTATCGGTGTTGATGTGAGTGTGTACTCCCCTCTTCATACTTTTGCATCTGTAATTTTTGCATCGACACACCCCACTGGCTAGCACACAGATGTTTAGTACCTGTCAGCCAAAATGAACAAAAAGTGCATGTGAGGCTCTGAGATATATCAGATAAAGCAGGTGTGACAAGTCAGTGTGCTGGAAACATGTCTGTTCCTCAGGGGAGATTTTCACAGGACAGCGAATGCATTTTTCCAGACCCGGGACACTGCAGGCTTCTGTGCCCCTAACTTGCCCAGTTCCCCACAGTGTTCTCCACAGAGGCTCCTCCTGAATTTCCCCTAGAATCCAGTCAAGGCAGGGCCATCCATGGAGCTTCTGTCTCTGGCTGGTAGACCGCACCCATGGCCCTTGCAGGCTGCCACTGACCATTGCATTTTCTGAGTTTCAGCCCTCTGACATTGCTCACGAAGCTACGTAAGCCAGGATTGTTCTGTCCCAGCCACCTGAGTTGTCTCTCTTGGTTCTGGTATGAAGAGGTCTTGATTTCACCTGTCTCTCTTTAGACAACGTGAATTCTTCTAATCTCATTCATTTTTCTTTTGAACCACCTCAACCCCTACCACCCAGGTCTGAGGGTGCTTCTCTTCTTTGTTCTCATGACATGCCACCTTTGTAGGGACTTGGTGCCAGCTTATTACCACTTTCTACATGTACTGATACATCTTGTTTCCTCCTCTGATTCCTTAGTGCCACAGAGAGGATACTAGAGTTGAAATCAGTCCTAGAATGGAGCTACTCCAACCCTCTCATGTTACAGATGGGGAAACCAAGGCCAGGATGGGACGTCATAGCTGTTCGTTGAATGACTTGTTCCAGAGGAATTGTATGGAGGGCTGATGAAATGCTGCCTCCAGACTAGGCTTTCAGTCCATGGAGACAACAGATATGTAGCGGGGTGCATGAGGATGAAGGTACTGAGATGGGGAATCTACCTGTTCAGCCCTAGAGATGAGGGAACTCTCTGAGCAGGGACCATGTAAGTAGTTACTGAGTTTGCAACTCACCAAGGGAAGGGGGTGAGGGGACCTGGACAGATGGAGAGAGCTTTTTTTTTTCTTTTGGCTTTTTGGGTCACACCCAGCAATGCCCAGGCTCTGTACTCAGAAATTATGCCTGGTGGTGCTCGGGGGACCATATGGGATGCTGGGACTCGAAGCTGGGTCAGCTGCGTGCAAGGCAAACACCCTACCACTGTGCTATCACTCCAGCCTTCACTGCGAGTTTCTGTCCAGGGCACCTGCTTCTCAGAACTTCACATTCCCCAAAGGAAGAAAGTAAAGAAGAGAGGAGAAAAAAGAAGATGGAGCATTAAAGTCTGAAAACATGAATGCATGAATGAGTGAAAAAACACAGTCCCATAATCGTGCCCCTCCTGGGCTCTTCCATCATCCATGTTTGCTCATTTCATCCTGAACTATCATTAGCATCATTTGCATCTGATGAGGGGTGAGGGAGGAAAGGCTATGCAAGCTTGGGGAGGCGGAATGCTTTCTCAAGGCATATAGACTGAAGGAAGGTGAGTTCAAAACCCAGTCTTCCTGGCACTCTAGCAGACTCCTATGCTCCATCCTGCTTTTGACATCACAGTTGCTAGCCTATCTGTGACACCAGGTGAGAAACATCCAAAGGCAGTAAATCACCCACCATCAGTGCTCCTGGGCAGTGGGACAGTCCCTGCTGCCAACCCACCAGCAGCAGAAGGGAAGACCCTGGCTCCCGGCTCCTTACTGCAGTGGAGGCAGCATCTCCATCTGTCTGAATCTGTATCAGTGAATCAAACGGACTTTCTGCCAAGAAGCATATTAATGGGCCTTTGCCAGCCCCAGAATCTGCTGAATCTTCATCTTCATTGGAAGCCAAATGAAGTTTGATTTTTAATTCACCTCTCGGAGTCATAAAGCAAATCAGCCATTGTTGCTCACGCTCAACCAGCTTCTTCTGAGGCTCTGCAGCTTGCCTGCCTGCCTGCCTGCCTGCCTGCCATCCTCCGGGCTCGTTCTCTGGAATTGCCCATCTCTGCAGCCTCATCCCAACCATGGAGCAGAGCAGAGCAATAGAGCTCACGCTGGCCAGCAGCTGCACCCTGAGAGCACCTGGAGGAGTCCGAAGATCACACTTGCTGGTTCCACTCTGGAGGGTCCAATGTCAATGAGCTCGGGACAGAGAGATACTAAATGTTCATTCTCTGGGTGGTACAAGCAGTCAACACAGGTGCCACTGACTTGGGATGTAGTTCTACCTGGAGGTTTTGGGGTTGCAAGAGCCTCCTGCTCTGGAATGCTGTGATGCAAACTTGGGCTTTTGCTTTGTCCTGTTTGGGGGATCCTTGCACCAGCCCAGATATCCAGGCCTTTCTTGCTCTCCCATGCTCATGAGCCCAAGCAGTCAGATGGGAAGAGTTGTATAAAATTCACCTACTCACAGCCCTTAGCACTGCTGTCCACTGTAGAATCCAGGATTCCCGCTCATCGGCACATGCCGTGTCTCCTAGGGAACAAGTCTGGTCAGAGGGAAATGTTATCCACTGGGAGACAGGAAATCCTCGGCTCAAATTCTAGCCTAGATCCTCCCTGGCTAAGTAACCTCCCAACCATTGGTTTTTTCAGTTACCAAACGGCCCCTGTGGTTGTTTATTTCAGTGCAATTAACCAACCCAACTCTTAAGGATCTAAAACAACATTAATTTTGCTCAAGAATTTATGACAGGAACAGAACTCAGCAGTATCACAGGTTTCTGCTCTACTCAGGGTCAGGTGAGGGTTACCTGGACAGCTGGAGTGATGAAAGCCGCATCACCCACCCAGCTGATCATTGGTAGGGGCTGCAAAATGGCCAGTGTACTTTTAATTACCAGAATAAGTTTATTTTGCAATCATATAAGATTACATTTTCATATATGATTGTATTTTCTTATAGGGGTTAGGGTACGTGTCTGGCACGCAGCTAACACCAGATTACTCATAATCACCACATGCTGACTTGAGCCTGGCTGGGTGTGCCCTCTGAATGCCCCAGTGAACCACTGGAATAGTTCTGGTAACTCCTAACGTGGTAGGGTCCAAGAGCACCCTATCCTTGGCCCTTACATTGAATTATCCAATCACTTGGCCCTTACATTGAATTATCCAATCACTTGGCCAGCAGTGGAGCACTGCTCAGGAGTCCCCACCCACAAATAAAAAGTATAAACTCTTCACCTAAACTGACTAGCCCTTATTAGTAATAAGCCCTTTTTCTAATATAATCTCATGAAAGCCCATAACACTTCCATCCAGCAAAGGATCAGTTAAGGTTACCCAAGCAAGTGATAAGGCTGGATCTGAAGATCTGTGTGACTTGCGATCTGAGATTCTCAACTAGAGAATATCTGGAAACTTCAGGAGACACATTTTACTGTCACAATTTTGGGGAGGGGGGGGTCATGATCCCAGCACCTGGTGGAAAGTAGCCAGAGATGGGGTTAAACATCTGTCCTATACTCTACAGGATAATTCTCTTGCCCCCCACAACAAGGCATGGGGCAGCCAAGTGCCGGGCATGTGCTGAGGATAAAGCTTTGCCCAAGAGATGATGGTCTAATCATTGCTGTAATTCTGGTGTTTCTCCCTGTTACTTCCTGCCCACCTTCCCCTGTTCTTTGACTGGTATTTATTCTACTGTGCCCAGAATCAACACAGCACCTAACATCAACTAGGTCCTCCTAGTTGTTGGCACTGATGGAATCTAGGCAGGGGCTAGCTGCCTCGGGCTGCCTCATCTCTTAGCCCGCTCAGTGGGCTACTGGTGGTTAGGAGACACAGGTTATTTAAGAAAACACCAAGGAGGGGCCTGGAGAGGTTAAGGCACTTGCCTTGTATACAGCCAACTCAGGTTTAATACCCGACATTCCCCTGAGCACCGCCAGAAGTGTTTTCTGAACGCGGAGCCAGGAGTAATCCCTGAGCATCAAATCACCAGGTGTGGCTCAAAAAAAAATCCATTAAAAAGTAAACACCAGGGAAACTGCAGTTTGAAGTCTGTGCTCTGAGCTGTACTATAATCCCCACATGGCTGGAGGGAGGAGGAGAGAAGGTTTGTACTCTAGGAAGGAAAGAGGCCCAGGACTGGGCAACGCATCCTTTCACCCTTGCAGAGATGTTCATGCAATTTTGTTTGTGGTTGGGTATTTGAAAAGCACTGCAAGTTAACCTTCAGCTGAATGGTAGTTTTTCACTGCCCTTTCCTTCTCTACTCTTAACTGCCCATGGGCAGGCTGCCTAATGAACACAACTTCGATCCATTAGAGGCTGCCTGGATGCTGGATCCACATGAAGTTAGCCTCGAAAGGCTTTTAGGAAGAGCTAGGAAACTGTGACAATGGGAGGAGAGATATATTCCTTCCAAGACAATAATTGCTTTCATGCTCTTTACCGGGAACTCCATTAATTCTGCACATGGTCAAGGCCTGTTATATCAAGGGCATCCTCTACAATTATGTCTTCTTCTAATGTGGTCGTAACCATGACAAGTGGATTAAATGCCAGAGCAGGTATTCTGGCAGTTTGGGAAACCCTAATGAGGGGACTGTGGCCTTGGCTCTTTGCAACTGCGCTTCCAGGTCAGGGTCAAATACATTTATTGGCTTTGATTTCTGGATCGGCCACCAGCTATGTGAACTTGAGCAAGTCACTTGACCTCGCTGAGTTAAACACATTGAATAGTTGACAACAAGTGTGGAGAGTCATTGTATGGATATTGTTATTGGTCTTAATCCAGCTGTGCAGAATTTGCAGATCTCATCTGGGCAGGAAAACTAGAGATGTAAACTGAGGCTCTGAGGCTGAACTCTCTGTGGTACATATTCTCTGATGGTTGCAAATCTGAGACCTCCTGGAATCTATAGTTGGATATAAAGCAATGATACAACATACCTGAGCTGCTTCATATGGTGGGCACTGGCTACAATATCCCATTAGGTATGGTAAATATGGCTGAGTATCTAACTCCAGAAGTTTATCTAATATGATTAGTTTATATTTTAATTAAAAACTGATGCAACCTTCAGTCACTGGAAGACTCTGGGGGTGGGGCTTGGATCTCACTGGGTGATGCTCAGAACCTGTTCCTGACTCTATGCTCAGGAGTGACCCCTGGTGGTGTTAAGGGGACCTTGCGCAGTGCTAGAGATCAAAGTGCCTTATCCCCTGTACTATGTACTGGTTCAGTTGTTGGAAGACTTTGAAGTACATTTAGAACAAGTTGGTACATGAACCCATTTTTTTCAGCTATGACTTTTATCAAATCTAAATGTAGACCAAGAATTTTCATTAAAAACTGGGCTCGAGCGATAGCACAGTGGGTAGGGCGTTTGCCTTGTGCTCTGCTGACCCTGGCATCACTTTAGAAGCTCTACAAGTCCAATATAAAAGAACACATCCTCCGAAGCTTCACTAGAGACCTCACCTAAGCCGCTGAGGAGCACCTGAGAGGAAGAGGGCAATACTTATAGTGAACTGGAAGATTCCACCACCACACTACTACGAAAACATGGAGAAACACGAATTAAGGATTCTGTAACTGAAATTAAAATCTCAGTGGGTGCCCTCTATAGTAGAATGGCCACAGCCGAATACACAATCAGTGAGCTTGAAGATGAGCTGCAGGAAGCTTACAGGCAACAACAAGCAATGGGAAAAGACCTTAAAATAGCTCTTAGGTGAATCAGAGACCTAGTGGATGATTTCAAGAGGAACAACACTAGAATCATTGGAGTACCAGAAGGACAAGGAGACAACCTCAATGAAAAAGTCACAGTTAAAAATATCATTGCTGAAAAGTTCCCAGAGCTGGAGAATGCAGGCATCCAGATCCAAAGAGCCCGAAGAGTGGCAGCTAAAAGAGACCCTAGTAAAAAGACTCCAATACATATCATAGTCAGAATGATGGACGTCATGGATAGAGACACAATACTGCAAGCAGCAAGGTCAAAGAAGGAAATCACATACAAAGGAGCACCCCTTAGCTTTACAGTAGACCTATCAGAGGAAACCCTCCAAGCCCAAAGACAATGGTGGGATATAGTGAAAAAACTCAATGAAATGAACACCTCACCAAGAATACTTTATCCGGCTAAACTCTCACTCACACTTGAAGGAATGACACACTATTTAATGGATAAACAACAGCTCAGGAACTTCATAGACTCAAAACCAAACACAAAAGGGGCACTGTAAGACAAGAAAAAAACCCTACAAGCTCAACCAAACCCTTACAGAAAGATGGCACAAAACCCATGACAATAATCTCCCTCATTGTCAATGGTCTAGATGCACTAATTAAGAGACACAGAGTGGCAAAATGGATTCAGAAACTAAACCCAACATTCTACTGTCTACAAGAAACACATCTGAACAGTCAGAGCAAACATAGACTCAAAGTGAAAGGATGGAAAATAATTCTTCAAGCAAACAACTCCCTCAAAAAAGCTGGGGGGGGGCATACTAGTATCCGACAACATAGATTTCAGGTTGCAAAAGATTAGAAGGGACAGTGATGGCCAATTTTTACTAGTAAAGGAATATGTACAGCAGGAAGAAATCACACTCCTAAACATGTATGTACCTAATGAGGGACCAGCTAAATACTTAAAACAACTGCTAACAGATTTTAACAAGGACATTGCTAACAAGACAAAAGTAGTTGGAGACTTCAACACTGCCCTATCACCTCTAGATAGATCTACAAGATTAAAACTCAGCAAGGAATCACTGGCTTTGAAGGAAGAGATAGAAGAGAGAGGGCTAATAGATCTATACAGGGCTTTTCATCCCCAAAAGAAAGAATACACATTTTTTTTCCAGTACACATGGAACATTTTCCAAAATAGACTATGTGCTGGGTCACATAACATACCTCAATAGAATCAGGAAGATAGAAATTGTATCAACTACCTTTGCAAACCACGATGCACGAAGACAGAGTCAAGCATGCACAGACTGTTGGTGGGAATGCCAAATGGCTCAGCCCTTTTGGAAAATAGTATGGACGTTTCTCAAAAAATTAGAAATCAAGCTCCCACTTAACTCAGCAATACCACTTCTGGGAATATATCCTGGAGATGCAAAAAAGTATGGTAGAAATGACATCTGCACTTACATGTTCATTACAGCACTGCTTACAATAGACAGAATCTGGAAAAAACCCAAGTGCCCGAGAACAGATGACTAATTAAGGAAACTTTGGTATATCTACACAATGGAATACTAAGCAGCTGTTAGAAAAGATGAAGTAATGAAATTTGCACATAGGTGGAGCAACATGGAAAGTATCATGTTAAGTGAAATGAGTCAGAAAGAGAGGGACAGACAGAAACACTACACTCATTTGTACAATGTAAAGTAACAGAATGGGAGACTAACAATCAAGAACAGCAGATATAAGTACCAGAAGGATTACTCCACAGCGTAGAAACCAGCCTCACATGCTGGGGAAAACACAGCTCAGATAGAGAAGGGAACACCAAGTAAAGGGTGCTAGGAGGGCCTGCTCGGGATGGGAGAGGCAGGCTGAAAGTAGACTATAGACCGAACATGATGGCCACTTAATACCTCTACTGCAAACCACAACACCCAAAAGGGGAGAGAGAGCAAAAGGGAATGCCCTGCCACAGACTCGGGGTGGGGTGGGAGAACAGGGTGGCGGTTGGGGGAGGGATGCAGGGAACCTTGGTGGTGAAAAATGGGCACACACTTGTGGAGGGATGGGTACTCAATCATTGTATGACTGAAATGCAAGCACAAAAGTTTCTAAGTCTGTAACGGTACCCCCATGGTGATTCACTAATAAAAAAATTTAAAAAAACTGAGATGAGGGGCCTGAGTGATAGTACAGCAGGTAGGGTGTTTGCCTTGCACGTGGCCGACCCGGGTATGATCTGTATGGTCCCCCAAGTACTACCAGGAGTAATTCCTGAGCGCAGAGCCAGGTGTAACCCCTGAGCATCGCTGGGTGTGACCCAAAAAGCAAAAAAAAAAAAAAAAACAGAGATGAACTGTCAATTCACTATAACTTCACCAGATAATACAAAAAGATAAAACTGAAGATAATGCATAAAGTTATGTAAATACTATGATACATATTTTTTATATGGACTACATTGATTGCATGTTGAAAATGATTGGTGTTGAAATATTTGGGAGGGGCCAGAGATATAGTACTGTGGGTTAGGTGTTTGCCTTGCATGAGGCTGTCCTGGGGTAGAAGTGCAATTCTGCATTTGTTGGGTCTCCTGAGGACTGCCAGGAGTAAGCCTCAAGCACCGTCAGATGTAGCCCTAAAACAACAAAAACAGGAAATATTTTGGCTTAAATAAACTAACCCATTCAAAGTAATCACTTTGGGATGGAGATGATAACCCACAGACTTGAGCACAGGCCTTACACAGACGAGGCCTAAGTTCTAGCCCCAGAACTACATACTTCTAATGCACACCACCCCCCGCCCCCAACCAAGCACTGCTCAGGTAGCCCTAATGACCCCCAGCACCACTGACCCCTTGGACCAAATCCACAGCGCACAGAGGAGAACTTCTGGAGTGACCCTTTGGCCCCTCAGCATTGCTAGGGAGTGGCTAGTCCTTGCGTGCGCGCGCATACACACACACACACACAAATTCATTCATTCATTTTTTTTATCACTGTCACTGTTATCACTGTTATCCCCTTGCTCATCAATTTGCTCGAGCGGGCACCAGTAACTTCTCCATTTGAGACTTGTTGTTACTGTTTTTGGCATATCGAATACGCCACAGGTAGCTTGCCAGGCTCTGCCGTGCAGGCAAGATACTCTCGGCAGCTTACAGGCTCTCTGAGAGGGACAGAGGAATAGAACCTGAGTTGGCTGTGTGCAAGGCATACACCCTACCCGCTGTGCTATCAACTTTGCATTGGAAAATAAAACACTACCTATGTGATTCCCATTATATTTTTATTAGATAGCATTAATGAAGACCAGCCAGGTAACCTTAAATCTAGCCTTCGGACTACCTCTGGCCTAGGTACAAACAGTTCTGCCTGGGGTTCTAACTGGAGTTTAGAGCTAAAGCTTCAGGTGAATGAACTGCTTTTGCCGACCCTGTTTCCACATCCCTGTCTATTCTCTGGGGGAGGTGTAGTGTGGTAGGGGCTGTTGGCTGTGGATGACCATGGATCTCTTAGTTTGCTCTCTCCTTAACCATTTAAGTATACACCATTCTCTTGGCACTTGTTAACCATTTTCCTGTTCTCTCACTATCCCACCTCTCAGCAACCTCTGATTTCTCACAGATAGGTAGCACTGCAGCACTGTCATCCCACTGTTCATCGATTTGCTCGAGTGGACACCAATAATGTCTCCATGGTGAGACTTATTGTTACTGTTTTTGGCATATTGAATACGCCATGGGGAGCTTGCCAGGCTCTACCGTGCGGGTGGGATACTCTCGGTAGCTTGCTGGGCTCTCCGAGAGGGATGGAGGAATCAGGGTTGCTCCATGATTTGATCTCTGGCTTACAAAAGGAGTACCCCATGTTACCACTGCAAACCAGAGCTCCTTCAGGCTTGATGGGGAGACTGCTCAGCCAAGAGAGCTGACCTTGGGGAAGTCTCTTCCAACACCTCAGCCCTTTACAGAGTGAAGTTTCACTCACTGCATTCCAGGCCTCTGGGGTGAGGTGGCCAGAGAGGCAGCCTGAGCACAGAGCCAATCCCAGGATGAGCCTGTGCAATGAATGAGGGAAGGCAGCTGGTGTAGTTCGAGTCAAACTGAGCTCACCCGCTACGCTTGGCTCCCAAGACTAATTTGCACAAGGCTTTGGTGATATTTGGCCAAATGTGGAAAAAAATTGCCATGTCCCCCCTTTCATCCCCTAGTCAGATCTGAACCACATCTCCTGGCAAACTCATTTCCTCCTCAAGACTATGGCAACTGTTTCGCTTGTTTGAGGAAAAGCAATGGCAGCTCTGAGTGAATTTGTGATAGTGCTTCAGACCCAGGAGCAAAATCCTTAGATGTCATAATCCAACCCCTGTATTTCTGACTGGGGACTCTGTCCCTGGAGATAACGTGAGCCCCTTTCCGTTCCCGGGCTGTGGGATACAATGGTCGGTCTTCTGATTTGGGCAGGAAGGACATGAAATGTGGAGGACACATCACAGGGTTCTGCAAGATGGATGTCTTGGTCCTGACTTGTCTGATAAGTAAGTGTATGCTTCTGCCCAGGCGCCTCTAAGTCTGTCTCTCGTCTTCCATAACTGGGAATGATGACTCAGGTCTCTCTCAGTGTCTGAAACTCTCATCTGAAACATTCATCCAAAAGTCTAAAAGTATCACAAGTCAAAAATGCAGTTAGCATGCCTATTAGACATCTTAGCTCAGCCTGGCCCACCCGAAACATGCACCTACAATCTAGTCCACTGCAGAGCATTGCTGGTTTACCCTCAAGACGGCCCCGCTGATGGGGAAGCTGAGGTTTGCTGCTTTGGCCTAGTCTCACTAGAAAGTATCATGCTGTATATCAGTGTACTGAGCTGGAGTTGTAGTACAGTGGTAGGGCATTTGCCTTGCACTCGGCCAACCCGGGTTCGATTCCTCCGCCTCTCTCAGAGAGCTGGAAAAGCTACCGAGAGTATCTCGCCTGCACAGCAGAGCCTGACAAGCTACCTGTGGCGTATTCGATATGCCAAAAACAGTAACAACAAGTCTCACAATGGAGATGTTACTGGTGCCTGCTTGAGCAAATCGATGAGCAACGGATGACAGTGACAGTGATATCAGTGTACTGGGGAAAAGCCAAAATTCAAATGAATTTGCTAAATGGAACCACTTTTACAGCATCATAAAGCTATAAGTAGAACCACTGAAAGTCTGAAACCATTTCCTCTTATTTTCCAGATTTTTTTGCAAGATCTGATATGCAGAAAATAACGCAAGTAATGATGTTGTAGTCCTCAGAGCACCTGCTTTAGTGCCCAGAGTGTTTGTCAGTGATGGCCTTATTATGTGCCTAAGAAATTAAAACCCTGCGAATGAAGTCCCCATCATGTTTCAATAGATTGAAGCACACCTTTACCAATTTCCTACCCCTTTCTATTTCTAACATCCTGAGGCAAAGGGTCACCAGTTTCATTAGTATTCCTTGGATTAGAAGAAGAGAGAAGGGGAGACAAACTGCAAGTCTTTAATGGATTATAGTCACATTCACTTGCCCCGACTAGCCACTCATTAAATTTTCTTTTTTCTCAAGGGAGGATCACACTCAGTAGTGCTAAGGCTTACTTCTGGCTCTACAGGGAGGGACGGCTCTTGACAGGGCTCAGGGTACCATATGGGGAACTGAGGATTGAACCTGGGTTAGCTGCATGAAAAGCAAGGACCCCACCCACTGTTTGATCTCTCCAGCCCATTATCATTCATTTTTGGTGGGGAGAAACAGACACAGCAGCCAATACTATGCTTGTGGTGAGACCCCAGGGAGCCACGGAAATATTCTGTGATGTGGAGGTGAGTGGGAATCAGATGCTCATAGGTTTTGCCAAAGCTCAGAGGTCTCTCTGCTCCAATCAGGATGGTTGAAAGTGAAGAACTGTATCACTGTGTCACTGTCATCCCGTTGCTCATCGATTTGCTTGAGCGGGCACCAGTAACGTCTCCATTGTGAGACTTGTTGTTACTATTTTTTGGCATATCGAATACGCCATGGGGAGCTTGCCAGGCTCTGCTGTGCGGACGGGATACTCTCGGTGGCTTGGCGGGCTCTCCAAGAGAGACAGAGGAACCGAACCCAGGTCAGCCACATGCAAGGCAAATGCCCTACCCTCTGTGCTATCGCTCCAGCCCAAAAGTGAAGAACATTGTACATAAATTAAAGTTTTGTTTCCAACTGTGAAATCCATCACTTATGGGGCAAGTTTAGCACTTGCTTTCATGGCTGATTGAGGGGTGGAAGCCTCCACAGTGGTGCTCAGGGCCCCAAAGACCCCTACAAGTTACATTGGATCCAGTACTTGGATCCAGTACAATGCAAATGCTCGAGGCTCACTGGGAGTAGCCAAGCAAGTTTGAGCTTATGTGTACTGCCCCCCTCACTTTCTCTCTCTCTTTGTTCCCTGCATCTCTCACCAACTCTCGGGTCCACACTACTCACCCTTAGCCAGAGGCCAGAGGAGGCGAGGTTCTCTCCTCCTCTAGATTCTCACCTGCTATGCCTGACAGTTCACCATCACCCGCCCTCACTATGTATCACCTCACAATGGGGCATTGTAATTTGCCAGCATTTGAACACTCAAAGAGATACCAGGCTAAGGTATCTTTAAGACTGTAAAATCTAAGAAAAATCCCACACAATAAAACTGCCTTTCTGCAGCTGATCCCTAAAAGTAACTGCCTCTAAATTTATCAAGGGAATGTTGGCAGTCTTGGAGACATACAGTATTTCTTTAAACAAAAGATTTTAAAGGTGAATTTCTGTTGTTTTCTTTACTTCAGTAATAGAGATACCTAATTAAATACTTGAAAGTCCATTTAATTTTTAATTCAGGAAGTCATTCATGATAGAGGCAATTTAAACAACTCAGGAAAAACCTCAAACCCCAACGAAATTCCATTAACTACGTGGATCCTTTAATGGTACATTTAACTAATGTTGAATTATGATGAGTCCCTGCAGAGGTACCTATGCAGCCTATCAATTCCCTTTAGGGGAATGCAAGCTTTTAGCTTTTAATGATCGGTTCAGTTGATTGGATTGATACAATGCAGTTATCAAGGTTACCTTTTCTGGTTTACTACGCAGAGGAAAAACAGTTCTCTGCCGTCCCTTCCCTTCATAGGTCCATGGTCCTGCACAGCACTGTGAGTGCAACACTCCTGTTAGATCTTCCCTGCGTGCTCGAGCATCTGTCACCTTTGTGGTATTGAAGGTGAAGGCATGCCTGGAAGATGCTTCTAGTCTGTTTCTAAAATCAGGCCCCTAGCACTGCTCTCCAGCCCTAATACATCCACCAATCTTGTGTGGAACCACATGATGTCAACTTGGATTTCTCCACAAGAGTATCCTTCGATTTGAACAGATACTGACTCCTGGGTCTGGTGGAGTATTAGGGGCCATCTAACTCCACACTTCCATTTCACTGATGGGAAAATGGCTGCAGAGAGGGCAGTGCTCTCTTCCAGTGTTCCAGAGCTAGCTGGTGGTAAAGGATGGACCAGGGCAAAGTGTCCTGCGTCCCTTCAAGTACTGGCTCTACAATACCATGTCACTTCCTTGCCTTTATGCACCAAGAAGAGTGCATATTGAACCAGCACTTACGGTTTCATTTCTTCGTTCTCAGGATGGAGTGGAAGCTAGAGAGAATGGAAAAGTGGAAAACTCACAAAAGGGAAAATTCTATCCTCAAGGATCTCTGTGATAAATGAGATGGAGAAGCAGAACAAACATACTTGAAGCAATTAGGAGAACATTATAAGACAATATATAATTAGGTGCTAAATTATGTGGCACAGAGAATGGGGAGAGCTTAGTGCACTGCAGAGTGGGGAAGTCTTTGTGGAGGGGGCGGGGCACATAACTGACTTTGAATTTTGATAGCATTTGGATGACTGATGGCATAAGAGTCTTTTCTATGTGCTATATAAATAGCTCAAATGTTTAATGTGGCTCTGGAGTTACTCAGCCTTGACAAGCTCATTGAAACTCCACTAAGCCTCAGTTTCTTGGTCTATACAAGAAAAGTGAAATGCTATTGTTGGGTTTGAGTTGGCCCCAAAGGAAATCACAGTTAGATGAGCTAAACTCAGCTCTTGGTATGAGGAACACAAAACAGGAAGTCAGTATCTGTGCGTTTTGCTAATTTGTATCTTACTATAGTTCTTCTTTTAAAAAAAATTGTAGGAATGTACCCAGTTGTGCTAAGGATTTACTCCTGGCTCTGTGCAGAGGGATCATTCTTGGTGGGCTTGCAGGACCATTGGGGTGTCAGATGCATGCAAGGCAAGAATCCTAACTCCTATACTATTTTTCCAGCCCCAATTTTTTTAAAGGGGGGAGGAGTATAATGTCTTTTATTTATTTTTTTAAGTTTTTATTTTATTGAATCACCGTGAAAAAAAATACAAAGCTTTCAGGTTTAAGTCTTAGTCATATAATGATTGAACCGCCATCCCTTCACCAGTGCACATGTTCCACCACCAAGAACCCAAAAATCCCTCCCTCCCATCCAGCCCCCACCTAAGTAGCTAATGATCTTCACTTTATTCTCTCTATACTTCGAATACATTCAATATTTCAATAGAGAACTCACTATTATTGTTTGGAATTTCCCCCCAACAATCAGGCCTGCTGAAAAGGCGTCATTTAGTAATTTCTTTTCATTGCTGATAATGAAGACTCTATGAGCTCTTTTGGATTTCTGATATTTTAGCTCAATTCACAGTCTAGATGCATTTCTGTAAGAAGCCGCTCTGGGTGCCAAAATGGGTTAGAAGACCTCTCGGATCATAGTCTTTAGGAGCAGAGGGTCCGTTTCGCGCACAGCAGCTCTGGATCTTATCTGGGCCGGGGCCGTGCTGGTAACACCCCCTTCCCATGATCACCTATGAGTCATAACACTGCAAAATTCATGCCTTTGGGATGGGAGTATTAGAAGGTAGCTCTCGTCACATGGGTGTTGCCACCGCCGCCATTTTCCGTGCGGAAAAACAGGGTGGAGAGGAAAAATCCCTCCCCTCACAGCATGGAGTTGTAGCACAGCTCACAGTCTAGATGCATTAATGTAAGAAGCCGCTCTGGATGCCAAAATGGGTTAGAAGACCTCTCGGATCATAGTCTTTAGGAGCAGAGGGTTCGTTTTGCGCGTGTCCAGCCCCAATTTTACTCTAGTTCTTATAGGACCTATTGCAGCACATTCTTAACAATTTAAAAAGATCCACCAATGACACTTGGCTAGTTAGGGGAACATTAGGGACCACCTAACTCAATACCATATTTAAAAAAGAATTTATTCTTCTTCAGGCTTCTTTTTCTCTAAAAGTATTGGTGTCAACTCTCCTCTGGTCTACAGATAAGGTCATATAATTCAGATTTCTCTTGAACTATGGATGCTCAATTCAAAGAGGGATCCCATTGATATTAGGGTGCCATAAGAAGAACTTTAATACATCTGTAAATTTTTTAGGCTTTCAAGACAGGCACCATACTATGGTGAAATTACATGTGGGAGAGGTGAGAATCTTGGATGAACCTTCCAAGGAGACTATATGAGTACCTGATGAAGGCTGCCCCGTAATCCTCTCCCTTTTTTGTCTATTGCCTCTTAGTTTAGGATTTGGCCAGATTGGTGAACTTGGCCTGGCCTGGATGTGCACCTTACTACCCATCTGAGATTCCATTGCCTACCCTCAGGAGGTAAGTGAATATAACGAAGTCCAAATGGATCCTGAATATTCTATCCATCAGCACAGCCATAAAGTTCTCCTAAATTACAACTTTCAAGTGGTATCAGATGCAAAAAGAAGGAGAGGGACTATGGTGGAGGAGGCACTGACTTTTGGCATTCTTGTGATGGTGACATGAATGAGGGATTGATGTGTCTGTCTTAGAGCTGAGAATGCAGGAAACATGTGGAAGGAATGGACATAGCTTTCCTAGACTGAGGTTTGCAGAGATGGAGATGGTTTACTAAAAACCCAGGTGAGTTACAAGTATAGTTAGTTCCTACAGATCATTTCACCCTGCTGGACTTCAGATTTTTGTTTCAAGAGAAGCACCTTCCCTGAGAAAAAGACCCCCACCTGGTTAAAAAAAATGGGATTTGAGGGTAAAGACCTCAATTACTCAAAAGGAAGTCAGAAAGATCTGACTTCATTGCAAACCCTGTGAGAAATCCAGTCACATTCCCAGTTAGTACTCCATTGCCCAGGGTTTGTTATCAATCAATGTTGTCTATGCCATTGTTTTTCTTCCCTATTCACCACAGATGAATGAGATCATCTGGTGCTTGTCCTTATCCTTCTGGCTTTTTTTTTCCAGCATGAACACCAGATGATTTTTGGGTGGGAGTCTTGGACACTTTGGTGGGGATGGGGTGAGGTAACTGTGTAAATCAAGATCAGAAAGTGGCAGCACTATTATAAACACATAAACTAAACTGTATTTTTTAATTTAAAAAAATCTGGTAATTGAGGATTCTGGCAATTGACTATTCCCAAGTAACTCGGGTTGTATTTGTGTTTCTTTAGGATTCACAGAGGTAAAAAAAGCCTCCCAATAATTAATTTTCAGAGCTGGTATGATTGGGGAAGTATTTGATAGGGCTGTAGCATTTACATATTTATATTTATATCTACATAGATATGGCCTGACAAACTTGACAGATATACCAGTCTGCAAATTATCCAGAGACAAGAAATTCTGACTCAAAAGTAACAACTCCAAAAAATGTCTTGACTTCCTGGGTGCCTGGGAATATGGGAAAAGAAGTTGTAGAACCACTTCAAGGCAGGATAGCATCTTAAACAATTTTCCTCAGAAGCTGTTTATTGAACTTTTCTATCACGAGCAAAATCATTTTGGAATTATAGGAGATCACATAGCAGCTAACTTTCAAAGTAAAGCAGAAAATTTTTCTCTACTATCACCGAAAGGGAAGGAAATTCTGCCTAATCATAGTTTTAAACGGGTGTTAGCACATTCTGAGCAATTTCTGAAAGTGATTTTAAAAAATTCTACCCATGTTTCAGAACTATTTTTTATTTTATTTTTTCTCAGTTCTTCTTGAAGTGACAGCTTTATTAAATTTTTTTAGTTGTTCTTTTTTTTTTTTGATTCACCATGAGGTACAGCAACAAAGCTTTCATGTTTGAGTTTCAATCATATAGTCATCCAACATCCATCCCTTCACCAGTGCACATTATCCACCACCAAAATCCCCAGTATGGCCCTCCTTCCCCCATTCCACACCTCCCCCTGCCTGTGTCTGCCTGTGCAGACAATTTGCACAATACCCTCTTTCTTTACTTTAGTTATCTTCAAAATTTCGAGACCAGACCCACCACCACTCATACCTGACAAAAAGGCAATGCTAGACAATGTTTTGTTTTGTTTTTTAATTTTATTGAATCACCATGAGATAGTTACAAGCTTTCATGTTTGGGTTACAATTACACAATGATCAAACACCCATCCCTCCACTAGTGCACATTCCCTACCACCAATATCCCCAGTATACCCTTCCCCCTTCCTCACTCTCCCCCTGCCTTCATGGCAGACAATATTCCCCATACTTTCTCTCTATTTTTGAGCATTATGGTTTGTAACAGACACTGAGCGGTCATCATGTTTGGTCCATTATTTACTTTCGGCACACATCTCCTATCCTGACCGATTCTGCCAGCCATCATTTTCTTAGTGATCCCTTCTCTATTCCATCTGCCTTCTACCCCACGCTCATGAATCAGGCTTCCAGATATGGGGCAATTCTCCTGGCCTTTGTATCTACTGTCTTTGGTTGTCAGCCTCATATGATGTTATTCTATACTCCACAAATGAGTGCAGTCATTCTATGTCTGTCCCTCTCTTTCTGACTCATTTCACTTAGCATGATACTTTCCATGTCTATCCAGTATAAGCAAATTTCATGACTTCATCTCTCCCAACTGCTGCATAGTATTCCATTGTGTAGATGGAACAACAAACCCCCACGAATAGCTAAAGCAATCCTTGGAAAAAAGAAGATGGGTGGCTTCACCTTCCCCAACTTCAAACTCTACTACAAAGCAGTAGTAATTAAAGCAGCATGGTTTTGGGCTAGAAACAGACCTGCAGACCAATGGAACAGAGTTGAATATCCTGTCACAGACCCCAAAATATATGGCCACTTAATCTTTGACAAAGGAGCAAGAAATGTGAAGTGGAACAAGGAAAGCCTCTTCAACAAGTGGTGCTGGGAAAACTGGATAGCTACCTGCAAAAAAATAAACTCTGACCTCTGTCTAATGCCAGGAACAAAAGACAGATCAAACTGGATTAAAGACCTCAATATCAGACATGAATCTATAAGGTTCATAGAAGAAAATGTAGGCAGAACTCTCCATGACATTGAATCTAAAAGCATCTTTAAGGACAAAACAGCACTGACCATGCAAGTGGAAGCAAACATAGACAAATGGGACTGCATCAAACTAAGAAGCTTCTGCACTTCAAAAGAAACAGTGAGCAAAATACAGAAAGAGCCCACAGAATGCGAAACAATATTTACCCAATACCCATCTGATAAAGGATTAATATCCAGGATATACAAGACACTAGTAGAATTGTACAAGAAAAAACCTCCAACCTGCAGACCAGTGGAACAGAGTTGAATATCCTGTCACAGACCCCAAAATATATGGCCAAAGAATGGGGAGAAGAAATGAACAGAAGTTTCCTCAAAAAAGAAATACAAAAGGCCAAAAGGCACATGAAAAAATGCTCCACATTGCTAGTCATCAGGGAGATGCAAATCAAAACAACAATGAGATATCCTCTCACACCACAGAGACTGGCACACATTCAAAAGAACAAAAGCAACCAGTGCTGGTGTGGATGTGGGGAAAAAGGGATGTTCCTTCACTGTTGGTGGGAATGCTGACTGGTCCAGCCTTTCTGGAAAACAATATGGACAGTCCTTCAAAAACTAGAAATTGAGCTTCCATATGACCCTGCAATACCAATTCTGGGAATATAACCTGAGGATGCAAAAAAAATCACAGTAGAAACGATATATGTACCTATATGTTCATTGCAGCACTGTTCACAGTAGCGAAAATCTGGAAACAACCCAAGTACCCTAGAACAGATGCCTGGTTAAAGAAACTTTGGTATAATGTGTTTTGTATTGTTTGTTTGGGATGCAAGGCAATGTCCCGTGGCCGTGAGGGCCTGGAGCTCATCTCTGTCTTCTAGAAAATGGCAGTCATCAGAGTTCCTAGGGCGTAGGCAGAAGGATGGCACCTACCCCCGTCTGGAGCAGCCCAGCAGAAACAGTCTATTGCAAAGTCCAGGGCCATCTCTATCTCTGTAGCAAGTTGCTCGGGTCCGAGTTCGTTTACATGTCTCAGAACTCTTATTTATTTATTTATTTATTTATTTGTTTGTTTGTTTTTTGCTTTTTGGGTCACACCTCGCGATGCACAGGGGTTACTCCTGGCTCTGCACTCAGGAATTACTCCTGGCGGTGCTCAGGGGACCATATGGGATGCTGGGAATCGAACCTGGGGCAGGCGCGTGCAAGGCAAACGCCCTACCTGCTGTGCTATCGCTCCAGCCCCTCAGAACTCTTTTTTAAATTTAGCTGAAATCTTGCTTCCTTGGATTTTATCTGGCTCATAGGTAAGGTCTGTAAGGTCTGTTATGACATGGCGGCTCGTCTAGGCTTAGTAACCCTCCCTCTAATAATTTTATTAGCAACGCTATTGCTTTTCTTGAGTCTTATTTGGAGAGAACAGGCAGGTGGCCCAGACACCAACTTCACCAACTTCCTGTCCCTTTTGCCTCTCTATTTTTTTTTTTGCCATAAAATAAGACCCTAAGCTGTTCCTGGTATGAGTATGATGAGCAGATGTATTGCAGCTAGGCCAGAAGAAAAACAAAATGATGTGGGCCTCCCCTCTCCAAGGCAAAGCAAAGCATTCAATACAGTCATATTTCCTTAGAGAATCTCCCTCAGGTGCTACTCAAACATATTTGCGTTTCAAAAGTAAGTGCTTGGATTTGACTGTCCTTTTAAGAAAATGCTGAGGAGGGGCTTGGGTAAGACCTAACTGATAGAGCACATGCCCTGCATGTGTTTAGCCCCAGGTGTGAGCTGCCTGGGCTGAAGCGATAGCACAGTGGGTAGGGCATTTGCCTTGCACGAAGCCAACCCAGGTTCAATTCCACTACCCCTCTCGGAGAGCCCGGCAAGCTACCAGAAGTATCCCGCCCACAGGGCAGAGCCTGGCAAGCTCCCTGTGGTGTATTCGATATGCCAAAAACAGTAACAACAACAACAACAAAAACAAAAACAGCAACAACAAGTCTCACAATGGAGACATTACTGGTGCCCGCTCAAGCAAATTGATGAGCAATGGGATGACAGTGATACAGTGATGATCTGCCTGCCCTTTAGCACTGCCTGCTCTTCCCCTAGCACCACCTGGTGTGGTCCTTGAGGTCACTTAGAAATGTTACAATGGAAATAACCCTGATATACAATCAACAGAACTGTGACGCGACATAAGGCTGCTTGGGCGGTGGGCAGGCAAGAGAGGGGATGTTGGGATAAAGAGAGAGCTAGTGGTGGGCAAGGTGTAGCACCCTCTAGTAGGGGTGGGGTGTATCACACTCTGGTCCTGGGCAACAGGATGTATGAATACACTGTACGTATCAAATAATAGCATTGGTTCTATTACTAAAATAGAAATAAATCCATTTCTTCAAAAAAGAAAAGGAAATGTATTACATCTCTCTCCTCTCCCCTCCCAGCCTGAAGTTTGGAGGACCTACACATTGCCTGCTAAATAAGGGGACAATGTTCTGAGCTCCCCAACACGGGCCAGCTCCTTCTCTGAGAACGTAGCTGGGTAGTTGGGTCAAGGTGTTATTTCTTTGCTCTTTCTCGGACCTGAAGTGGAAGAGAGCCCTGGGGAACACCATCCTTGTTCGGAGGCATCGCTGCTCCCTGATTTAATTCAGGAGCTGTCTGTGTTTATGCATATGCAGGCACTTAGCTCCATCTGCATCCACATCAGACCCCTCCCGCTGACAGCAGGCCCGGCTCTCCCAGGGATACAGATGTAATTATCCTTTCCTAAGTGCATGGCACACTGTCAGGATTCTGCTCTGGAAAAGAGAGAAAAGGCCCCAAAACAAGAGTCAAGAGGGGAAAGGGAGGGAAGCAAGACTCCCTGTTTCATTGACTTGAAACCCCTTCTCTTTGGAACAGCTGAAACCCCAGAAAAGTCCTTTCCAGCCTCTCTTTCTGCTCCGTCCCATGCCTCCCTCTTAGTGTGTCCCTAAAGCATTATGTGGAAAAAAGGTGGGTGGGGAGGGGGGGCGGGCAGGGGGGACCAAGAAGCAGCAGTCCATTATACTGCACAGAACGGGGATAATTGGTGTTATTTCTTCACATCACCTCAACTCCTCTCCAGATACCTGTTTCTAGCTTTGAAAGAGGAAGATTTACATGGCTGGTTAAGGGTTTTGTTCTTTTATTCTCCCGAGATATAGAAATAGCATTTGTCAAATTTTGACCTAGATACACCAGCAAAGTGGTACAAAAACATAACTGGTGTTTTGAAGGGGGCAGATGGATCTTCCACAACCCTTGACTTCTCAAATCGCTAAGGAAAAATCCAGATGTTTGTAGAAGAACCAGGGTCCTGGGTCATTAACAGCAAGCCAGGGATCTCCAATGCTCCTCTGCTAAGCATAGGCTTAAACCCCTTACTCGCCCAGGAGGCCTAATGAAACCCAGCTCCCTAAACAAGAACAGTTCAAGCAATGGAACACTCGGAGGAGAACGGTGAGAGGAAGACTTCAATTATTTATTTATTTTTCACTTTTTAACTTTTTATTAGTGAATCACCGTGAGGAATGGTTACAGACTTACAAACCTGTGTTTCACTCATACAATGCTCAAGTACCCATCCCTCCACCAGTGCCCACTCTCCACCACTGATGGTTCCAGTATCCCTCCCACCCACCCCCACCCTGTACCCCACCCCACCCCATCACACCTCTATGACAGGGCATTCCCTTTTGTTCTCTCTCTCTCCTTTTGTGTGTTGTGGTTTGCAATAGAGGTATTGCATTTAAATCAGAGGCTGAATGCTACTCAGCTCACACCTTTGTTTACACTGTTTAGTTGGCCCCAAACCGTTAGCAGCAGCGAGCTATTACCACTATCACTGACGTGACCTTTAAAAGTGCTTGCTGGCATCTACTCATTAGAAAAGATCTAAGGGCCAGATAGGTAGGACAGGAAAAAGTTTCTGAAGTGAACAACAACAAAAAAACTGCATGTGTGGGTTCTCTGGGAAGCATATTCCAGATTTGTGGGGTTTTGTTTTAGGGTGCTGTTTGATTGTTAAAATGGGGGTTTACAAAACCATGCGGCTGCTAGTGTGGCCTCTCGACCTCATATCTCTTCATTCTCAGCAATGGAAAACAAATTATCAAATGCTTTCTTTTCAACTTTAGGGGGGAGAAACTCCAAATCAATAATAGTGAGTTTTTTTGTTGAAATATTGAATGTAATTAAAGTAAAGTGAAAGTAAAGTGAAATTTACCAGTTACACATGCGGGGTGGAGGACTGGGGAGGTGGGGGGTAGGGGGGAGGTATATCGTGATTCTTGGTGGTGGAATATGTGTACTGGTGAGATGGGTGTTGAGCATTGTATAACTGAGACTTAAACCTGAAAGCTTTGTAACTTTCCACATGGTGATTCAATAAAAGAATAAATTAATAAAAAATGGGAGATTAGAACCAATACAGCCATCTATCAAAAGCACAGGTGATGCAGACTCACCCACCAGCACTGCCCCACCGATTCCCGACTCAGTCTCCTAGCAGATGCATGCCAAGCCCCTAAAGTTCATCAAAACACCTTTCCCAGTGGCTAAAAAGTCCAGAGCACCCTCAGCCCGATAACCACCCTGCCGAAGTCCCGACAGCCTCACCTGCCCACATCCACCACTGCTGCCACGCCAAGGCTCAACTTCACTGCTTCACAATATTCTCTGCAGATATTCAAAACTGTGAATAATTTCAGGTACCCTGGTGCCCAGGCTGAGAACTCTGGAGAAAGTAACATAGAAGCTAACTAAACTCAACAAACAAAAATAACACAGATGGTTCAACTCGTAACAGCAGTTTAATAAAATTTTAGAAAAGGACCTAATAATAACCCTGTGATCAGATGTAACAATTTTCACATAAAAATTGATTTTTTATACTTGCTGATTTCAATATTGGAGCCTCCTTATCTAGTCAATTTCAACTATAGCATTGTATCAGCATTTGTGGCTTCTGTCTAATTTTAAATAAATTTAAAAAAACTTTTATATTCAGCTGAAGCAGCAACTCTAAAAAGTTTTACTTGGGCATTTCATTTGAGAGTGAACGATGTTCACCTTGTTGCTATCTATTACAGTTTCTAAATGCAACAAAACACTTTGATTATTTAACTTTCTGATTATTTCTGCTGCAAATTTATAAGACATTTGAAAAGGCAAACAGAAATAATGTGAAGCTATGGAGATAAATCAGAGTATTATCACTTTTGAAACAATAATTAAAGTCTTTGTAGATAAAGACCAAAATAGCATACATGCTAAAGGGTAAAATTTGATAAATGGATATCAACAATGATCATGCAGTAGTTGAAAAGAATGAGTATACATATATACATATGTATATCATATATACATATGTATATATGATATGTGTGTGAGTATATGTGCATGTATGTGCGTATGTATGTGTGTGTGTGTGAGTGTGTGTGTGTGTGTGTGTGTGTATGTGTGTGTGTCCGTGCATGTTACCAAAGCCTGAGTGTTAGAGCAAGGGCAACCATAGAATGTCAAAGTAATGGTTTTAGGTAGAAGCAGCTTGATGGCAAGTAGGAGAGAACCACGCTAGGAGTGAGTTGGCCTTGGCCTTTTATTTTCTGAGACTAGTTTCTTCCGTGATTGAATGAAAAGCCTTGTTCTGCTTCTCAGGTTTTCTGGTAGCCTAAGATAACAATCCACAGAGACCTGCCTGGGAAATTTGACTCGCTTGCCATACCTGTAGAAGCCATTGTTGTTCTTGCTAAAGGAGTAAATCTGCTACCAGCAACCCCTTCCCTGTTCGGATCCCAATCACTGCTCTTCCCTCCCTGCTCCCTCAACGGAGAGGCAACATGGTATATTGGGTACTCAGGTTGGACCCACTCTGTACCCACAAGAGTCCGAGATGTCTTCACCAAGGTTCTTTCCCGATGTGTCCTCTTCCTTTGGAGAGCTCTAGAAGCTCACCAACTTAGGTCCAGCCAGTTACTGTCTTCCTCGGGTTCTATTACAGATGGTTCTTATCTCTTATAAAACTGAAAGGAAGCCAGCTCCACTCTGATCTCATTACCGCCAGGAGTGGAAGAACTGTTTATTGGGGCATTTCCAGCTCCTCCCGAGTAACTATTTAATGGAAAGAAGCCACTTTAGCCTGGGAGAAGGGGGCAAGGTAGTTAACCTGCAAGGCCCTTTACCTGCAGCTGCTCCAAGTCCTTAGAGTAGCTGATGGACTTTTATATGCTGTTTTAGAAAGGCATATGATGATACCATTTCTATACTTTCTAACTGCAACAGAGTCATCTTTGACTCAAGATATCATGGTGTGGAGAGGAGGGCTGGTGCTCAGAACCTACCATGAATTCAAAAGGTTCTGAGATCATCTGTCCTTCACACTGTGGGGGTGGAGGGAGGTGCTGGGGGTGGGGCGGGGGCTGCTTTGATGGACTTTACTGGCTGAAATGGGTTTTCACCCAAAAGAAGAAATTGCTTTGTTAACTGTTCCCATTTGAACATTTTCAGTAAATAGTTATCAAGTTCCAATCATGTACCAGGCACAATAAGGTATCATGGTTATTAGGACGGGAAATTTCTGGTCTCCTAGTATAGGGCTGTAATTCAGACGGAATTCTGTTCCTGAGCTGGCCACTAGCTGCTATGCAGTCTTGAACAGGTTTTTCTTCCATTAAAAGAGGTTAGTTTCAAGCCCCATCTTACAGGTTTGTTTTGAAGATAAAATACATCAAGACACTTAAAGCACTTAAAACTACAGCAGGCATGTAGTAAGCACTGAATAAATTTTCTTTCCTCCTAATTACATTCCACTGAGACTCCTTCCACTTCCAGGCCAATATGTTTTACATCTCTTGTATATGAATTGCTAATTTCAGACATCAGTCCTTTGTAGGTATTTCTCCCTGTTACTCCTCCAATTATTTATGCCTATAAATTGCTCTAAGCCCAAGTCTTGCCAAGTGTAATAAGAAAGCTTTTCTGATAAACCCCGTCATTTCAGTAGTTCTTTACACCCTCTCTCTCCTGCCCTACATTCCGATTTCATCAGCATGTAGATTTATACGATGCCACTACTTTTGCTTGTGCTGTTAGCTCTATGTTGTCACCTCAGAACTTGAAGAAGGTAGGGCCGGAGCAATAATACAGTGGGTACTTGCTTTGCATGTAGCCAACCCAGGTTTGATCCCTGGCACACAATATGGTCCCCTGAGCCCCACCAGGAATGATTCCTGAGGGCAGAGCCAGAAGGAAACCCTGAGCACTGTCAGGTATGGCCCCCAAATAAAAACAACAATAACAACAGTAAGAGCTTGAAGAAAAAAAAGGGATTTAGTGATTTGCAGGTCCACATTGCTAGCTTTCATCATGAGAGTCTGAAAGTAAGTTCTTGCTGGTCTGATTTCATACCCTATGTTGTTTTGACTTCCACCTTGAAGAGAATTCTTTAGTTAAAAAAATAATTGGATAATAATTAATTTAAAAAATACTTTTGTAATCCCTGTCATTTTATTGGGACTTCACTATGTTAGGTGCTCCAGAATACTTAATAAATAAGAAAACAGAAGTACTGCTGAACTTAATTGTTAAACATATTGTAGTCCTTTTTAGTTTCCAAGCCACTCCTGGAAGTGCTCAGCACTTACTCCTGGCTGTGCTAAGGGATCACTCCTGGTGGGGCTAGCGGGACCATAGGAGATGCTGGGGATCGAACCATGCTTGCTGCATGCAAAGCAAGCATCTACTCACTATACTATCTCTCTAACCCCTAATTATTTTTATAATTTAGTTTTTAATTATATTTTTGGTAACAGTGCTAATATTTATAGTACCAAGTGCTAATATACACAGTCACTGTCCCCTACCACCAAAGTGCCCAAGAGCCTCCACCACTGTCTCTAGGTCACTCCCGTCAACCTCTCTAATACATATTTATATAACCACACTCCCTGTTTCATAATTAATTGACATAAACTTATCAGAGAAGACTTCTCATAGTCAATTAGATTTGAACTCTTAGAGCAACTTACAAACAGAAGTATCACATATTATGCAATTATTTTTATTATATGCTATGCCATCTTAATGATTTTATACATTATGTATCCCTACTTAGTAACTTCACCCTCACATAGCTTTGAGAAGCTGATACCATTATCATGCCCATTTTAGAGATTATGTTTAAAGATAGACCAAAGTAGAAAGAAGTGCAGCAGGCTTCCCAAGGTCATAGAGTCAAAACAGGGATTTGAATCTGAGTCTCTCCACTTGTAGCTTATTTGTACTTTACATATTTAATAACCATTGGGTCCATGGTTGGAGCAAATAAATGCTTACTGAAGGGATACATAGTTGGTACCTAAATTTCTATAGCTCCTGTAATTTCTCCTCACCATTATTTCCCAAAGTTGGGAGATACCACCCCCAAGGAGCACTAGAACAACTGGCAGCAGCAGGTGGGGAGGGCATCCAAAGTAGCCTCTGTTGTAACTGGGAGACAGTTTCTACTTGCTCACTTAAAGGAGGTAGATGTCCAAGGGCACACTGAGAAACTTATTTTTTTCTGAAAAGGAGGTGGAAGGCCAGATAAGCTTGGGAATTTTTCTCTACACCAAAAGTATGTTCAGTGGGTTCTAGCTAAGTGTAGGTCTTTCAGCAATCACATCTCTCTATACTGTGGTCAGTTTCCATTTCTCTCTGCCGTGGTAAGATGTTATGGGTCTACCCTGCAGCTCCTCTGGCTGGTTGGTACCTGGGGTCATCAACAGAGCATCAGTGGGCTCAGCTGGGCCTGAGCTTCTGTTTGCAACTGGTTTTACAAGTAATGGGAAATATGATAAAAAAATTCTCTCTGGCAATAAATTGAATCAGCCCCAACACCCACAAAATCCATAATGCTGTAGATATCTAGATAGAACTTAATTGTGATTTAATGGTGTTCACTGTAATTTAGCTCCAGGGAAATGTACTTTCAATTAACCAACGTAAACACAATGTCTACTTACCCCATAAAATGTTCTCTAAATGTGCTCATTAAAGCCTAAATCCAGTGTTTTTCGCATTCTGCCCTCCTCTCTCTCCCCGTGTGCCATACTACCTCAGGTTCACCTTCCTCTGGTCTGAATTGCGGCTGTGGTGGTTTAATACCTGCCTCCAGTTCTGTCTGCAACACCCTCCACAGAGCTCACACCTATTAAACTCTCCATAGCATATCTGAACTTCTGGTCTGAGCATGTGCACGCTTGCGATAATAGGACTCCAACCTGCCACTCTCATTGATTGTCTCCTCCTCCCCATCGTTGCTTCTATAGGTAAGTACATCTACATCCAAGTATTTGTTTCCAAATATTTTGCTATTTTTTAATTGAAAAAATTAAACTGTGATATACCCAGTTACAAAATTGTCCCTAATTGGATTTCATTCATAACAATATTCTAACACCCATCCCTTTCCAGTGTACATCTCTGCCACCAGTGTTCCCAGTTTCCCTCCTGACACCCCCACTAGCCTACCTCCTATGGCAGACACCTTCCTTCCTTCCTTCCTTCCTTCCTTCCTTCCTTCCTTCCTTCCTTCCTTCCTTCCTTCCTTCCTTCCTTCCTTCCTTCCTTCCTTCCTTCCTTCCTTCCTTCCTCCCTTCCTCCTTCCTTCCTTCCTTCCTCCCTCCCTCCCTCCTTCCCTCCTTCCCTCCTTCCTTGCTTCCTTCCTCCTTCCTCCCTCCCTCCCTCCCTCCTTCCTTCCTTCCTTCCTTCCTTCCTTCCTTCCTTCCTTCCTTCCTTCCTTCCTTCCTTCCTTCCTTCCTCCCTTCCTTCCTTCCTTCCTTCCTTCCTTCCTTCCTTCCTTCCTTCCTTCCTTCCTCCCTTCCTCCCTCCTTCCATCCCTCCCTCCCTCCCTCCTTCCTTCCTTCCTTCCTCCCTCCCTTCTTCCTTCCTTCCTTCCTTCCTTCCTTCCTTCCTTCCTTCCTTCCTTCCTTCCTTCCTTCCTTCCTTCCTTCCTTCCTTCCTCCCTCCCTTCTTCCTTCCTTCCTTCCTTCCTTCCTTCCTTCCTTCCTTCCTTCCTTCCTTCCTTCCTACCTTCCTTCCTTCCTTCCTTCCTCCCTCCCTCCCTTCTTCCTTCCTTCCTTCCTTCCTTCCTTCCTTCCTCCCTCCCTTCTTCCTTCCTTCCTTCCTTCCTTCCTTCCTTCCTTCCTTCCTTCCTTCCTTCCTTCCTCCCTCCCTTCTTCCTTCCTTCCTTCCTTCCTTCCTTCCTTCCTTCCTTCCTTCCTTCCTTCCTACCTTCCTTCCTTCCTTCCTTCCTCCCTCCCTCCCTTCTTCCTTCCTTCCTTCCTTCCTTCCTTCCTTCCTTCCTTCCTTCCTCCCTCCCTCCCTCCCTTCTTCCTTCCTTCCTTCCTTCCTTCCTTCCTTCCTTCCTTCCTTCCTTCCTTCCTTCCTTCCTTCCTTCCTTCCTTCCTTCTTTCCTCTCTTTCCCTTCCCACCTTCCCTCTATTTCTCCTTCCCCCTCTCCCTCCTCCTTCCCTCCTTTCTCCCTTCTCTCTCCCCCTCCTCCTTTTAAGGCACTGTAGTTCACAATACTGTTACTGAAAGACAATCCTTTACATCCTTTTACATTCTTTCAGTACTGAGTTCTTGTCCAGAGTGATCAATCCCAACTATCAGTGCCATAGTGGTCCCTTCTCTGTCCTGCTTCTTCTTTCTGAAAGCTTATACCCACTATCTATTTCCATGAAAACCCAACCTTTACCTCAAGGCCACTCTCAAATATCCAAGCTGCAGAAACATTTTTTTGATGTCTTTTTCCATGTGGATTACTCCAGTTTAAGTCAAGTATGGAATTATCTATCCTTCCCTAACAATAGGAACTTAGGGAACATTGTGTCTTTGCTTATTATCGCTATGAGAAGCTAATGACAAATTGGGAGCACTAGTCCCTCTGTATTTTTATCTTAAGTATCTGTAGCATCATAGAAATTTGCAAAGAGGCTAAGAAATGACTACTGAAGGAAAGAGTTGGACTGAAATGAAAGGAAGCAAAGAAGTACAAATCTCTCCTCACATTTTCCTCCAACTTCTGGGATCTTTAAGAAGACATGGAGATGAGAAGATGTGACAATCCCTCGCAGGTTCAAGAGCACTGTTTGAAGGCATGTCAAGAAGTCTCTGCACTCTTGGCTCATCCTGGGTTAGTCCTTTGCTCCTCAATGGTTCTCCTCATTCAGTAAAACCCAAGACATCAATCTAGACTTGATAGCCCTGCACCGTCACTGTCATCTCATTGTTCATCAATTTGCTTGAGTGGGCACCAGTATCGTCTCCTTTGTGAGACTTTTTCTTAATGTTTTTGGCATATTAAATACACTGCGGGTAGCTTGCCAGGCTCTGCCGTGTGGGCAAGATACTCTAGGTAGTTTGCCAGGCTCTAGACTTGGTATGAATATGAAATCTTTGAGTATCTTTTCATTTATATTCAATTCAGGGCTAGAAATATAAATTCAGGGGTAGGAAGAGAACAGGGCTTGAGCCCAGAGTCAAAAGACCTCCAGTGGTAGCCTCAAAAAATACAATTAAAAGGTTGCAAAAAAAGAAAAAAAGGTGGGGCCTCTGCTATTTCACTCGAGTGCCCAGTAAAACAGAAATAATTGGATAGCGAACAGTATGGCACTTTACGATCTCATTTGGGCTCTGGGTCACTGCTCTGCCATCCTTGCTTCCCAGTAAGAGCACCTGGAGGACTTTACAAAGCGACTGTTTGCCCCACCCTGACTAATGGATGACCTCGGACCCGAGTATCACTTTAAGTCCCCTCTGCCATTCTACAGAGCAGCCCAGGTTGCTGCCCTGTATGTGTGCTGCTCACATCGCCACGTGCATGAAGCATATCTGCAGAGTTCCTTAAGTCTGAAGAGGGACCCGGAGACCTGCATTTTAACCAGGTTCCCTGGGGAAGCCTGTGTGGCTAGCCTGCAGACTAACTACACTCTAACAAACAAGACTCATTTCATTCTGGATAAATTCCTTGAAGAGCTGTTCTTGGAAAGAGTCCTAGAATTACCCACAGCTGCATTACTGGCTCCAATTGGTGCCTCTGGGATTCAAGCACCAGCCATTCTTCAGGCTCTGGGGAGCAACAAAGAACATCTAACTTCAGAAGAACCTCAGGAATGCTCCGAAAGGCATTCAAGACCTCAGGCACCAACAGAAATTCTATCACTGGCTACTCAGAAACAATGGAAGAAATTATAAGTGAGTCCCATAGTTCTTACCATTCTCGAAATCATCCAGACAATGCATTAATTAATTCAAAGAATTAATCATTTATTATGTCTGTCACTGACTCATTGTTCCCTAACCCCAGGTCCACGCCGCTATACTCTGCTCTATAATTCTGGGGCTAAGACCCTGCAGAAAACATTTCTCTTTTGCATACAATATCTAGGAGAACAATAGTACCAGTCTGCCCACAACTGACTTTATTGTAGCACCGAAAGCCCCACATTCCTGGTGTGGGTAAATTAGGAGAGTTCATTCATTATTCTTTTAATTTACTATTAGAGTCTGCAAATTGAATTCTACCCCGTGAGTCAGGGAAGGCTGGGAAAGAGAGTAAAGGACTGTCTTTTTCCTGTTTTGTTTTTCCTGTGTTTGCTACCCAGGAAAGTGACAGCGAGGAGCAGCGGTTGGTCCCAGCCTCCTGATTCTATCATTGCCCCAGAGTCAGCCTTGTTCCACTCAGATGTCACAGCAGTTGTCCTCAGAGGTTGGGGCTCAAGCCCTAGGAGCCTCCTCTTCTGACCCTTCTAGGTTGTGATCATGTGTCTCTTCCCTTGCTCTAACCCTGGCACTGACCTTCTATTTCCTGCACTGATGCTATGCAGAGTTACAGAAGCATGTGTCATTTGATCTTTTGGTCCTTCCACATCCATTCTCAACCGTCTTCTGTATTAAACTCTTCCTCAGGATAGATCAAACACGGTTTCCCCCATTTGTTCCTGGACTAGATATTTGCTCTGTGCCAACTACTTTGTTATGTACCAATAGTCTAGAAATCTGTGGTTTTTGTCCTCCAGTGGGAAGAGAAATAAGTACCCATGTCAGACTGCAAGGTGGTCTATACTGGCATACTCTATAGAAGGTATTTCAGGGAACCCAGACTAGGGGGTTCCTATAATGGGGGTTTGTGCAATGACCTTTGGAGAAGGTCTTAGTTCAAATGAATTTCACCTGGGCCTTTACCCAAACAAGGAAAAGAGCAATGGCACTTCAGAGAGAGAGGGACTGCTTTATGCCAAAGCATGCAGAAGCATCACAGCAGCTCTAGAAAGAATTCTGCATGGACTGAAAGAGGTGTAGGGTAGAGAGCAGGAGTAGATAGTCCAGCTCTTAATAGAGCTTGTCCTTTTCTGCTAAGGCTACTGCAACAAAGCCACAGACTAGAAAACTTTGTAACATCCTTATTGTTCACAATTTTAGAGACTGAGAAGTCCAAACTCATGGCACTGTCTGATTTAGATCTTAATGAGAACCTTCTTCTTACCTTGCAGAGAGTTGTCTTGAAGCAGCATCTCACTCACATGCCAGAAGGAGGATGCTTTGGTTTCTCTTCAGTTTCTTTTGTTTTCTGGTGTTGATTTTTTTGTATGTGTGTGTGTGTGTGTGTGTGTGCCTTGCCTGAATATGCTCAGAGCTTATTCCTGTTTCTGTGCTCAGGGATCGCTCCTGGTAGTGCCTGGGGGACCAGAGATTGAACCCAGAGCTGCCACATATGAAGCAAACACCCTACCTTCTGTACTATCACTCTGACCCTTCTTTTCAATTTCTTACAAGGGCAATAATCCAATCACAGGGGCTTATCCCATCTCCAAATGCATATCACACTGTGAGCTAGAATTTGAATATATAAGTTTGGGCAGGGATTGGGGTTGCAAAATATTCAGACCACAGCAGATCTTTGGTGCTCAGTTATTTTTGGCTGTTCCAAAGACATTACCATTAATTTGAATAAGTATGTCCAAGACCATGACATGGTCATATTATCATCTGAGTGGCTCCCAAGGTGGCCTAGTAGGGAACTGAGGAGAGTTGACACCTGCCTTTGATGTGAGATCTTTTTTGATCCAATAGACCAGCAATCTCTGATCCCATATGACAAGAAATAGGTGAATGCTCTAGATATAGCCCCCAGGACCTGAATACGAATCACACTCTAGGTAGGTCATTGCTGCAGGTATACCTGTGCACTTAGATGCTTAAACACAAATGAGACAAGATGTTCAGGTTGAGAGAACTGAGCAGCTTCATCTTATGACACCTTGATATGTACTGGACTAAGGTGGTCTGTGAACAGGAAGTGGGGGGGAGAGACAGGGACACCATCATCAAGGATCCAAAAAGCATCAGCCACACTTGTAGCAAGGGGAGTTTACATCTCCATTTTCAAGGACCCTGAAGAGCCATTGGGGTGACTTTCGGGGATAATACCTAAAAATAAAAAGTTAACATGCCAGCCACGATTCTTTCCTCAAGCAAGGGATAGACCATGGGGAGAAAGAAAGTGGAACATAGCTGAGAAATCTCTCTGACAAGTGTGTATGGCAGGGGTGGGGGTGCACATAGGCTACTCCAGAAGGCCTTGCAATCAGAATTTGAAGCTGTTACTGCTGAGAAGGAGTGAAAAGGCTTGTGGGAGGCTGGGACCACTTAAACACACCTTTTAATATGCGCCTTTCTTTTCTCACTTTAAGTCTGTGAGCCAGCCTGGACTCCTAAAGTGCCAGAGGCCCTTAACCATCCAAGGAAAAGCTGCCAAGCCAGAGGCCCTGGGGTTGCTGATCGAGCACAGGCCCCAGACGCATAATGCTGGAACATGTTGGACTCCGAAAAGGCCCATTTTGAAGTCAATCAAAGAAAATGTCACTTGATACAGGGAAATACAGACCTCTGGGAAAATGCTGATCCCAGGCAGGGCCCAAGACGAGTGCCAGGGACGTCTGGTAGCCCCCTGGGTGAAGCCCCAGAGAGAAGATGCTCACGGGCTTGCTGAGTGCCTGTCTGATGCTTTGGTCAAAGACACAGAAACTGAGATGGTCCTGCCCAGAGACACCTGAACTTCCTGTCCTGAGATCCCAGTAGCCAAAATTGTCAGGAGATGGAGCAGAAGGGGGTCAGATTTTGTACCCTCGAGGATTCTAGGGGAGAAGAGGGGGCTTGACTGTGAGTTGGAGAGGAGAACATGGCTCCTGGGGCCAGAGTCTGAAGGAGACAATCCATCTGAGAATGGTGAAGCTGAGAATGGAGGAGGGAAAAGAGTGGAGTTCATGCATAAGTACACATGCACACACGCACACACACATATGTATACACACACGTAGAACCATCTCAGACTGAGGCATGATGCTCTTAGAGGGATGCTGATAAGCCAGGGCACTGGCCAGATACGCAGACACTAGGGAAAGGCAGGAAGACCCGGGCATGGAAGAGCCCCAGGTGGGCAATGGAACTGGGCATTGAACTGGGAGGGGGAGGTGGTGGAGAAGGGGCTGTCTGTGAAGGCTACACCTTATGTTCAGAAAGACCCTTACAGGAAAACCTGGGATGGATGAATGGAATTCCAGGGAGAGATTTCTGTTTGATGAGGGTAAGACAGTTGAGGCAGTTAGAACAAGTCTTAAGAAGGTGAATTCCAAAGATACGCAACAGAGAACCAGCAGGGGGCGCTGGCTGGGTGGCTCCCCCACCCTGCCTCAACGTATTGCAATGGTCTGAAATGATCTGATTGTCTATCGGTTTACTCCTCGGCTGTCTCTCTCCCTGCAGAACATAAGCCCAGTGAAAACAAGGACTTTATCTATGTTCCGGAACAAAGAAGCATGTGTAGCAGATGAAAGATGAATACTGATACAATGGTTGAGGGAAGGCTAAGGACCCAATTCACCCTCTGTCTGAAAGATAGGTTTCAGAACTGGCTTTCAAAACTTACGTACATATACATACATACACACACATATATATGTACATACATAAACAAATATATATACGCAAATATACATATATATTCATTCAAGAAAAACCCTAACCTGGGATGCCAGTAAGTAAACCTGTTAATGTAGCATTTTAATACTATCCATTTATGCCCTAAATCCCAAGGTAAAACACTTATTTTTATTTATAATAAAAGATCCACAGAGAACCCTGAGATTGTTTTTGATAAATACCATAAAATCTTTAAAACAAAGGCAAACAGAAGACAGGGATGTAATTTATTCTTCTATTTTCTTTGGCATGCAGAGCACTGAGAATAATCCTGGTTCATGTGGAGAGGTAGCTGCAAATGATGCCGGTCTCCAATAGCTCATCTGCACCTCAGGATAATTCTTCAATTAAACTGGTGCAGAAGCATAAAAAGGGAGTAGCTGGGGAAATTGAGCTGGAAGTCGAATCTCTTCCCATTTGTAACAGTGGGTTGTACCTCTCATCATACATTCAAAAACCAGACAAGAAGAAGCAAAGCTTGCAAGAAGTGGCTTTGCTATTTTGATGTGTGACATTGTCATGACTCTGAGGAGCTCCACACTGGTTTATAATTAGAGAGTCAGCCATGGGGCCATGGTAGGACTCAAGCACCTTCTCCGTGCCTTGCTCCTAATTGAACGTGAGACAGTGCTTCTGTGCTGTGGAGCTAGCACTCCTAGAGGTGCTCAGGCATACATCTATCTTTTTTAAAAAAAGTTCAGCACCAAGATGCAACCTTCACTGCCAATGACTCATTGGACTTAGTTCTGAGGTAGATGTGTATCTCTGTCAGAAGAAGAGTTCTGAGAACTATACACAAAAGGGATCTTGTAGTACAAATGAAAGAATGGTTGTTCCAATCTGGTGTATGCATATTTAAGTTTCATGTTCTTTCAAATGACTTTTACTCATTAAATATGCATGAAAATAAAATTTGTATAGAAAATTTTTGCAGGATTCCTACAGCTCTCAGACCAAAAAAATATATATTACCAGTCAAAATTAAATTCAGTTAAATTTCTTATAGATATGATATTTTTCCCCAAGACTGGCTGAGATGCACTCGAGGTATATTTGACTTATGAGAAATATATATTTGATCATTTAGATGACCAAAATATATTTGTCATATATATTTGGTCTTTGCTTACAGTTCTTGTCTCACAATTCCCCCAAAGTCTTAAAATTTCCTGTGGAGAGTGACAAAGATGTCTTGTGTTAATGAGGGAACCCGGTGGGAAGCACCTCAGAATGGGAGCTTAGAGTGGAGGAACATCTGGTCCCATTCCCAGACCTCCAGGGAGGGGAAAGGGGATGGAGTTTATTGCCAATAGCCAATGTCTGAAATTATCAAGCCTGTGTAATGAAGTCTCCATAAAAACCCCAAAGGAGGGACTCCATTCCTCTTTCATGCAAACTTATCTCCAAATGTATCACTTATTTTTTTTATTAAAAAGATATTCTTGTCCAATGGGCCAGAGCAACTGTATAGCAGGTAGGGCTCTTGCCTTGTATGTGGCTGACCCAGGTTCAATTCTCAGCACCCCATATGGTTCCCTGAGCAGCACCAGAAGTCATCCTTGAGCTCTGAGCCAGGAGTAAATCATGAGTACCGTCAGGAAAAAAACAAACAAAGAAAAAAAATCACCCCTGGCGGTGCTCAGGGGACCATATGGGATGCTGGGATTTGAACCCAGGTCGGCCGCGTGCAAGGCAAATACCCTACCCACTGTGCTATCACTCCAGCCCCAAACAAAAAAAATTCTTGATTAAGAGGTTTAGGTTTAGGCCATACCCAGCGGTTCACAGGACTTACTCCTGGCTCTGTGCTCAGGGATCACTCCTAGGTATGCTTGGAGAGTTTATATGTGAACTTAACTGGTTCACCTACAACGTAAGTGCCTTAACCCCTGGACTATATCTCCAGCCCCAAATTGAGCATTTATTCCAAAGGGAACATAGATTCATTCTCTACTATTCTGCCATATAATTGATAAAAACAAGAGTGCTTATTAGCTTGTTGAGTGGAGGATACATTTACAAATGCAGTTTAATGTAGTCCCATTTGTTGATTTCTGTTTTTACTAGATTGTTTAGTTCCATGTCATCTTTGAAGATACCTTTATCTTCAATATCGTGGAGGGTTTTGCCGACCTTGTCTTCAATGTACCTTATGGTTTGTGGTCTGATGTTGAGGTCTTTAATCCATTTTGATCTGACTTTTGTGCATGGTGTCAGGTCGAGTTCTAAGCCCATTTTTTTGCATGTGGTTGTCCAGTTGTGCCAGCAACATTTGTTAAAGAGACTTTCCTTGCTCCACTTCACATCTCTTGCTCCTTTATCAAAGATTAGATGATCATACATTTGAGGTTGTGTGTGGGGATATTCCACCCTGTTCCATTGGTCTGCAGCTCTGCCTTTGTTCCAATACCATGCTGTTTTAATTGTTACCGCTTTGTAGTAGAGTTTAAGGTTGGGGAGGGTGATGCCTCCCATCATCTTTTTCCCAAGAATTGTTTTAGCTATCCGTGGCTTCTGCACCGCAAAAGATACAGTGACCAGAATACAAAGACTATCTACGGAATGGGAAAGGATATTTACACAATACCCATCAGATAAGGGGTTAATATCAATGGTATATAAAGCACTGGTTGAACTCTACAAGAAGAAAACATCCAACCCCATCAAAAAATGGGGCGAAGAAATGAACAGAAACTTTACCAAGGAAGAGATACGAATGGCCAAAAGGCACATGAAAAAGTGCTCTACATC